>NW_022631006.1:29318758-29703544 GCF_010015895.1 Lontra canadensis
AGCAAAGGAAAGACAACATAGCACTGGGATGCCCAGGTGGCTCAGTCGGGTAAGCAACCAGCTCATGACTATGGCTCAGCTCATGATCTTGGGTCATGAGATCAAGCCCCAAGTTAAACTCCGGGCTGAGTGTGGAGCCTGCTTGGGATTCCCTCTCTCCCTCCCATTCTGCCTTCCACCCAATCTCTCTCCAAGTAAATAAATACAATCTTTAAAAAAAAAAAAAAGCAGCCCACAGGGTCACATATCACTTCTATTCACACTTCATTGACCAGAAAAAGCCTCATGTTAACATTTAAGTACAAGGGACAGAGAAATAGGATCCTTCTAGGTGCCTGGAACAAGAGAAGTATTTGTGAACAGCTTTAATGGCTGTCGCAGAATAACAAATACACCCATAATCCAAAAGAAGAGAAGAAAGGATAGGAAATAGAAATGCCAGACAAATCAGACACATAGAAAAAGCAAAATAAGATAGTAGATATTCACTGAGGAGAATAAAAGTGAATAATTACATTATATAAATGGACTAAATGGTCCAGTTAAGAGATAAGATTAATAGAGGGGGAAAAATGAACACTCTCTCTTTCTCTTCATTACAGATTAAAATGTGATATCAATCTCTCAAAATTTTTCTCAAGTAGTTTGACACACATCACAGTTGTCATTTCTTTAGGCACATACAGTGGGATATTCATTTCCATAAACCGCTGTTGAGAATTTGACTGGAGCCTGTAGGGTGAGGAGACCATATGTATTAGTTGCAGCTTCATGACTGGTATGTTATGATCAGGAAAATTTTTCCACCTCTCTGGACTTCAGTTTCATCATCTATAAAACACACAAGCTGGATGATTGGCCAAGCACTAATAAAAGAGAATTTAAATGCATAGCGACTGGAGTCTGTTTGGACGGGACTGTGGAATCAGTTCAGCTTTTTAATTTTTCCTGAAACACCGATTGGCATTTTTCTGGATGAGAGCAGATGAATACCCAAAAATGCTGCATTATGATTTTAAAGATCAGTAGTATATCAACTTCTGTATTTGTTTCCTTATCTGTATATTAGGAATAATTAAAGTACCTTATTCTAAGATGCTATAGACTGAATGTTTGTTTCCCACCCCCACCCCAAATTTGTATATTAACACCTAAGTCTCAATAAGATGGTATTTAGAGGTGAGGCCTTTGAGAGTTGATTATGTCATGAAGGTGGAGCACTAGTGGATAGGATTAGTGCCCTTACAAGAGAGACCACGGAGAGCTCCTTTAGCCCTCCATCATGTGAAACTGGTTCATAGGTATGAAATCATATAAATGCCCCTGTTTGCCCAGGGCGATACCTATTTATGCTCATTCTCTTGACTAATAAATAATAATATCCCTCTTCACTCCCAAAAGTGTCCCCATTCAGACAGAAAATTATATGGTCACCCTATTGAAAACACATAGTAAGCCCTAATAGAATTTTAATATTATTATTTCCACCACTGATATTGTTCCTTCATGAGTCAAAATTAAAGTCAGTTTTAATTCTGATTTAGTAGAGGTGACAGAGGTAACAGTGATTAAAGTTTCTGATTGGGAGGGAGGCATAGGCTGACGATCTCTAAATTCTATCTTTATTTTTTTAAAGATTTTATTGATTTATTTGGCACATAGGGAGAGCATAAGCAGGAGGAGCATCAGAGGGAGAGGGAGAAGTAGGTTCTTTCCTGAGCAGGGAACCCGAGATGAGGGGCTTGATCCCAGGACCCTGGGATCATGACCTGACCCAAAGGCAGACACTTAACCAACTGAGCCACCCAGGCCCTATAACTTCTATCCTCATAGAGAATCAGAGAGCAGCGAAAATGGAATGGGTGTATCAGGAAAACACAAGCAGATCTGGGCTTGGACATCACATTAGATACACGAAGATTTACGCTGGAGAAACCATAAAAAGGCACTGAGATGTTCAAAGTAGTGCTTCCAGGAGAACTTGGGATAACCACGTAAAACTGAGCATAACTCATAGGGACAATGGTGGGAAACATGGCTGTACCTGAGTCTCCCGGGGGGAAAAATGGGACTGACAAGTTTGTAAATAGGAAGCGAAGGGAGTGAATGAAGGCTTGGAGGAAGAGGGGTCTAAACAATGCAGCTTACCTTGTGCCTAAAGGTTGCCTTTGGCTACTCCCTTCTGTGTGGTAGACAGTAGAGTGGCCAGTAAGAGGAAGGGGGTAGATCCAGAGCAGGATGTGTCTTATCTGCAGTCCCCCGTCTTGCCCTATCTCCAAAACTGCCTCTCAAGAGCCTTTGATTCCTTTTAAGTTACTGGGGGACGTTGCCTCAAGACAGCTTCAAATCTCCCAGAAACACCCAGGCCTCAGAAAAAAACAGCCCATTCGAGATAGCATTTCAGATCTGGAACTTGGTCAGCCAGCTCAGATGACTGGGGTTACAGCTGAAGAATGAAATCATTACTGGCTGAAGTTCTCAGTGAACAATGTAGTTTTTGTCTAACATTTCTGAGCACTTGTTGATTGATCAGGTTTCAGAAAATACTCTCTTCCAATGAAAAGTATTTAGACTGGGTGTAGGAGTAAGTCAGGGAGGTCTGGGGTTTGTCCTGAACTTTCACTGACCTTCCAGTCCCTTGAGAGGATGGCCCTTGTAATCAGTTCATCCTGTCCAATGACAAGTCTAAGGAAAGAGAAGAGGGCTGTCTCTGGGATGGCCAAATATATATGCCTGCTTATCTGCATGTTATCATCTCAGTCTCAAAAACACTTTCTGCTCCTGACTCTATGCCCACTTAATTTCATTTGTGACTTTGTGGAACATCATGTAGTGAGAAAAGGCACGGGCCTGAATTGGAACCCCAACACCACTGTATAGTCTATGGCTAACAACATGGTGTTGCTTATGCATTACTGTATGGCACACTTACTAAATACCAATACTTTCATTATCTCTGATTTTATGGTTTAGGTATAAAACATCAGTCTTCAGCAGGGTAGGGTAGAGATCACGGAAAAACTGCAAACACATCCTAAACTTTTTGAGTAGCCTTTTTCATTATAGTGGTATGGGCAAAACAATTCTCAGACTATGTTAGATGTATTACAAGAGTGAGCAAATGTGCACAAAGGTTAATGTTGTGAAGAGCCAGGGTTCAACCTGGACATGTGTTTATGGAATAGGTGGAGGAAACAGAGTGGAGGAAGAAACTTTTTCCTCCACCCTCTTAGGTTCAGAGACTGGGAATGTACAAATTAAACTGACAAAAAATAGACTAGCAAGAGAAAAAACCTGAGTTACATACACAGCACCAAGAGTGAACCCTAATGGATTCTATGGACTTTGGGTGGTGTGTCAATGTAGGTCCATCATTTGTAACAAACGTACTGCTCTAGTGTAGGATGTTGACAATGGGGGAGGCTGTGCATGGGGCGGGGCATGGGGGACACAGGGTATATGAGAATTCTGTTTTCTGCTTGTTCTCTTTTGTGAATCTAAAACTCTCCCCCAAAATGATGTCTATTTAGAAGGAAAAATTAAAAAGAGATGCTGATTTCTTTAAAAATTTTAAAGACCTTAACTTATTTCACTCAGCATCATCTCTTCCAGTCCTGTCTATCTTAATACAAAAGTTGGGTATTTATCCTTTCTGATGGAGGCATAATACTCCATTGTATATGCCAAGCAGAAAGCATCAATTATCATGTGGTTTCACTTACTTGTGGAGCATAAGGAATAACACAGAAGACATTGGGAGATGGAGAGGAGAAGTGAGTTGGGGGAAATCGGAGGGGGAAACAAACCATGAGAGACTATGGACTCTGAGATACAAACTGAGGGTTTTGGAGAAGAGAGAGGTGGGGGGTTGGGTGAGACTGGTGGTGGGTATTATGGAGGGCATGTATTGCATGGAACACTGGGTGTGGTGCATAAACAAAGAATTTTGGAACACTGAAAAAAAATTAAGTTAAAAATAAGATAAAATAAAAGAATGTCAATGCTAAAAAAAAATTTTCAGAGACCTAAGATACAGAGACTGTGGAAATATTATAGATTAAATGTGGCTAAAGACATATGGCAACTAAAGTGGCACCTGACACTGGCCCTGAATCCGAACTAGGGGAATCACACAGCTGAGAGAGCATATGTGATGCAGGAATGGCTTCTGTATGCATAACCTCCAAGTCTGTACTTCTGGGCCACCCACATGACAGGCACAAGGCCTGTCCTACACCATCCCTACCCCTCAAATGCACATGAGAGGGAGGTGGAGATGAGTGACCATGGAGATTTAAAGCCATTGCTCTACGCAGGAGGACCTAGAGTGGGGCAGGCGCAGTTTCAGGATTTGCCATAAGCATAGAAATGAGAAGGCAACCTTGATCTTAATCAAGAATGTGTGGACAGACCATGTGATTGATCAGATTCAACAAAACCCTTTTGAGAACAAGCTTTCAGGCTCTTGGACAGGCTGCACACAGCGGCCATGTCCCCAGAGAGGATAAGCTGTGTGCACTCTGTGTGGATAGACTGACCAGACCATGATAAATGATGTTGATAAAGAAGGGAATGAGGCCACTGAGAAAGGAGGGGACAATCAGACAAAAGATCTTTATTCCGTCAGTGATCTTTCATGATCGTTGATGTGTGGGAACCCTGATTCTTTCAAAGACTAGCCCACTTGTTCCACTTTTTTTGGTAGGATGAAAACCATATAGAGAGATCCAATGGAGGGAGAGTTCACATTTTTCTTTCATGGTCCAGTGGGGCATCTCCCAGCCTTCCCTGCCACTCTGTCATAACGGTTCTAAATCTCTATGTTTGCATTTGAATGCAATTAATTTTTGTCTTTTCTTAGTAGTTATGGTAAGTCAACATCTGTACAGAATTTGTCATTACTTAACATAGTTTGTTGTTGCCACCACTGCTGTCATTTCAATGCCTACTGCTCCTACTTCCTGCTACCAATGGCAGGACACTTAGCATGACTCTTCCAGGGAAAGCGTCACTCAACTCCTCTGTGTCTAGTACCAAGGCTCATTACATCCTTCTGTCCTCTGCAGGAAGCGTCACTCAACTCCTCTGTGTCTAGTACCAAGGCTCATTACATCCTTCTGTCCTCTGCAGGGAGACCTCAGAACCAGGGTCACAGTGGGGAAAGTTGTTCACCTGGGATTTGACTGCTGACCCTCAGGTTGGATCTTGTATAACTCCTTGTGGTGAGCTGATCTGAATTTCCTTCAAATGAGAGTCTACAGTCAGTGTCATCTCTTCCTTTAAGAAATCTATGCTTTCCTGGAGTATCTGGGTGGCTCAGTCAGTTAAGCCCTGGAATCTTGATTTCGGCTCATGTCATGAGCTCAGGATCATGGGATCAAACTTCATGTTGGGCTCTGGGCTCAGTATAGAATCTGCTTGAGATTTTCTCTACCTCTGCCTCTGTCCCACTCCTTCCCCTATTCCCACTCACTCTCTCTCTAAAATAAATAAATAAAATCTTAAGAAAATAAAAAGAAATCTGGGCTTTCCTTTTCCCATTTTCCTGAGGCCATGCCATCTCTATGACAAGAAATCCAGGAGCTTCTGACTCCTCAACCAGATTCCTTCTATTAGGTATTTTATTTCTTCTCTTTCTGCCTCATCACCATCATCTCATATCCCCTCGCCTCTCCCCAACCACACCAGCTTCTTTAGGAACAGAGAAGATGCCAAGCTTTTGTCTGCCTCAGGACATTTACACTTGCTGTTGTTATTGTTGTTGTTTTGCCTGAAATTTATTTTATATGACCATCTCCTTGTTCAACAGGTTTCCATTTAAATATACTCTCATCAGAGTTCTTCCCTGAGCACATTATCTGTGGTCCTTGTCTGAGTCTGTTCAGGATGCTACAACAAGCTGCCTTATACTAGATGGCTTATAAACAACAAATATCTCTTTCTAACAGTTTAGGGGACTGGAAAGTCTAAGATCAAGGCATCAGCAGATTTGATGTCTACTGAGAATCCACCTCTTGGTTTATAGATAGATAAAATCCTTCTGCTGTGTCCTCATATGGTGGCAGGGCAGGGGGTTCTGGCAATCTCCTTTATAAGGGCACTACTCCCACTCCTGAGGGCTCCACCCTCATGATCTAATCACCTCTCAAGGGCTTGACCTCCTCATGCCATCAGAGAATTATAGGTTAGGAGTTCAGCATTTCAAACATTCTGTCTATAACAATTCTGTTCTACCCAATTCTTCTATTAGATCACCTTACTTTTTTCTTTCATAACTCTTATTAAAACTTCCATTCTTCATTTTGTTATTTGTTTAATATTCTCTGCCTCCCTAGAATGTATGTGTCAAAAAGCAGGGCCTCTAAGCATGATACCCTCTAGTTCCATCCACGTCATCACAAATGGCAAGATTTCATTTCTTTTGATGGCTGCATAGTATTCCACTGTGTATATATACCACATCTTCTTCATCCATTCATCTGTTGATGGACATCTAGGTTCTTTCCATAGTTTGGCTATTGTAGACATTGCTGCTATAAACATTCGGGTGCACGTGCCCCTTCGGATCAACTATCATATGATCTCCCTGATAAGAGGGAGAGGAGATGCAACATGGGGGGTTAAGGGGGTAGGAGAAGAGTAAATGAAACAAGATGGGATTGGGAGAGAGACAAACCATAAGTGACTCTTAATCTCACAAAACAAACTGAGGGTTGATGGGGGGAGGGGGGGTTGGGTGAGGGCAGGTGGAGTTATGGACATTGGGGAGGGTATGTGCTATGGTGAGTGCTGTGAAGTGTGTAAACCTGGCGATTCACAGACCTGTACCCCTGGGGATAAAAATATATTATATGTTTATAAAAAATAAAATTAAATTTTAAAAAAAAGCAGGGCCTCTCATTTTTCATAGAACTAGAACCAACAACCCAAAATTTGTATGAAACCACAAAAGAGCCCGAAGAGCCAAAGTAATCTTGAAAAAGAAAAACAAAACTGGAGGCATACACTTCCAGACTTCAAGTTATATTACAAAGCTGAAGAAATCAAAACAGTATGGTACTGGCACAAATACAGACACATAGATCCACGGAATTAATTGAAAACCCAGAAATAAACCCTCAATTATATGGTCAATTAATCTTCACTAAAGCAGAAAAGACTATCCAAAGGCAGAAAGACAGTCCCTTCAACAAATGATTGGGAAAAATAAACAGCTGCATGCCAAAGAATGAAACTGGACCACTTTCTTTTACCAAACATAAAAACACACCCCAAATGGATTAAGGACCTAAATGTGAGATCTGAAACCATAAAAACCCTAGAAGACAGCACAGACAGTAATTTCTCTGACATCATCTATAACAACAAATTTCTAGATATGTCTCCTGAGACAAAGGCAGTAAAGGCAAACATAAACCATTGGGACTACATCAAAAGAAAAAACTTCTGTGCCATGAAGAAAACCATCAATAAAACTAAATGGCAACTGGGGCATCTGGGTGGCTCAGTCAGTTAAGCATCTGCCTTCAGCTCAGGTCATGATCCCAGGGTCCTGGGATCCATCCCTGCATCTGACTCTCTGCTCAGCAGGAAGCCTGCTTCCCCCTCTCTCTGCCTGCCTCTCTGCCTACTTGTGATCTCTCTCTGTCAAATAAATAAGTAAAATCTTAAGAGAAAAATAAATAAATAAATAAATAAATAAATAAAACTAAATGGCAACCTACTGAATAGGAGAAGATAGACTTTTTACATCTGTTACATCCAGATGAGGACCTGGGTGTAACAGACGTAAAGAGAGTGTATCTTCCATAAAACAATGGATACACCCTGTAGTTATGTCTCTCTGTCCCATAATCCTATATGAAAGAAGTTCAGGGGCACCTGGGTGGCTCAGTCATTAAGCATCTGCTTTCGGCTGTGGTCATGATCCCAGGGTCCTGGGATCCAGCCCCACATTAGGCTCCCTGCTCAGTGGAGAGTCTTCTTCTCCTTCTTCCTCTGCCTGCTGCTGCCTTTGCTGTGCTCTCTCTCTCTCTCTGTCAAGTAAATAAATATTTTTTTCAAGTTCATATTTTTTTTCATAAGCATTGGAGGGTTAAGATACATCACATCCAGCAATAAATTTAGTGTTGCTGCCAAAAAGAGCTAATGTCATGCTTACTTTTTCACAACTATACAGGTAACTCTATCACACAATGGGATCTTTGTATATATGGCTTTATTTCCCATATAGTCATGGAACTTGTGAGGCAAGAAAACCTGGATTGGGCCCCATTCTTCCATTTCCTTGCCTTTTGTGGTGTTGGAAGACTGAGTCTCTAATGGCCCCTCAGTAGCTAATACAGGCTCTCTGTATGCTGTAGGGTGGTGGCTCAGAAGGTAAAAAGCACCTTGCTCAAGGTCACATGGCTTAAAAGCACCCGGCTTTTAATAACGCTTTTAATGATACCTAAAACGGTCATCATGCAAAATTCATGCTTTCTTCCCAACATCCAACTGCCTTCTTAAGAAAGAATGGTCAGTGGGACACCAAGGGAGAAGTCAATGATGATTCTTCTTAGAGAAAAATATTTTTGTATCAAAATAGGGATTCTCTGGATGGTGTGTGTTACTAATCATGCTTCTGGAAGACATCAAAAAAAAAAAAAAAAACCATTGCTGGGGCCCCTGGCTGGCTCAGTCAGAAGAACCTGCTGACTCTTGATCTAGGTGTCATGATTTTGAGCCCCACACTAGGTATAGAAATTACTTTAAAATAAATAAATAAATATATATATATTTTTTAATTGCAATGAGGCCCCTGGATGGTACAGTTGGCCAAGTGGCCCACTCTTAGTTTTGAGTTAGCTCAAAATCTCAGGGTCTTGAGATCAAGCCCCACATTGGGTTCCACACTCAGCCTGGTGTCTGCTAATGTTTCTCTCTCCCTCTCCCTCTGCCCCTCCCCATATTTGCTTGCTTGCTCACTCTCTCTCTCTCTTTAAAATAAATAAATCTTTTAAAAAAAATTTGCAGCTATTCAGAGGTTAAGGATTTTTCCTGAAGTCTTCTTGGAGAGAAAGAAGTGAATTAACCCCATAGAAGTCAGTCAAGAATTCTCTGAGCAACCCTGGGATTCCAAACTTTCCTCTATCAGTATCACCCACCTGGAGGAGGATTCCAAAAGTCTAGGTGAGTGTGTGGTCTGTGCTGCAGCAAAAAGAGTGTTTGATGAGGCTAAAAAGGACCTCAGAATATCTGATTTAAGAAGCCAACATTTTAAATAACATCTCTTTTTTTTTTTCTTACTAGAGAAGTAACACATATTCAATAAAAAAAATGTTAGGAAATTTGGAAAAATCACAAATCTTAAAAAAGACCAGAAACAAAAACAGGGCTGCTTCGGTGGTTTAGTTGGTTAAGTGGCTGCCTTTTGCTCAGGTCATGATCTCAGGGTCCTGGGACAGAGCCCTGAGTGGGACTCTCTGCTCAGTGGGGAATCTGCTTCTCTCTCTGCCCCTCCAACCCCCGCTTATGCAAGCCTGCTCTCCCTCTCTCAAATAAATAAAATCTTTAAAACAAAGCAAAACAAAACCAAAAAAACCTAGTCAGCTGTAATCTCAACAACCAAAGATACACTCCCCATATTCACAAATTTCTAACCAGTACTTTTTCTGATTATATTTGAAATAAAAATGTGTGATAGGATACCTAGTATTTTACCTTCTGCTTTTTTTTTCTTAACAATAACAAGAGAATGTTTTCCCCTCCCCATAAGCTTTCTCATGGGGTGTATTTTTTAATGGCAGCATTGTTTTCCATCCTAGATTTCTACCACTTACTTATCCTTTCTCTTATTGCTGAGTGCTTCAGTTATTCTGTCCACACAGGGCAACAACCTGATAGCTGATAACTGTGTCTGAAATTTTGCTTCAGTGCTGGTGGCCTTTCTCCTCAAGTTGTTTCAGTGCATGTGATCACCAGGGTGGGGACCTGTTTTCCTGGAAGTTCCTGTCAAGATTTTTTCTTTTTAATGTAGAGACAGGTTTACTGGGTTTGACATTTATTGGAAGGTAAAGAAAATTATATTATCAGAGCTTTAGGTTTAGAAAATAAACATATTCCTTCATGGAGAGCAAAATCCAGGATGTTAGAATTACACCTCAAACCTTCCAAAACTATTTCCATGCTCTATTTCCAGCAATTACTCATATTGCCATGTACTTACAATTTCCCTTGTCCTCCATTCTTTGTCTACACAATTCATTCCTATTTCCAGCTGTCATTTTTTTCTCTGTCTAGAGGACTTCCCTGAGGCAATGAACTCTTTTGGCTTCTGTATATCTGAAAAAGTCTTTGTTTAATAAGCCTAATAAGAGAGACATCTCGTAAGTTTTATCAATAGAAAAGGTACAAATAAAAGGTCAGACAGAAATAGGATGTAAACCCAGATGTTTCAAATATTAAACAGAGTATGATTAGCTTTGTGTTGATATATTTATTATTTTTTAATTCAAATTCCAATTAATTAACATACAGAGTAACATTAGTTTCAGGTGTACAATGTAGTGATTCAACATACAACACCCAGTTGTGCTGATGTATTTAAATACTTCAGATGAAATGGATAAATTCCTAGATAAATACAACCTGCTAAAGCTATCTCAAGAAGAAATACGAAACTCAGTCTCTCCTTAACAATTAAAAAAATTGAAAAGAAGTTAAAAATAGTCACATAGAAAGTGTCAGACAAGCTCATAGATGAGTTCTGTAAATAATAAAATAACACATAATTCCAATTTAGGAAATAGAAAAAGAAGGAATACTCCTCAACTCATTTCTGAAAGCCAACATATCAAAATCAGACAAGATACCGAAATCTTGTCTTAAGGATATCAAAATCACACAAGATAAAACCAAAAAATCATAATAATACATACCAATTTCATTCATGAACATAAAAGGAAAATGAAATCCTTAAATATTAGCAAAATCAATTCAGTTATATATAAAAAAAAGATAATTTAGCATAACCAAAATGGATTTATGCCAAAGTTGGTTTAGCACTCTAAAATCAATTAATGCAATTCACCCCACTGTTAACCAAGAAAAGAAGATGAAACTGAAAAAGAACAAAGGCTTTTGTCTCAGAGTTACAATTTGGGGAGCACAGATTCCAGAATAACTAGAAAAGTGTCCCTTCATGTGGGGAGAGCTTGGGGTTTTCATGAAAAATAAGGAAGGGGTAATTAAATAATTTCAATAATGAAAAGAAGGAAAAAAACCTTGGTAATTTGGTGCTAATCCATTGAGCCACTTCTGATTACTGCTTTATTAATGACTTTATTGGTGCTATCAAATGAAATTGCCCTGGTATGTATTAACTTTACTGTCCTCATGAGATCCTAATGCCAGTTGCCCTGCTGAAATTTTATGAGCAACTTCTTGTAAAACTACTGCGACTTCTGGCCCAGCTCAAGAGTTCATTAGTTGAAAAGGAAAATGGAGCTTCAAAATGGAGTAGCTCTGTTCAGAAATTTTATACAATCCCACACCATTAACCGATTAGGAGAGAAACACTATGTGACTGCATCATTAGATACAGAAAAATTAGTCAATAAAATTCACAATCCTTCAAGGGTGGAGACCAGGATAGAAGGTAAGGGAATTCTCCCATTCTGAAAATGGGAGTCTACAAAAAATGCTTAGCACCAACAGGACTTACAACAATGGCCCATGAAAGTTACCTAGAACGCATTTCTACGGCAAGCATTAGGCTAAGTGATGAGGGTCACAAAGGAAGACAACACAAGGACAGCTCCTGGCATCATGGGGGATGAAAGTCAGAGAGAGTATCCAGTTTTGTCACCATTATTACAGGACGGTAAGCTCTCCACACCTGTTTACTCCATAGGCATCTGGCCAGTCAGCCCATGCCCTAGAGTCCGGTTTCTTTACAATCAAAGCCTTGATGCCATTTCGGTGAAAGATAAAGGTAAGGGAAAAAGTCACCTACAAATGCTCCCTCTTGTGAGTAGAAGAACTCCGTTCAGAAATGGCTTGTGTAGGGGTACTGGGCTGGCTCAGTGGGTAAAACATGTGACTTTTGATTTCTAAGTCGCTGGGCATGGATCGCCCTTTAAAAAAATGTGGGTGATGTGTGTAATGGATTACAAGATAAAATAAACTTATTTCCAGTACAGCTGAACTGTAAAGCTGATAGCATAAGTACATGTTCTGTAGGTATCTTACTTCCTTTCCTTCATACTTGCAGTGCTGGAATGCAAATCTGAAGGTGGCAAGCTCAATACTAAAGAGCACCACAGCATGGAAGTTATGACAAAACTCCTAAATCTGTTCCTTGAAAGTGAGGCTGTATGCTCGTTCAATCATCTGCTTATTCAGCTATTATCCTCCAGCACCGCACCGGTAACCATGACACTTCCAAACTCATCTCCCAAGATCTATTTTTTTTTTTTATCCATTTATTTGACACAGAGAGAAGGCACAAGCAGGGGGAGTGGCAAAGGGAGAGGGAAAAGCAGGCTCCCCACTGAGCAGGGAGCCCAAAGCCTGGATAGATGCCAGGCTCCATGCGAGACTCCATCCCAGGACCCTCAGATCACAACCGGAGCCTAATGCAGATACTTAACTGACTGGGCCACCAAAGTACCCCCATGTCCCCAGATCTTAAGGGAAGCCCAGGAAAAAGTTCTGGTCTCCACTTGGCCAGCAGATTCAGGGACTGAAGCACCCTGAATGTCCATCACCCAGTTACCCCACTCCTCCACCTGCCTCCCCTCTGGAACACCTTTGTTTCCTATGATTAAGAGTCTCTATGATTTGTCTCCCTCTCTGGTTTCCTCTGGTTTTATTTTTTTCCTATGATCCTCTGTTTTGTGTCTTAAATTCCACAGATCAGTGAGATCATATGATAATTGTCTTTCTCTGAATGACTTCTGTCACTTAGCATAATACCCTCCAGTTCCATCCAGTTGTTGCAAGTGGCAAGATTTCATGTTTCTGACGGCTGAATCATATTCCATCGAATATATTAATAACATTTAATATTTAAATCTGTAACTGAACTTCGTCTGGAAAAGAAAACAGGGGCCTAACAAACAACGACCAAAGGAAAACATCCTTTTTACCAGATTTGTTTCTCAGTGTTGCGTTTACGCTTACCATTTGCACGTGCGATGCATACATAGCTATAAAGGAAAAAGTCAGAGACTACCTCATTGCAGCCCCTTCTCGGTGGGTAAGGAAGATCCTGGTAATAGAAAGTCCAAACCAAAACTGGGTGGCTCAGCGGGTTAAGCCTCTGCCTTCCACTCAGGTCTTGATCTCAGGGTCTGAGATCCAGGCCTCCATCAGACACTCAGCTCAGCGGGGAGCCTGCTTCCCCTCTCTCTCTGCCTGCCTCTCTGCCTGCCTCTCTGCCTACTTTGATCTCTCTCTGTGTGTCAAATAAATAAATAAAACCTTAAAATTAAAAAAAAAAAAAAAGTCCAGACAATGACGTTAGGAAGAAAACTTAAAAGTACCACCGCGATGAAACCTTGAGCTGACCCGGACACCCCCACGTGTCACCCCGCAGCAGCCCCGCAGATAGAAGCACACACCCTCGCCTTCCGCACATCTAACCACCGTCGTGATGGAGAGCTCGTGGTACACAGTAGGCGCCCTTTATCTGAAGCCTATTGGCTCAGTTTCGTGCAGTGTTCCTCAGAATTTCAAAGAGCCTTTGGCAAGCCACCTCTACGGAAGAACCAGGTTTCTGGTCCCCGGGTGCGCGGGAAGGGCGGCGCAGCGCCCCCTGCCGGCCCTGGCGGCGGCGACAGAGGGACCCGCCCGGAAGGGGGAAGGTGCGGAGCGAGAGCTGGGGTCTCCCCTTCTCCGCTCCCCCCTCTCCCGGCAGCGCCTGGTTCCCGGGCTGTGTCCCCCGGGTCCGGGGTTTGCGCCTCTGGAGGAGGCGGGAGGCCCTCCCTGTAGAACCTCCAGACCTCTCTCCGCGAGCCGTGACCCGACCCCGCGGTGGCGGAGGCCCTGGGGGTGAAGGAACCTGGGGAATAACGGGGCAGGCCCGGTGTCTCGGGGCTCAGGGGCCGCGCCGCCGGAGTGTTATTCGAGGAGCCCGGGAGCTCGAAGAGCATCATCCCGGGCGGGAGCCTGGCTCTCCCGAATCGAAGCCCAGCACCGCGTCCCACCCACGGAACCGCGCGCACAGATTTCCCGGGCCCCGGCGTCCTTCCTCACTCAGCCCAGGAAGAAGGAGGGGAGCTAAGGGAGGAGCGGGGGCCGGGCCGGGAAACTCAGCTGGAGCCGGGCGCACGCCCAGAACTCGATTGCCGGGCAGCTCCTGCCCCCTGCTGGCGGAAAGTTGTTATATAATGCGCGATTATTGAGGGTTGACGAGGGCGGCCGGCATCAGCTCCTCTTTGTGGTCAAGGCCTCAGCCTCTGGAAAGGCTAGGAGAGAGGCGGTGGGCGGGGGGTCGATGACGGCTGCGGATTTCCGAGAGAAGGCATTAAAAAGAAGAACTGAGGTTCCCACAGATAAAGAGCGGTTGGATCACCTGCACTTGCCACATAGGGAAAAGAGGGTGTCTCCTCCAGGCCCCCCATTAGGCCTCATGGATGACCAGAGTGGAGATTCAGTTGAGTGAGGAGCTGGTAAGGGCTGGCCAGGAGCCCACATCAGTCCGTGACCTTCACATCTCAGGAATATTGTGTAGTGACAGTTGGGCCTTTCGTTGGCAGAGCCTTCTTCAGTAATCATTTGAGTACGTACACGCTAAAGGAATAGCAGAACAAACAAACAAACAAAAAAGACCAAAAAATATAATAAGTATGTAAATTGTATAGACAGTTAAAGGGATAAGGTCTAGGGGGAAATATGGAAAACTCGGGACCTACGCAGCAAACCAAATAGAGTTCCTTATGACTTGTTTGAAAAGAAGAAGGAAGTCGTAAGATAGTCTGACCTAGCAACTGAACAAAAACAAAAAGACAAAAACAAATGCCCGAAGGGAGCAACGGCCTGAGCCTGGGGAGCCATTTTGACAATCAGGCCTATAGCTCTGCAGAAACAATAAAACTAAACCTTAAAAGGAACGTGGGGCTCATCATGTAGTATCAGTCTCTGACTCACTGTTCTGACCACTTAACCTGTCAGGTGCCTGACACAGAAAGACCTCAGCAACCAGGGAAAATGGAGTTTTCTAAGAGGTTGAATATGGCTGAATATTGTGTATGATTCAAGATATTAATGTTCTGTTATTTTGGTGACAAGAATTTGGCACCATTACTTTTGCAGTCAGCAAGCATATAAAAGTCTAGAGAAAGTTTAGAGAAAGAAACAGCCCAAAGCTATTCGAACTAATCCCCTTGCAGCCAGGCAGCAGTGTGGAGAAGACACAGGCATGTTGCAACAGAGACCACACAATGGACATCAAATGCCCTGAACTTGCTTTAGGATTGTAGGGCTGGAGCAAGGGCCAAAACAACCACCAGGGTCCACTCACATCACACACAGCTTCTGACAGAGTTCAGGACATGCTATTAAATAATATGGCAACTTGGCAAATTCAATCTTTTAAGTTGAAGAAATTTGAGAAAGGACAGGTACAGGAAAGACATACTGACCTTCTCTGGAAGCAGGTCATAAAACCCTACTGGGAGAGGGTTTCCGGCACCCAGAGGAAAGAAGAGTCATTATCTGAAAAAATGGAGTGACGTCTGAACAAACGTCTTGCTAAGTTTCCCCCATTTACTACACTTAGCTTGTATCCTTTGTTCTAGCACATCTTTCCACCACTTTCCATCTTTCATCAAACCTAGCATACACACACTCAGGTTTAACCACTTCTTTAGGGCTTTATTTCCTTAGGAAGGCTCTCCTCTCACCTTAAACCTATGTGAAATAAATGGGAATTCTTTTCTCTTGTTAATCTGTTTGTTGTTGTTGTTGTTGTTTTTATTAAAGGGTCTCAGCTGAGAACGTAGAAGGGTAGAAGGAATGGATATTATTCCTCCACTACATGCGTAAGATTTGGGATAATTTAAGAGAGATAGGGAGGAGAGACAGACTCTTCCAGTTGTGTACTCCCCAGTCTGTCTTGCACTTTACTTCTGGTAGCAGACAGCCATTCAACTGCCTGTTTTAAGACAAGGTAGAAATTTTGTTTCAGGAATCAGGCAGAAGGGCAGTTTTGAGAACTTGGGCACTGAGTGAAAATCAGCGTGAGCCAGAGAAAATGGTTCTCCACTAGGAATGGGTATGAGATTCACCATGGAGCTCATCAAACACAGACATGCAAAAAAGACCTCCTTCCCAAAGAGTCTGTTTCAGGAGGCCTGGAATCCAGGCCTTCTTAAAAGTCTCTTAGGCACTTCTGATGAGAGGGGCCAGGGTTGGGAACTCCTGCCCAGGCACAGGGGTAATCTGATACTGTTTACCTCTGCTAGTGGGCTCAGGGTGCAATCAAGTTGTGGGACTGGAGAGAAGGGGGGCTTGTGGCTGTAGAATAGGATACATGAGGGCTAGGCACACAGACAGCTTGTTTGGTTTGGTTTGGTTTGGTTTGGTTCTAATTAAGTAGCTTTAATTCTTCAGGGCACTTTTAGGTTTACAGAAAAATTGAGTAGAAAGATAGGAAATTCTCTTGTGCTTCTCCCTCGCCCGCTTTCCTGCCCACACAGCCCACAGTTTTCCTGTTATTAACATGTTCCTTGGGGTGGTCCTTTTCCTATAATTGATGAGCCAGTATTGATGATGGCTAACTAAAGTCCACAATTTAATTATGATCCATTCTCTGCATTATGTATTTCTATGGGTTTGGACAGTTCATAATGTCATTGTAGAAGAGGAAACCATCTACCTCGGCTCTCTTATGGTCTCTGACTGGGTCTCAAAATTGAACTGACAGAGATAAGTAAGAGTAAAGCATAAAAATTTGCTTAAATTTTCACATGTACATGGGGTCCTCCGTAAGGGAATGAAGACCTGAAATAGCGACCAGCACTGGAAGCTTTTATACCCTTTGGACAAAGACAAAATACATTTGTGGAGACTGGACAGGATAAAGGCGTTTGGTCTACCGGTAGGAAATGGTGAAGAAATAACTAAAAGAAAAGGGTTAGTATAACAAGGTCTGTTTCAGATTCCTCTGGTGCCACTTCTGGCTGGTAACATTGTCTCCAGGAAAAGAATTTATTTCCTGCCTTTAGGCAAAAAAGGAGAGCCTTTCTTGCATTTATGCATTCTTAACTGCCTTTATTACAAAATATTATTTGTGTCAAAGAGCCATAGCTTGGGGTCACAGAGTCTGGTTTCCTTCAGCATGAACAAAGATGATCTCCTCATGTACTTAGATTTTCTTTGATTTCCTTCAGCAGAGTTTTGTAGTTTTCCTCATAATGATCTTGTTCATATTTTTAGTAGATTCATATCTACATATTACATTTTTCTTGGGTGAGTATGTAAATTTTTTTCTCAAATTTCAATTGTTCATTGCTGGTACCTAAGAAAGCAATTGATTTTTGTATATTAACCTTGTATCTTGTGATTTTGCTCTGAAAGACATCATTTTTATCCTGTAGATAACTGAAGACATTAAAAGCAAGAGTGTTCCCCTATTCTATTGATGCTCAAGGAGTACTAATCTGGAAGGGATGTGTAAAACAGATTGGAAGGAAAAGAGGCTAGAGGCAGGGAGTCCCTGTAGGAGACATTTCTGTGAGCCCTCCAGAAAACAAAAAGATTCCAAGTAAGTGTATTACAGCCCCAGTGGAAAAGCAAGAACAGACCGAAGAGGAAAATACCCTGAACTGGCCTTTCTCCTTCATGTCCATGGGTCTCTGTTGCCACACTCCAACTTGTCCGTGTACCAATGTGCAGCAAGCCAAATTCTGAGACACTGGATTTTTTTTTTCAGCATAACAGTATTCATTGTTTTTGCACCACACCCAGTGCTCCATGCAATCCGTGCCCTCTCCAATACCCACCACCTGGATCCCCCAACCTCCCACCCCCCCACCCCTTCAAAACCCTCAGATTGTTTTTCAGAGTCCATAGTCTCTCATGGTTCACCTCCCCTTCCAATTTCCCTCAACTCCCTTCTCTTCTCCATCTCCCCTTGTCCTCCATGCTATTTGTTATGCTCCCCAAATAAGTGAAACCATATGATAATTGACTCTCTCTGCTTGACTTATTTCACTCAGCATAATCTCTTCCAGTCCCGTCCATGTTGCTACAAAAGTTGGGTATTCATCCTTTCTGATGGAGGCATAATACTCCATAGTGTCTATGGACCACATCTTCCTTATCCATTCATCCGTTGAAGGGCATCTTGGTTCTTTCCACAGTTTGGCGACTGTGGCCATTGCTGCTATAAACATTGGGGTACAGATGGCCCTTCTTTTCACTACCTCTGTATCTTTGGGGTAAATACCCAGGAGTGCAATTGCAGGGTCATAGGGAAGTTCTATTTTTAATTTCTTGAGGAATCTCCACACTGTTTTCCAAAGTGGCTGCACCAAGTTGCATTCCCACCAACAGTGCAAGAGGGTCCCCTTTCTCCACATCCCCTCCAACACATGTTGTTTCCTGTCTTGCTAATTTTGGCCATTCTAACTGGTGTAAAGTGGTATCTCAATGTGGTTTTAATTTGAATCTCCCTGATGGCTAGTGATGATGAACATTTTTTCATGTGTCTGATAGCCATTTGTATGTCTTCATTGGAGAAGTATCTGTTCATATCTTCTGCCCATTTTTTGATATGATTGTCTGTTTTGTGTGTGTTGAGTTTGAGGAGTTCTTTATAGATCCTGGATATCAACCTTTGGTCTGTACTGTCATTTGCAAATATCTTCTCCCATTCCGTGGGTTGCCTCTTTGTTTTGTTGACTGTTTCCTTTGCTGTGCAGAAGCTTTTGATCTTGATGAAGTCCCAAAAGTTCATCTTCGCTTTTGTTTCCTTTGCCTTTGAAGACATATCTTGAAAGAAGTTGCTGTGGCTGATATCAAAGAGGTTACTGCCTATGTTCTCCTCTAGGATTCTGATGGATTCCTGTGAGACACTGGATTTAAAGCAAGGAAAGCTTTGCAGTCTAGAGAGCAGCCCAAGGAGAAAGAAGGGGATCATTCCCAAAGCTGCCTTGCCCTCTTGCCTTTTTGATCTATAAGGGACAACTTGCACACATGAAAGGAAGCTAAGGGGTTTCCTGACACTTGCTGGGAGGTCCTTGAAAAATCTGGAGATAAGCATTCTTCTGGAGAGTGAGGCACAACTTGGGATCTGGGATCAGATATATCAAGATACCTGTTTCTGTCTGGTCTCTGTTATGTTTCTACAATCAGTAGGTAACGCAGAGTAGAAGTAAAAAAACAAAATTAATGATTGACTGTGCAAAAGGTTAAGAAGTAAGGAAAACAGGGGGCACCTGGGTGGCTCAGTGGGTTAGAGCTTCTGCCTTCAGCTCAGGTCATGATCTTAGGGTCCTGGGATCAAGCCCCGATTTGGGCTTTCTGCTCAGCGGGGAGCCTGCTTCCCCCCCCCACCCCTGCCTGCCTCTCTGCCTACTTGTGATCTTTCTCTCTGTCAAATAAATAAATAAATAAAACTTTAAAAAAAAAAGTAAGGAAAACAGAGGCACCTGTGTATCTCTGTCATTTGACTTTCCAATTGGTTTGCACTCAGGTCCTGATCTCATGGGTGGTGGGGTTGAGCCCCAGTAGGACTAAGTGCTGGATGCGGAGTCTCCCTCCTCTCCCTTTGCCCCTCCACCCACTCGTGCCCTCTCTCTTTTTCTCTCTCTCAAATGAATAAATAAGTTTTTCAAAGAGAGTACATAACACATAATTAAGTAGGAAACAACACAACTTAGACCTAAGTGTACCACACAAACAATAAAATTACAGTGATCCTTATGGTTTCAGAATGGGTCCAGGAACCAGCTTCTGGCTTCCTCTTCACATGCAGTTCCCTCATGGGATGCCCTTACCATCCTCTTCACCTAACTTCTTATTAATCCAAAAATAAGTCCAGGTGTCAGAGCCTTCTATCTACCAGCTCCTCAGAGCCCCCGGCACCCCCTCCACCACAGCCAAAAGAGCTATTTACAGTTATTAATATACCATGTATGTCTCTATTAATCTGACCATCTTCTTCATTAGATTATGAATTCTTGAATCTATATGGGACAACTTATACACATGAAAGGAAGCTAAGGGGTTTCTAGAAAGTTGTTGGGAGGTGCTAGAAAAATCTGGAGATAAGCATTCTTCTGGAGAGTGAGGCACAACTTGGGATCTGGGATCAGATACATCAAGATACATGAGAAGCCCAGAGTCTGGCCCAACAACATACCCATAAATCAATAATTCATTGGAGTCTGCTGTTGCAATTCACAACATTACCAGGTACCTGGCAACTATTGTATCAAATTTACCTTGGGTGTTTTCTCCTAAAGAACTGAAAGCATAGAGGTTCAAAACCCTGAAGCTTCCTATGGAGAAGGAAGCACCAAACCCGTATCAGGAAGTCATCATTTCCTCACAATTTCTTTGAGGAAGTTATCACTTCTCCTTTGTTCCTTTAAGGAGGCTTGGTCTTCCTGCATCTGCAGGGATACTGGCTTTAAACAGTGAGTTGGAGGGTGTGGGTCTCATCCACACTGTGCACAAGAAGGGCATCTTCCAAGCCCTAGGTTTCCCTTTCCTCTTTCCTAGGGCTCAGAACCCTTCCCTGCTGCAGGCAGGCCACACTGGCATACCTGGCAGAGGAAAAGCAGACAAAAGTCTCTGGGCCTGGAACTAACCACTGCCTCTGTCCTCAGCAGGACCCCCAGCAAGGAGACCTAGAAAGAGGAGAAGCCTGGGGGTTGAGGAGATAGAACGAGATGATGGCCAGATAGCCCAGGTTAAATAGATGGAGGAGAAATTATCCAGGAGGGAGGAGGGAAGAGGCAAGACTCTGGACCCATAAGCACAGGACAAAGAGAATAATGGGATCTGGCAGTCAAAGGAAAGATCATCTTAATTCACATTCCTCCTCATTGGGCTTCAGGAACTTCATAGAATTGTGAGACCCATGTTGGAAAGATGTTGGTTTTTTAAAAAATTGACTTAAAATAAATAAATAAATAAATAAATAAATAATAAATGGACTTAAGAAATCTTGAAAGGCTCGATGAAGATCTAAATCGTTGTGAATGATAATTTTGCTCTTATTGCTTCTACTACTATCATTCTCTCACTTTCTTCCCTTTTCCCACACAGAAGAGATGATGCTGGATCTTTTGGGACCATTTCCTCTCCTCCTGGTGCTGCTGGGATTGGGGGCCAGTGTCACTTGCTGCTAGGCCTCAAAACCTCAAAGGGTTCAATGGTTTGAAATTCAGCATGTAAGAGCGGGTCCTGTCCAATGCAAGACGGAAATGCGTGGGGCTAATAATTATACTCAGACCTGTAAACTTTCAAACACCTTTCTGCACAACACCTTCCAGAACGGGCTGTTACCTGTCTTTTGCCCAAGACAGACTGTGAGACTACCCAGAAATACTGCCACCGGAGTGCAAGTTGTACTAACATGACTTACTGCTATCACACTGGAGGGACAGTGTGACTGCTGCTACAAGGCTACACTCCAGAACTGGTTCTACCTTGTTAAATGTAACAAGTTTCAACCAGGTTACCCTCCCAATAGTCTGCTTCCTGTACACTTAAACAGTACCAGATCACAGCCTCCTGGATAGTTTGATTAGACTAAGGTTCCCATTAATTTGCCTTACACTTGGTGCAGGTTCTCTTATGCTCCCTTCTGCCTTTTTTTTTTTTTTTTCCATTGTTGATTTCCATGGTTCCCATAGAAGAAAGAAGGAGGGCAGTGAGACAATTATGGGGCCATGATGCCAGACCAGAGTTGGGGACAAAAACATATAGCATTCCTTTCTGCTTTGGAGCTTTGTGTATTTTGGAGAAGGCCAATAGGGAAAGGGACAAGTAAAGACTCAGGCCCGCATATTTTTAATCTTGGAACATCATCCAAGTTTGTGGCATTCTGTTCACAGCCATAAAATCTCTTTCTGCTGCATTGTAATGACCTTGAGTGTGTGTGTTTAGGATGCCTTTCACATCATTCCCAGCCTGGAATCATCTAGATTGCATTTGCTGACATTCTTAGGAGAACTAGCTGGGCCTTAGGCATCCTCTGGTGTTATTCTGCAACCTGGGGCCTCTGCCCACTACTCTCACCCCTGTGTCTTTTTGGAACTTTGGAGCAAGAAGATTCTCCATCTCATCAAACTCTACTCATGGCTTTTACATATTTCCCTTGAAACCATGACTTATTTTATTTGGAGGTGGCACAGATATTTCATAAAATGTCCACAGTACTTTCACACACAAGTTCTAACACTGACAACCAATGCATCCTACATCTTTACTGTTGGTTTCCATAATTCTTCAGATAATTTTAAATGTCAGTGGTAGGGAGAATAATCCACTGTAGCCTTAGAGTCAATTCTCCCATGATCTATTGCAATGCATGAAAAGAAAGCATAGATCAAGAAAAAAAAAAAAGTACTGGGGAGCTAAAAACACGCCTGTCTTACTTAAACACTGAAATATCACAGAGTAATGGTGTTTTTGAAGAGGTAGAAGACATAGAAATTAAGGGACTGGGATTCAGAAAATGGCTGAGATTAAGAACTTAGGTAATAGATGTAGGGGAGGAAGAATAATTTTCCTTCTACCATTCTAGGTTCTTAGCTCTGAGCCCCCACCCCCAGTATAAAAAGGCAGAGTAACAGGACAAAAACTATTTTAATTATATACATACATAGGAGATCCCCACAAAAATATGAGACTAAAAAGCAGCTATCCACCTGGGACTTATGGACCATCTTGGGCTAAGAAAAGGATAGGGATCTAGGGCTTTAAAAGAGGGAAAGGCAATTCAGAGGAAGGTGAGAGGAGGAAATATTTGTGAAAGGAAATTAGCCCTGTCATGAAGATGACTCTCCCAGATGAAAGTGATCCCTGTCATGGCTCACTTCCTGTACTGGACCCTTTTCTAATGTAAATTTCCCCTACAGAAGTGTAACATCTACTCTGCTTTCAGAACTTCACCTGGTCTACACTTTCTCAAAATAAACAGCTTAAGATAATTCTTGTGCCAGAAAGGATTATTTGGAGGTGGCCTATTCTGCTACCCCTCATACCTTTCCATTTCCCTGCCAACTGCTAGACTCACTGGGTTAACAGCCCAGTGGAAGTCAAAATGTTCTGTAGCCCGATCTGTCTTTGAGTAGCAGCCAAACATAATGCCTATCCAAAAGGCCACCTACTGAAGTAGTTAACGAGTGTGTCAGTTATCTGTGCTGCACAATGGTTCTTTCCAAACCAAGGAATTCCTTTAACAGCTGTGCTAGTCAGACTCACTTTCCTTTATGCCACATCTTTACATCAGGTCTTAGAAACAAAGACAGAAATATGAAGTTTCGGGTTTCAGGAGCCTGGATTCCAAGGGTGCTAAATACTCAAGGCCCCTCTCAGTGGGAAGACATAAGAAGGCCAGGACAACCTGGCACTTGACAAAACGGGTACCCATTGGGGAACTTCTCCCATGGGACTTGAGTCTGCCAATTTAGAGCAGCTTTCGATAGTATTAATCTTAAGCAGCGTGACATTTACATTGCAGAGGCTCAAAGTATTCAAGCCAAGTGCGGGGGGAGTGGACACAAGGATCTGTGTTCACATTTGGTAGGAACCAGTGTAGGAACATGTAGCATCATCCTCAGCGAAAGGGGTGCATTGACCTGATCAGTAATCACAATGGACTTACGTGTTGTATAAACATTACCTGGCCATTTCAGCAGATTCTTGGAGAAAGTAACCTAGTAAAAGGCTGAATTTCCTGTCACCCAACCACTCAGTTACTCTACCTTACTCAACTATTTCTCAACAATCATTATTTATACATTACAGAACACACAAATTGAAGAAATTGTGGGAGGGAATAAGAATGAAGATAACTTGGGGAAAATCTTTTATGCCCAGAGGCATTTGTTCTGAATTAACAGACCAGACCAGGGTAGACTTTCTCTCAGATTTGTGTTATTTTCTGCATGCTATCAGGTATTGTGGGAGAGTCAAGATAACTGACTGAATCAGATATTCATTTAGGTATATTCCTAAGTCAGCTTCAATGACCTGACAGTCATTATAGGAACGACTCAAAAGTTGCAAACCTTAATATTTTAGCAAATATTTCAGCAGCTCTTAACTCTGGTTTCATATGAAGTTCATCTGGGAGGTTTATAAAAAAACAAAATCAATGACTGGATCCCTGTGAGAAAGTAGAAAATATATGTTGATTTCTGTCTCTGATTCCTGGCACAGGGCTCTTGAAACCCTTGTAAATTCCTAAGTGATAAGAGCACTGGGAATGTCTTTTCTTATAAGAAAGAGACCCTTGGCAGCCACCTGGGAGGTTTCTAGATGGGACTGATCACCAGCAAGATGGAGCCATGATGAAAAGCTTGGTAATTTTGGCCTCACCCTCATCCTCAAGAGAGGGGAGAGGGGCTGGAAATGGAGGTAATAATTGCCCTGCCTGTGTGAGGTAGCCTTTATAAAAAAGGGGGAACTAATGGGTTAGAAACACATCTATGATGTGGGAAACAAAAGTGAAAGAGAAACTAAATTTCCTTACTACCTACAATCCATGACATCCTTGACACAAGCAGAGTGACACTCCTCTAAGAACTCAGCTGCATCAATGTCACTACTTTGCCAAGGGCAACTGGCAATCATAGCCTGATCTTCAGGATCCTGTAAGTCTACTATAACATATAAAAGTCCTTTGGGGACTTCCATTATCTCTACTCCTCCCCAAGATATATGATGACATGATCCCCAAGCATATGGCCCACTTATATAAAACTGAAAGACCTTATGATGAAGTTTTACAAGACAGTAATAAATGATCTCTTCCTGGAAATAGCTAGCCCCTTCAAGGTCCTGGAAACCTTCCTGCCTGGTTCATTAGAGACTTACCCTATCCCTAAAGCCCTCCAAACTTGAAAGTATCTAATGGGCCACTCCTCATGATCTGAGTGCAGCTCTATCTGCCCTCAGGTCTTGTCCCCCTGCTTTAATAAAGCTGTCTCTTTGTGCCACAGACGTCTCAAGAATTCATTCTTGGTCACTGGCTTTGAGCCCTAACATCCTTCCTACATCATCTACACTGGGAGGGTGATGCACACCAACTCCATGAGGACAGAAGCTTAATCATTAGGGATACTCCCAGACCTTACCCAACATAACTCTTATCTGGCTGGGCATCTCTCCTTATCATATCCCTTCAAAAACTGGTAAAGCATATATGTTTCCTTGAGTTCTGTGAGTGGTTCTAGCAAATCAATCCAACAAACAAGGGGGTGGGGGGGAAAGCTGAGACTTATAGCCAGGCAATCAGGAGACTTGTGATTGACATCTAGATTGGGTGAGCCTCAGGGAATGAATCCTTAATCTGGGGGAGCTGACACTATCTCCAGGGAGGTAGTGTCAGAATTGAGTTAAATTGTAGAATATCCAGCCAGTGTCCCAGAGTTGCCTGTTGTAGGAAACCACCTACCCCCCACACACATATACCCCCGCTGCATATCTGGTGTCAGAGGTGTTGTGAGTGTGGAAGCAGTGTGACAGTAACGGAGAGACAGAGAAGCTGTTTGTCCCGTTAAATGACTTTGATGAACACTTAATAAACAACCAAATGAATTTCTGAGGATGAGGCCTGGCTTGATGGAATATTTTTTAAAGGTCCCTGCCTGACTGTAACAGGCAGTCTGATTCAGGAACTACTGTTCATCTAGAGGTAGGACTACAAGGGAGAGGGGAGGAGGAGGAAGAAAGGGGAAGAGAGACACCACTTGTAGCCCACAAAGATGAAATAGTTATTGTCTGGCCTGTATAGAAAAGGTCTGCTACTTTTGGTCAACAAAACTATTCCATGGATGTTGTCTTCTGGCTGTGACTGACCCAGGTGGCTAGAATTCAGTAGGAGGGAAGATACCCAGCAGGCTGAGAATTTGTAACTAGTGCCTCAGGATATCATGGACTCAGGACTGGAAAGATATTTGGCCTCTTGCTATCTCTCATCAGTGTTCTTTTCTATGCATCCCCTCAGTCTGGCTGTAGCAGATTCATTTCCTCGACCCTTCTGTTTCACATCGTGAACCCATGTTCATCTCACTTTCTATTTCTTCCTTAAATAGAATTTCCTGCTGAAGGATAGCTGGTTGACCCACCTGCATTAGTCAATCATATCACTCAGACAGAGTTCAATGGCACAAATGTGCCTTCTGGAGCCTTCTTCTGTGGCCACACAGAAGATAGGGTTAGAGCTGGAACTGCCCTTACACAGAAAAGTGGAGTCTCTGGAGTCTTGGCCCCCATGTCAGGGATGCCCACCCACACACTTTGCAACACTTTTGAAGTTCTCACCTTTTAACTTTTTATTTAGCTTTTTTTTTTTTAAAAACAAATTCTAGTGAATTTGGGTCTCCAAACCATGACCCTGAGATGAACCATCTCATGCTGTACAGACTGAGCCAACCAGGCAACCCCTTTGAAGGCACTCCTTAAAAGTCTACCTGTAGTGGTGGGAAAACACCAGAGCCAGCATGGCCTGGACTGAGACCCACACTTGCAGCCATCCTGTGTCTCCCCTTCCAGGCTTTCCTGACCCTTTGCCTTTCCTCCCAGCACAGGAAGTTCTGAGGAGCTTCAGGATCTGTGGCTCTGGTGGCATCCTAAGGCCAGACCTCATTCCAAGACAGTGAGCCCTTGCTTAGAGATGTCATAGTTTTGAGAAAATGAGCTAAGGACACAATTCAAAATATGTCACCTACAGAATCTGAGAATTGAATCAGATGACATGGTACTTTAAAGGAATAAAAGAGAATTTATGTTGATTAGAAGATGCAGTTCCAGTGAAAACAAGGTACTGCTCTGACAGCCTGACCTCCTATCTTACACAGACGCCTTAGCTACTTCCATGGGCAAGGACAGAGAGTAGACAATCTAAACCTATATTGATTGATTAATTTCCTAGTATGAATGCTTTTTTCTGTAAGTCATCTTTTCAATTTGTAAAGTTATTTTTGAAAATGCCATACTATCTACCCAGTGCTAACAGAAACAGAGAAAAAGTGCTGTTTGTCCACAATTAAGGCAAGCCTACAAAGGACAGCCCAGTGTGAGGGTGGCAGGAGAGGGGCCAGAAAGCCTCACAGGAGAGGAGAAGCTAGGCTCAGGGTGATGGGGAGTCTTCTGGAGTTCCTTATACTTCTTGGTTGGTTTTATTTTTTTTTTCTTGGTAGGTATTATTAAGTCTTTCCCCTGCCCTTTCATGGGCTCATTTCATGTTTAAGGTGATTAATTACTTTTCAAAATTTAAGCAATGTAGATCAATACAAGCCAATATATAGTACGCAACACTAATAAACATCGTTTTTCATTTGCTTAGCATTTTGTCAATAAAGAAAATATAAAAACATTAGCGTCCACTTTTCTCTTCTCTCCATTCTCACTCCTCTTAACACTTCACAAATGAAAGCATAAAATTGGAGTGTATCCAGTCCTATTTTTACATTTGTACTTCATGTCTAATATATTTATAAGCAAAATCTAGTGCTCTGGGAGCAATTTTAAAACCATGTACACAAGACAAACCATAAGAGACTCTTAATCTCACAAAACAAACTGCGAGTTGCTTGGGGGGAGGGAGGTAGGAATAGGGTGGCTGGGATATGGACTTTGGGGAGGGTATGTGCAAAGCTGAGTGCCGTGAAATGTGTAAGCCTGATGATTCACAGACTGTACCCCTGGGCAAATAAAACATTATATGCTAATATAAAACAGAAAAAAGGAAAAAAGAAAATAAATGTACACAAATTCTATCATATGGGTCAAATTATTCTGCAACTTGTTCTGTTGTTCAATCATTAGTGCTTTTAAGACTCAATATTAAAATGTATGTTTCTCATTCCTTTATTTGTTGTGATGTATTCTTGTCCCTTTGTATCAATAAAACACCATTCCTTTAGTAATCTTCAGTTGGCAAAAATTTGGAATATTTCAAAAGTTTCCAAGCGATGTAACAATGAATATCTTTCTATATGTCTCTGTGTGCACGTGTAGAAAAATTTTAGCAAGGTACGTCTAGATGTGGAATTGCCATGTCCTATACATTTTCAATTTTACCAAATATTGCCATAATTTCTTCAAACTGATCAGAGCAGATTATATTTCCAAAGATAGCCACACCAGCATATCCCATTCTACATGCTCTTCTTACAGTGTGATATTAATTCTTCTCTGTTAAAAGATATGGTCTGTGTTACCTTTACTTGAGTATGGGTTAGTTTTAGGAAGTCACTTCCAAGGAATAGAATCAAAGTGACTTCTCGCATGATTTCCAAGGCCAAGTCATAAGAAATGATACAACTTCTGCTTAGTTCTCCTTTTCTGTCTTGGGATGCAATCACCATGTTCTAAAGAAACCCATGCCACCCAGAGAGGCCGTGCATAGATGTTCCAGCCACCTAAGACCTAGGCCACCTAAGGTCTCAGCCAACATCAATCACTCATCCTGTGGGTGAATGAGACTATAGATGATTCCAGCTCTTAACCTTTCAGTCTTCCAGCTGTGGCTTCAGTTGTTGGAACAGAGACAAATGGCCCTCACTATGTCTTATCTGAATTCCTGACCCATTCCAATTTATCACTTGTTTTTAACAACAACAACAACAACAACAAACCCAAAGCAGGGAGATTTGTCCCACAAAGCTTTTAAGGGAAATATTGACCAATATAGCAGACCATGGCCCCAGGTTTCACCCAAACGTGGGGATGTTCTTTCTTCCCTTCCTGCGGTCATGTTGTGTAGCACTCTCCGAACAACAGTTTACCAACAATAGTTGGTAAACTCACAGTAAGCGAGAGTGCAGGGCAGGCTGCCAATTCATGTCCCAA
The DNA here is from genome assembly GCF_010015895.1 of Lontra canadensis. NCBI lineage: Eukaryota > Metazoa > Chordata > Mammalia > Carnivora > Mustelidae > Lontra > Lontra canadensis. Next base: position 29,347,781 of record NW_022631006.1, read on the forward strand.
ACTCCACTAATGCTGTGTTCCAGCTACAGTTTTAATCAAACCAGCTCACCAGGAGGGAGTCTCAGAGTGTTCACTCCCACGGACAAAGGAAAGCAGGGAAGTATTTTAGCTGTTTTATTTTTAGTACGATTGAACTGAAACCCATACTTGATTCAGAGTTCCTTAGTTTCTACCAACATCCTTTTTCTGTGCCAGGGTTCCATCCAGGACACACTTGACATTTCATTACCTGTCTCCTTAGGCTCCTCCTGACTATGACAGTCTCTCAAACTATCCTTGTTTTCAATGACCACGACAGTTCTGTAGAGAACTGCTCAGGTATTTGGCCAAATGTAATGGTGTAGTTTGAAACCAATTTTTCTTCAAAGTAGTTATTAATTGGTAGGCCCAGGCTTTCAGAATTCTCCCATGCAGGCAAGGGAGAGGAGTTGACTCTTGCCCAATGAACACCTGTGGTAGGAATAAAAAAGGAAACTCCTCGGAAGTGGAGCTTGAAGGTCAGTTAGTACATACTTCATTGAGGGAAGTGATAGAGCCCCTAAGGTGGAAAAATTCGCTCTTGAGAGCAAAAACATGCTATTTTATTGTACTTACTTATTTATTTTTCACACTGACCCATTTTTAACATGTAGCTTTCCAAGCAGAGAGGACAGGGCCTGGCAGATGTAGTAGGACCAGGGTCTCTGCACAGACCCGACTCCCGGGGCAGAAGGTTCATCACACCACATCTTCTTGCTGTCTCGCCAAGCACAGGGCGGGGTGGCTGTCCGGGTCCATCTGGGCCAGCCCACGGCGACCTGGGCCTGGTACTTGACAGCTTCTCCCACGTGGGCACCCCTGGCCACCTGGGCGGGAAAGCGAGCTCCAGAACCTGCTCTAGGTCCGGGCTCAGGTATGCCCTCCCCCCCGGGGGGCTCTTGCTGTGGTCCCCCAGGAGGGGTTTCATTCCCCCAGCAGTGGAGTTGGAGTTGCTCCACATCTTTGACGGTTTGGGCTATGGTCAGTAGTTTTCATTTTGACCATTAGAGTTAAGTGTGTAATGGTTCTAATTTGCATTTCCTTAAAGAACAATGGTATTGAACACTTGGATATTTTTATTTCCTATTACTAAATTTTGAGTTTTGAACCCAAAATGGATGAAAGACCCACACGTGAGACAAGAATTTATCAAAATCCTAGAGAAGAACACAGGCAACAACCTGTTCAGACTCAGCTGCAGCAACTGCTTACTGGACACATCTTCAGAGGCAAGGGAAACAAAAGCAAAAATGAACTCTTGGGACTTCATCAAGATAAAAAGCTTTTCCACAACAAAGGAAACTGTCAACAAAACTAAGACAACTGATAGAATGGGAGAAGATATTGCAAATGACCTACCAGATAAAGGGCTAGTATCCAGACTCTACAAGGAATTTATCAAATTCAAAATCCAAAGAATAAATAATCCAGTCAAGAAATGGCAGAAGACATGAAAAGACATTTCTGCAAAGAACACATCCAATGGCCAACAGACACATGACAAACTGCTCAACATCACTTGGCATCAGGGAAATACAAAGCAAAACCACAATGAGATATCACCTCACACCAGTCAGAATGGCTAAAATTAACAAGTCCAGAAACAAGTGTTGGCAAGGATGCAGAGAAACACTTACGCTCCTGACAGAAATGCAAATTGGTATAGCCACTCTGGAAAACAGTATGGAGGTTCTTCAAAACATTAAAAATAGAGCCATCCTATGATCCAGCAATTGTACTATAAGCATTTACCCCAAAGATACAAATATAGTGTTTTGAAGGAGCATCTGTACCCCAATGTTTAGAGCAACAATGTCCACCTAGCTAAACTATGGAAAGAGCCAAGATGTCCATGGGCAGGTGGATGGATAAAGAAGATGTGGTATGGATACACAATGGATTATTACTCAGCCATCAAAAAAAATAAATAAATGAAATCTTGCCTTTTGCAATGACATGGATGGAACTAAAGGGTATTATGCTAAATGAAAGAAGTCATTCAGAGGAAGACAATTATCATATGATTTCACTCATATGTGGAATTTTGAAACAAAACAGGGGAGCATAGAGGAAAGGAGGGAAAAAGAAAACAGGATGAACTCAGAGAGGGAAACAAGCCCTAAGAGACTCTTAATCATAAGAAACAAACCGAGAGGGGCACCTGAGTGGCTCAGTGGGTTAAGCCTCTGCCTTCGGCTCAGGTCATGATCCCAGGTCCTGAGATAGAGCCCCGAATCAGGCTCTCTGCTCAGCGGGGAGCCTACTTTCCCCTCTCTCTGCCTGCCTTTTCTGCCCACTTGTGATCTCTGTCTGTCAAATAAGTAAATAAAATAAAATAAAAGAAACAAACTGAGGATTGCTGGAGGGGAGGTGGGATGGGTTTACTGGGTGATGGACATTAAGGAGGGCATATGATATAATGAGCACTGGGTGTTATATACAGCCAATGAGCCGAACTCCACCTCTGAAACTAGTAAGACACTATATGATAATTAATTGAATTTAAAATAAATTTAAGTTAAAAAATAAAATATTGAGTTTTGAGATTTCTTTATGTATTCTAGATACATATTTAAAATCAGACATCTGATTTGCAAATATTCTCCCAGTTAGTAGCTTTTCTACTCATTCCCCTGACTTCTTTTAAAGAACACAAGTTCTTCGGGTGTCTGGGTGGCTCAGTGGGTTAAGGTCTCTGCCTTCAGCTTGGGTCATGATCTTAGGGTGCTGGGATCGAGCCCCACGTCGGGCTCTCTGCTCAGCAAGAAGCCTACTTCCTCCTCTCTTTCTCTCTGCCTGCCTCTCTGCCTACTTGTGATCTCTGTCTGTCAAATAAATAAATAAAGTCTTTAAAAAAAAATAAAGAACACAAGTTCTTTAAATGGTGTTTACAGCCTTATTGACAGAGAACTGACACACAGTACACTATGTATATGTAAAGAATACAATCTGGCAAGGTTGGACATATACATATACTCATGAAACCACCACCATTATCAAGATCATAAAGGTATCCATCCTTTTCCCTAAATTTTCTTCATACTACTTTAGAATCCCTTCCTCCTGATTTACTGCCCCCAACCCACCCCAACTTCATAATAAGTTTTGAAACCTAATGGCATTAGCCTTTCAACGTTGCTCTTTTTCTAAAGTTGTTTTGGCTATTCTAGGGTCCCTTGGCTGGCTCAGTGGATAGAGCATTGGACTCTTGATCTTGTCGTTGTGAGTTTGAGCCCCACCTTGAGGGTACAGATTACTGAAAAATAACATCTTTTTAAAAAAAGGGTCTTTTGGCAATGCTAGGTTCTTTGTATTTCCATATCAATTTAAAAACAGCTTATCCTCCAGGGATTTTGATTAGGATTGAGTGGAATCTATAGATCTATTTGGGGACAATCCACATCTTAATAATATTGAGTCTTTAGACATATGAACATAGGATGACTCTCTCCTTTGAATTTTCTTGGCATATTTGTTGATTTTTAGTATGGTGGGGAGGTTCGGGAGTGCTATCCCAAACTATGGCACCTTGGCAGAATAAAAGTGAGTCTCATCAATCTGTTCCCATTCCTGGGATGAAGAAGGAAAGCCTGAGCCTTCCCTTCTGCCTTCACTAACACCAAGCTCCAGGGCTCTATTCCAGGATGTAAAATGGGATGAGCTATGTCAGAGACCAGAAGATGTCATGGGAGTCTGCTTGGGAATCTGCCTGGGATCCTTCTCCCTCTGCCTCTCCCTGCTTCAGGACCTGCAAGCTCTGTTTATGAATACAAGTAACAAAATCATGTTTGCTCTTTTAATTGATCATGCATGCACGTAATTATATATTATATAAAATTGTTATGTGATGCTTTTCAGTCTCTGAGTTAAATGGTTTCACCACAGCAGAGACACTTGGTGTACAGCTTTTTTGTTAGCCCCCTTGCATTGATTGTTAATATAGATAAATGTGTGTTTCCCGTTGGGCGTTTGCAATATTATGTAGTAAGCTGCTGCTGGTATTCTAGTAAAGCAGTTGTCAAAGTGTGGTCCAAGGACCTTGATGGTCCCCCAGACTCTGTCGCGGTGTCTGTGAGGTCCTAACCCAAAAACTATCCATCTGTGAGAGGCTGGCTTTTCTTAGTATAATCTGACACAACAACACTATGCCATATAGATTGAATGGAAAAGCATATATGACAATCCAGCTGTCTATTTTTAAGCTAGCCATTAAAAGAATATTCAGAAATGTGAAACAATGCCATTGTTCATATTAATTTTTTGTTTTGGAAACTGGAATTACTTGCCATAAAAATATATCAATGTCATAGGATGGATTCACTGTTGTTATTTTAAAATGAGCTAATGAGTAAATCTTAGGAAGTTTTCTCCATGTTAAGTTTACAATACGGTGTATATGAACAGATAAACGCAAAAACCCTCTTTGGAGTCCTCACTAATTCCTAAGACTCTAAAGGTGAATCAGGAGCAAAAACTCTTGAGTCCTGCCACTGTAGAATATCCAGCAGAAGCTTGGAACACGCGAATGCAGTGGTGCTTGCCAACCAGGAAGCATGCATACATATGGACGCTGTAGGTGATGGTCTTTTTTAACATTGTGTGAGCCTGAATATCCAACCATGGTTTACCCACTGTCAGATTGTTATCCTAGGCAGTGGAGGAGGATGGCAGTGGAGGAGGTGGGTTGGCGCTCCTCTGTCATAGCAAAACAATTGTATTTGGTCACTCATCAGTGACTTCCCAATAGGGGTGGTGGGTGGGAGGGGGGTGTGTGCTGAGCATTAGAAGGTTTTAAAAAAGTGAAGAACCTTGGTGGCGCAGTGGGTTAAGCCTCTGACTCTCGATTTCAGCTCAGGGCATGATCTCAGGGTCGGGAGATGAACTCTCATGTCAGGTTCTATGCTCAGTGCAGAGTCTGCTCAAGATTCTCTCCCTCTAGTTCATTTTTGCCCTTGCTTCCCTTGCCTTTGGCGATGTTCCTAGGAAGATGTTGCTGCGGCTGAGGTCAAAGAGGTTGCTGCCTGTGTTCTCCTCAAGGATGTTGATGGATTCCTTTCTCACATTGAGGTCCTTCATCCATTTTCAGTCTATTTTCGTGTGTGGTGTAAGGAAATGATCCAATTTCATTTTTCTGCATGTGGCTGTCCAATTTTCCCAACACCATTTATTGAAGAGGCTGTCTTTTTTCCACTGGACATTCTTTCCTGCTTTGTCGAAGATTAGTTGACCATAGAGTTGAGGGTCTATTTCTGGGCTCTCTATTCTGTTCCATTGATCTATGTGTCTGTTTTTGTGCCAGTACCATGCTGTCTTGATGATGACAGCTTTGTAATAGAGCTTGAAGTCTGGAATTGTGATGCATTTTATCAAGATCAAAAGCTTTTGCACAGCAAAGGAAACAGTTCACAAAACCAAAAGACAACTGACAGAATGGGAGAAGATATTTGCAAACGACATATCAGATAAAGGGCTAGTGTCCAAAATCTATAAAGAACTTAGCAAACTCAACACCCAAAGAACAAATAATCCAATCAAGAAATGGGCAGAAGACATGAACAGACATTTCTGCAAAGAAGACATCCCGATGGCCAACAGACACATGAAAAAGTGCTCCATACACTCGGCATCAGGGAAATACAAATCAAAACCACAATGAGATACCACCTCACACCAGTCAGAATGGCTAAAATTAACAAGTCCGGAAATGACAGATGCTGGCGAGGATGCAGAGAAAGGGGAACCCTCCTACACTGTTGGTGGGAATGCAAGCTGGTGCAACCACTCTGGAATACAGCATGGAGGTTCCTCAAAATGTTGAAAATAGACCTACCCTATGACCCAGCAATTGCACTGCTGGGTATTTACCCTAAAGATACAAACGTAGTGATCCGAAGGGGCACGTGCACCCGAATGTTTATAGCAGCCATGTCTACAATAGCCAAACTATGGAAAGAACCTAGATGTCCATCAACAGACGAATGGATAAAGAAGATGTGGTATATATATACAATGGAATACTCTGCAGCCATCAAAAGAAATGAAATCTTGCCATTTGCGACAACGTGGATGGAACTAGAGGGTATCATGCTTAGCGAAATAAGTCAATCAGAGAAAGACAACTATCATATGATCTCCCTGATATGAGGGAGAGGAGATGCAACATGGGGGGTTAATGTGGTAGGAGAAGAGTAAATGAAACAAGTTGGGATTGGGAGGGAGACAAACCATAAGTGACTCTTAATCTCACAAAACAAACTGAGGGTTGCTGGGCAGAGGGGGGTTGGGAGGGGGGTTTATGGACATTGGGTAGGGTATGTGCTATGGTGAGTGCTGTGAAGTGTGTAAACCTGGAGATTCACAGACCTGTACCCCTGGGGAAAAAAAAAATATATATATATATATGTTTATAAAAAATAAAATTATAAAAAAAAGATTCTCTCCCTCTCCCTGTGTGTTGCTGCCCCCACTCTGCCCCCTCCCCACTGCCATCCCCCCCCCACCGTGCATGCTTGCTCTCTCTCCCTGCTGAGCCTCAGACTAGAAGCCACTCTTTCTTTTCCACCAGGTGAGAAACAAAACTCTCTATGATAGGGATATAATCAGTTGGATGGCAGGTCACCCTAGATTCTGAGAACAGATAAAAGTCAGTATCATCTCCAGGGAAGCAAAGGAGGGGGTTACTGACAGGACAGCACTGTTGTGAGGTTTCACAAAAATGTCTAGAATGAAATCAGTACACCCACGCAGTGTCAGGCCCCTTCATTTCCAATGCTCAGTGGAAAATTATGATAGCTATACATGAGGAGTGAAGAAACCAAGATATGTTAGGATATACAGCACCTGTCAAACAAAGTTTCCTCCTGGTGTTCCAGGCCTCTTGACTGTCTATTAGACCAAAGGTAGATGAAGGGAGGAAACTTTATCAGAGACAGCTGAGGATGGAAACTCTGACACTCATGTCTGCTGACTGAGAGGCTTCTCTGTGTATTCTCCAATCCTCTAATCTAGAGGGTCTTAGAGGTTTGAAATCATCCTCTGGTCTTTTGAGCTGATCTTTTCTCTCATTCAGTTGAACAACAGTTCTGAGCCACAGGCCTTGGCATCTCCCCTAGAATAAAATCAGCATAAAAATGGTTTGCATAGCCTTAAATACTGATGCAATCTGTATGTAAAAATAATTTCATTTCAGATAATCATACCTTTTCTGCATGAATTTGTAATGATTTAGGAAAATCAGATTTACATAGATAAGTAATGCATCTCAGTCAAATTTCCCATACACCTTCCTCTACAGTCACACACACACACACACACACACACACACACACACACACACACAACCTTATTCCCTAATCAGAGTATTCAAATTCTAGATAAAGTCTGAGCTGAAAAGAACTCCTAAAGACATTCATGCTAAACACTTCATTTTCCAGCTGAGGAGCAGCAAAGGTAGAGTAACAGGTCAAGCTCACTAACGAAAATTAACAATAGAAATGGGTATTAAAAAACATATTTTCTTGTTCTGAGGATACATTAGTACACTATGGCAATCCCCAAATGAGATTTGCAGTCTGTAGAGATCTCCGAGGGAACCTGCAAGACCAGGGCACTGAGATGGGAGGGAAGGAAAGAAGGGGGACGTAGAGAAAGATGTGTGACAAGGCAGGAGGATGTGATGACGGAGTTAGTTGCTCAGAGGAGTGCTTGGAGGGGCAAGGAGAAATGGAGACAGGCCCAGGGAATGGGAGGTGCTGAGGGCCTGGGGTCTGGTTCAGGACAGAAGAGTATCTGTTCCAGTAAATCCAGGTGCCCTATTCTTTGTGTCCTCATTCCGTCCTCTAGGACAGAGACTTGATGCAGGTAAGTAAACATATTTACCGTATGCTAAATCTACTCATATAAATTTTTGTTGGCTAAGCTGTATATTGTCCAGCAATTGCCACTAATCCCAACCACTAATTTTAGAGAATGTGCTTTTTACCTCTTGGTTGTCTTCAGAGGACTCGGTTAGTCTCATGCTACAAAGATGGCTTCTCCTCAATATAAAGATGAGTGTTTTCATAGAGAATAATTTTCTACATATTTCCTGGTCCTGCTGCCTGTCACATATTCCCTTCAGAAAGTTAAGGTCAATTGAAGGACAATGGGTTGAATCAGAGATCTACTCCTCATGGATAATGAGACCCTATACATAAGTATTTAGCCAAGCAGAGAACACCCAAGGATTGAATATTTTAAGGCCAATGAGCAGTTATGTGGGGCCATGAACAGACCAAATTGTAAAATCTGTAAATAATTAATTAAATAAGAGTCACTGAGCATAGTAAAGTTCAAAACACATAGTTCTCTGTTCTTGACCAATGATAAAGCAGAGAGAAGTTCAAGGCTCAAACCCCTGTTGGGTTCCCTGTTCCCCTGAGAATCAACTTCTTGCTCTTATGCTCCCTTTCCCCAAATTCATGTTCTCTGTCTCTCTCTGTCAAATAAGTGAATAAAATCTTTGACAGAGAGAAAGCACAAGCAGGGGGAGTGGCTGGCAAAGGGAGAAACAGGATTCCCCTGAACAAGGAGCCTGATGCAGGACTAGATCCCAGGATCCTGGGTTCGTGACCTGACTGGAAGGCAGGTGCTTAACTGACTGAGGCTCCCAGGAGTCTGTAAATAAAATAAAAAAAAAAGGAAGTTCAAGAATATTGAAATCTAGGCATTACATCACCTAAAAAACAAAGCTGCCACTATAAAATACATCCCAGGAGAAAACTTAAGGAAATAAGAAAATATTCTCTTCGTATTGTTAAGACAAAAATAAAAAAGCAGAAGATAAATTGCTATATATCCTATCACACATTTTCATTTCAAATACAATCAGAATAAATACTGGTTGGAAATTGTGAAAATGAAGTGTTTACCTTTGTCTGTATTACAGCTGACTAGGTTTCTTTGGTTTTTGTTTTGCTTTGTTTTAAGGATTTTATTTATTTATTTTTGAGAGAGAGCATGCTTCCACAACCTGTGGGTGGGGTGCACAGAGGGAGAGGCAGACTCCTCACTGAGCAAGGAGTCCCACGTGGAGCTCCATCCCATGACCCTGGATCATGACATGAACAGAAGGCAGCCACCTGATCAACTGAATCACCCAAGCACCCCTGTTTTTGTTTTTGGTCTTTTTTAAGATTTGTGATTTTTTCCAAAATTCCTAACATTTCTGAATTGAATATGTGTTACTTCTCTTAAAAGAAAAAAAGTGGAGATGTTATTTAACATATTGCCTTCTTAAATCAGATGTTTAGGTTGTTTCCAGCCTCATCAAACCCTCTTCTTACTACAGTGGGACCATATATTCACCTCGAGTTTTGGACACCTCTTCCAGGTGGGTAATACTGATAGAGGAATCTTTGGAATCCCAGGGTAGCTCAGAGAATTCTTGACTGATTTCTATGGGGTTAATTCACTTCTTTCTCCCCAAGAAGACTTCGAGAAAAATACTTCACCCTTGGATAACTGCAATTCTTCTTAGGATTTATTTATTTAGCAGAGACTGGGAAACACTCCTACACTGTTGGTGGGAATGCAAGTTGGTGCAGCCACTTGGAAAACAGCATGGAGGTTCCTCAAAAAGTTGAAATAAGAGCTACCCTGCCACCCAGCAATCACACTACGGGGTAATTACCTTAAAGATGCAAATGCAGTGATCCGAAGGGGCACGTACACCCGAATGTTTATACCAGCAATGTCCACAATAGCCAAACTATGGAAAGAACCTAGATGTCCATCGACACATGAATGGATAAAGAAGATGTGGTGTGTATATATACAATGGAATACTATGCAGCCATCAAAAGAAATGAAATCTTGCCATTTGCAGCAATGTGGATGGAACTGGAAGGTATTATGCTGAGCGAAATAAGTCAACCAGACAAAGACAATTATCATATGATCTCCCTGATATGAGGAATTTGAGAGGCAAAGTGGGGGGTTTGGGGGGTAGGGAAGGAAAAAATGAAACAAGATGGGTCAGGAGAAAGACAAACCATAAGAGACTCTTAATCTCACAAAACAAACTGAAGGCTGCAAGGGGAGGGTAGGTATGGGGACGGTGGTTGGGTTATGGACATTGGGGAGGGTATGTGCTATGGTGAGTGCTGTGAAGTGTGTAAGCCTGACAATTCACAGACCTGTACCCCTGGGGTAAATAATACATTATATGTTAATTTTTTATATTTATTTATTTATTTTAGAGAGAGAGGGCAAGCAAGCACATGTGAGGATGGGGCAGAGGGCGAGAGAGAGAGAAACCAGCAGACTCCAGGCTGAGTGTAGAACCCAATGTGAGCCTTGACCTCAAGACCCTGAGATCTAGAGATAAGTCAAAACCAAGAGTCGGTCACTTTGACTGTACCACTCAGGGGTCCCAGCTGCAATATTTTTTTAAAGATTGATTGATTGGTAGGGAGAGGGTGGTTGGGTTATGGACAATGGGGAACGTATGTGCTATGGTGAGTGCTGTGAAGTGTGTAAACCTGGCAATTCACAGACCTGTACCCCTGGGGCTAATAATACATTATAGATTAATAAAAAAATAAAAATTTTTTTTAAAAGATTGGTTTTTAAGTAATTCCTATACCTTATGTGGGGCTCAAAATCATGACACCTAGATCAAGAGTCAGCATGCTCTTCTGACTGAGCCAGCCAGGGGCCCTAGCCAATTTTTCTTTGATGTCTTTCAGAAGGATGACTGGTAACACACACCATCCAGACAATCCCCATTTTGATACAAAAATATTTTTCTCTCTAAGAAGAATCGTCATTGACTTCTCCCTTGGTGTCCCACCATTCTTTCTTGAGAAAGCAGTTTGGTGTTGGGAAGAAAGCACATTTTGCCCAATGACCATTTTAGGTATCATTAAGAGTGTCATTAAAAGGCCTAATACGTAGGGGGTCTGGGTGGGTCAGTTAAATGAGCATCTGCCTTCAGCTCAGGTCATCATCCGAGGGTCCTGGGCTCCAACTCCCCGTCAGTCTCCCTGCTCAGTGGAGAGCCCGCTTCTCTCTCTCCCTCTGCCTGATGCTCTGCCTACTTGTGCTCTCTCTCTGTCCAATGAGTAAATAAAATCTTTTTTTTTTTAATATTTTAGCTATCCTGTTGTGTGCCACTCGCTGTTAATTGAGCATGTCTTCTCACAAGACTTTCAAGATCAAGCGATTCCTGGCCAAGAAACAAAAGCAGAATCATCCCATTCCCCAGTGGATTCAGATGAAAACTGGGAATAAAATCAGGTACAACTCCAAGAGGATGCACTGGAGGAGAACCAAGCTGGGTCTCTAAGGCATCCCATATCACTCGATGACACACCTAATTGGCACCACGTATTTAATTAAGCTACTTGAAGATCATGTGTTCTATTCCATCACCCTATAAACACCTTTCTGCTTGGCCAATAGATACCATTTATCAGCAAAAGATTTTTCTGTTACTATAGCTCTGCACCAGTGGGTTGGTTTGGTAATAAATGTGAGGCCTTTGAGCTGTAAAAATAAATAAATAAATGAATAAATAAATAAATAAAATATTTTATTTATTTATTCATTTATTTATTTATGAGAGACAGAGAAAGAGAGAGGCAGAGGCAGAGGGAGAAGCAGTATCCCCACTAAGTAGGTAGCATGATGAGGGCTCAAACCCAGGATCCTGGGATCGTGACCTGACCTGGAGGCAGATGCTTAACTGACTGAGCCACCCAGGTGCCCTGGTTGCCAATTAGTTTTATTGATGGTTTCCTTTATTTCGCAGAAGCTTTTTCTTTTGATGTAGACTCAATGGTTTATTTTTGCCTTTACTTCCTTTGCCTCAGGAGATATATCTATAAATTTGTTGCTATAGCTGAAGTCAGAGAAATTACTGTCTGTGCTCACTTCTAGGATTTTTATGGTTTCAGGTCTCACATTTAGGTCCTTAATCCATATAGGGTTTGTTTTTGTTTGGTAAAAGAAAGTGGTCCATATCATTCTTTGGTTTGTAGCTGTCCAGTTTTCCCTATAGATTGTGGGGTTTTTTTAATTTTAATTTTTTTATTAACATGTATTATTAGCCCCAGGAGTACAGGTCTGTGAATTGCTAGGTTTACACACTTCACAGCACTCACCATAGCACATACGTTCCCCCATGTCCATAACCCAACCTGCCTCCCCCGCCCCCGGCAACCTTCAGTTTGTTTTTGTGAGATAAGAGTCTCTTATGGTTTGTCTCCCTCCCCGATCTCATCTTGTTTCATTTTTTCCTTCTCTAACCCCAAACCCCCACTTTGCTTCTCAAATTCCTCATATCAGGGAGATCATATGATAATTGTTTTTCCCTGATTGATTCATTTCCCTCAGCCTAATACCCTCTAGTTCCATCCACGTTGTTGTAAATGGCAAGATATCATTTCTTGATGTCTGCATAGTATTCCATTCGATGTGTGTGTGTGTGTGTGTGTGTGTGTGTGTGTGTGTATACCACATCTTCTTTATCCATTCATCTGTTGATGGACATTTAGGTTCTTTTCATTGTTTGGCTATTGTGGACATTGCTGCTATAAACATTCGAATGCACATCCCTTTCAGATGTCTACATTTGCATCTTTAGGGTAAATACCCAGTAGTGAGATTGATGGGACGTAGAACAGCTCTATTTTCAACTTTTTGAGGAAACTCCATGTTGTTTTCCAGAGTGGCTGCATCAGCTTGCATTCCATCAATAGTGTAGGAGGTCTCCTCTTTCTCCACATCCTCGCCAGCATCTGTCGTTTCCTGACTTGTTAATTTTAGCCATTCTGACTGGAGTGATGTGGTATCTCATTGTGGTTTTGATTTGTATTTCCCTGATGCCGAGTGATCTGGAACACTTTTTCATGTGTCTGTTGGCCATGTGGATGTCTTCTTTGCAAAAATGTCTGTTCATGTCCTCTGCCCATTTCTTGATTGCTGTTGTGGTCCGTTATCAAAGAAATGAGACTGAGACAAAGTGAAAGTTATGCAAAGTCTTATTCTATGCCAAGCATTAGAAGTTAAACTGACCGGCCAGGGGAACAAGACTAAGACAAAGTGAAAGTTATGTGAAGCTTTATTCTATGCAAAGCATTAGAAGTCAGACTGATTGGCCAGGGCCACCTCCAAAGAGAGTGACTCCCTCCCGATCTCACAGGCTGGTTTTATAGGGCATAACGGCAAACCCAAGGTACGTGGCTTCTATTGTTAAGGCGTTTACTCCCAGAATCGATACCCAGAACCATACAAGGAACTACTGGGGCATTTATTCCTGGAATGAAGTCCTTGGATGTAAACAACAATATGGCTACCTAGGCAATATGGAGCTGCTCTGGCTAAGCAGACCCTAATAGTTAAACAGGTTTTAACATTAAATTGGTCCTAACAATTGCATTATTTGTTCTTTGGGTGTTGAGTTTGATAAGTTCTTTTTTTTTTAAGATTTTATTTATTTATTTATTTTATTTATTTATATTATTTATAGATCAGAAGTAGGCAGAGAGGCAAGCAGAGTGAAAGGGGGAAGCAGGCTCCCTGCTGAGCAGAGAGTCCAATGTGGGACTTGATCCCCGGACCCTGAGATCATGACCTGAGCTGAAGGCAGAAACTTAATCCACTTAGCCACCCAGGTGCCCTGATAAGTTCTTTATAGATTTTGGATACTAGCCCTTTATTTGCTATGTCATTTGCAAATATCTTCTTCCATTCTGTCAGTTGTCTTTTGGTTTTGTTAACTGTTTCCTTTGCTGTGCAAAAGCTTTTGATTTTGATGAAGTCTCAATAATTCACTTTTTCCTTGCCTTTGGCGATGTTTCTATGGAGAAGTTGCTGCAGCTGAGGTTGAAGAGGTTGCTGCCTTTGTTCTCAAGGATTTTGATGGATTCCTTTCTCACAATAAGGTCTTTCATCCATTTGGAGTCTATTTTTCTGTATGGTGTAAGGAAATGGTCCAGTTTCATTTTTCTGCACGTGGCTGTCCAATTTTCCCAACACAATTTGTTGAAGAGACTGTCTTTTTTCCATTGGATATTCTTTCCTGCTTTGTCAAAGTTTAGTTGACCATAGAGTTGAGGGTCTATTTCTGGGTTCTCCATTCTGTTCCACTCATCTATGTGTCTGTTTTTGTGTCAGTACCATACTGTCTTGATGATGACAGCTTTGTCATAGAGCTTGAAGTCTGGAAATGTGATGCCACCTCCTTTGGCTTTCTTTTTCAACATTCCTCTGGCTATTTTAGGTCTTTTCTGGTCCCATATAAATTTTAGGATTGTTTGTTCCATTTCTTTGAAAAAGTGGATGGGATTTTGAAAGGGATTGCATTTAATGTGTAGATTGCTTTAGGTAGTGTAGACATTTTCACAATATTTGTTCTTCCAATCCATGAGCATGGAACATATTTCCATTTCTTTGTGTCTTCCTCAATTTCTTTCATGAGTACTTTATAGTTTTCTGAGTACACATTTTTTTGCCGCTTTGGTTAGTTTTATTCCTAGGTATCTTATGGTTTTGGGTGCAATTGTAAATGGGATGGACTCCTTAATTTCTCTTTCTTCTGTCTTGTTGGTGTATAGAAATGCAACTGTTTTCTGTACATTGGTTTTATATCCTGACAGTTTACTGAATTCCTGTACAAGTTCTAGCAGATTTGGAGTGGAGTCTTTTGGGTTTTCCACATAAAGTATCATATCATCTGCAAGGGTGAGAGTTTGACTTCTTCTTTGCTAATTTGGATGCCTTTAATTTCTTTTTGTTGTCTGATTGCTGAGGCTAGACTTCCAGTACTATGTTGAATAGCAGTGGTGATAATGGACATCCCTGCAGTGTTCCTGACCTTAGGGAAAGGCTTTCAGTTTTTCCCCATTAAGAATGATATTCATTGTGGGTTTTTCATAGATGGCTTTGATGATATTGAGGTACGTACCCTCTAACCCTACACTTTGAAGAGTTTTGATCAAGAAAGGATGCTATACTTTGTCAAATGCTTTTTCAGCATCTATTGAGAGTATCATATGGTTCTTGTTCTTTCTTTTATTAATGTACTGTATACCACTGATTGATTTACGGATGTTGAGCCAAACACGGCCGTGGAATAAATCCCACTTGGTCGTGGTAAATAATCCTTTTAATGTACTGTTGGATCCTATTGACTAGGATTTTGGTGAGAATTTTTGCATCTGTGTTCATCAAGGATATTGGTCTGTAATTCTCTTTTTTGATGAGGTCTTTGTCTGGTTTGAGGATCAAGGTAATGCTGGCCTCATAAAATGAGTTTGGGAGTTTTCCTTCCATTTCTATTTTTTGGAACAGTTTCAGGAGACTAGGAATTAGTTCTTCTTTAAATGCTTGATAGAATTCCCCTGGGAATCCATCTGACCCTGGGCTCTTGTTTGTTGGGAGATTTTTGATGACTGCTTCAATCTCCTTACTGGTTATGGGTCTGTTCAGGTTTTCTATTTCATCCTGGTTCAGCTGTGGTAGTTTATACGTCTCTAGGAATGCATCCATTTCTTCCAGATTGTCAAATTTGCTGGCATATGGTTGCTCATATTATGTTCTTATAATTGTTTGTATTTCTTTGGTGTTGGTTGTCATCAATCCTCTTTCATTCATGATTTTATTTATTTGGGTCCTTTCTCTTTTCTTTTTCATAAGCCTGGCCAGGGGTTTATCAATCTTACTAATTCTTTCAAAGAACCAGCTCCTAGTTTCGTTGATTTGTTCTATTGTTTTTTGTTTTGTTTTGTTTTGTTTTTTGGTTTCTATTTCATTGATTTCTGCTCTGATCTTTATGATTTCTCTTCTCCTGCTGGGTTTGGGCTTTCTTTGCTGTTCTTTCTCCAGCTCCTTTAGGTGTAGGGTTAGGTTGTGTACCTGAGACCTTTCTTGTTTCTTGAGAAAGGCTTGTATCGTTATATATTTTCCTCTCAGGACTGCTTTTCTGTGTCCCACAGATTTTGAATCATTGTGTTTTCATTATCATTTGTTTCCATGAATTTTTTCAATTCTTCTTTAATTTCCTGGTTGGCCCATTCATTCTGTAGTAGGATGCTCTTTAGTCTCCATGTATTTGGGATCTTTCCAAATTTCCTCTTGTGATTGAGTTCTAGCTTCAGAGCATTGTGGTCTGAAAATATGCAAGGAATGATCCCAATCTTCTGGTACCAGTTGAGACCTGATTTGTGACCCAGGATGTGATCTATTCTGGAGAATGTACCATGTACACTAGAGAAGAGTGTGTGTTCTGTTGCTTTGGGATGGGATGTTCTGAATATATCCGTGATGTCCATCTGGTCCAGTGTGTCATTCAAGGCCTTTATTTCCTTGTTGATCTTTGCTTGGATGATCGGTCCATTTCAGTGATTGGGGGTGTTAAAGTCCCCTACTATTATTGTATTATTGTTGATGTGTTTCTTTGATTTTGTTATTAATTGGTTTATCTAGTTGGCTGCTCCCATATTAGGGGCATAGATATTGAAAATTGTTAGATCTTCTTGTTGGACAGACCCTTTGAGTATGATACAGTGTCCATCCTCATCTATTATTTTAGGCTTTGGCTTAAAATCTAATTGATCTGATATAAGGAATGCCACCCCAGTTTTCTTTTGATGTCCATTAGCATGGTAAATTGTCTTCCACCCCCTCACTTTAAATCTGGAGGTGTCTTTGGGTCTAAAATTAGTTTCTTGTAGACAGCATATTGATGGGTTTCGTTGTTTTTTTGTTTGGCTTTTTTTTTTTTTTTTCCCATTCTGATACCCTGTATATAGTCTCTGTTCCTTTCTGGTCAACTACTTTTTGGCTCTCTCTTTGCTTAGAGGACTCCTTTCAATATTTCCTGTAGAGCTGGTTTGGTGTTTACAAACTCTTTTAGTTTTTGTTTGTCCTGGAAGCTTTTTATGTCTCCTTCTATTTTCCTTTTTTTTTTTAATTTATTTTTTTATATTTTTTCCAGCATAACAGTATTCCTTGTTTTTGCACCACACCCAGTTCTCCATGCAATCCGTGCCCTCTCCAATACCCACCACCTGGTTCCCCCAACCTCCCACCCCCCCGCCGCTTCAAAACCCTCAGATTGTTTATCAGAGTCCACAGTTTCTCATGGTTCACCTCCCCTTCCAATTTCCCCCAACTCCCTTCTCCTCTCTAACTCCCCATGTCCTCCGTGTTATTTCTTGTGTTCCACAAATAAGTGAAACCATATGATAATTGACTCTCTCTGCTTGACTTATTTCACTCAGCATAATCTCTTCCAGTCCCGTCCATGTTGCTACAAAAGTTGGTATTCATCCTTTCTGATGGAGGCATAATACTCCATACTGTATATGGACCACATCTTCCTTATTCATTCGTCCGCTGGCATCTTGGTTCTTTCCACAGTTTGGCAACCGTGGCCATTGCTGCTATAAACATTGGGGTACAGATGGCCCTTCTTTTCACTACATCTGTTTCTTTGGGGTAAATACCCAGGAGTGCAATTGCAGGGTCATAGGGAAGTTCTATTTTTAATTTCTTGAGGAATCTCCACACTGTTTTCCAAAGTGGCTGCACCAAGTTGCATTCCCACCAACAATGTAAGAGGGTTCCCCTTTCTCCACATCCCCTCCAACACATGTTGTTTCCTGTCTTGCTAATTTTGGTCATTCTAACTGATGTAAGGTGATATCTCAATGGGGTTTTAATTTGAATCTCCCTGTTGGCTAGTGATGATGAACGTTTTTTCATGCATCTGATAGCCATTTGTATGTCTTCATTGGAGAAGTGTCTGTTCATATCTTCTGCCCATTTTTTGATATGATTATCTGTTTTGTGTGTGTTGAGTTTGAGGAGTTTTTTATAGATCCTGGATATCAACCTTCTTTCTGTACTGTCATTTACAAATATCTTCTCCCATTCCATGGGTTGCCTCTTTGTTTTCTTGACTGTTTCCTTTGCTGTGCAGAAGCTTTTGATCTTGATGAAGTCCCAAAAGTTCATCTTTGTTTTTGTTTCCTTTGCCTTTGGAGACATATCTTGAAAGAAGTTGCTGTGGCTGATATCGAAGAGGTTACTACCTATATTCTCCTCCAGGATTCTGATGGATTCCTGTCTCACGTTGAGGTCTTTTATCCATTTTGAGTTTATCTTTGTGTACGGTGTAAGAGAATGGTCGAGTTTCATTCTTTTATATATAGCTGTCCAGTTTTCGCAGCACCATTTATTGAAGAGACGGTCTTTTTTCCACTGTATATTTTTTCCTGTTTTGTTGAAGATTATTTGACCATCGAGTTGAGGGTCCATAACTGGGCTTTCTACTCTGTTCCATTGGTCTATGTGTCTGTTTTTATGCCAGTACCATGCTGTCTTGGGGATCACAGCTTTGTAGTAAAGCTTGAAATCAGGTAACGTGATTCCCCTCAGTTTTATTTTCGTTTTTCAAGCAGGATATAGTATTCTTGGCTGCATGTTTTTCTCATTTAATGCTCTGAATATATCATGCCGGTTCTTTCTGGCCTGCCAGGTCTCTGTTGATAAGTCTGCTGCCAATGTAATATTTTTACCATTGTATATTGCAGACTTCTTGTCCCAGGCTGCTTTCAGGATTTTTTCTTTGTCACTAAGACTTGTAAGTTTTGCTATTATATGACGGGGTGTGGACCTATTCTTACTGATCTTTGAGAGGGTTTCTCTGTGCCTCCTGGATTTTGAAGCTTGTTCCCTTTGCCATATTAGGGAAATTCTCTACAATAATTCACTCCAATATACCTTCTGCCCCCATCTCTCTTTCTTCTTCTTCTGGAATCCCAATTATTCTAATATTGTGGTGTTTGATGGTATCACTTATCTCTCAAATTCTCCCCTCGTGGTCCAATAGTTGATTGTCTCTCTTTTGCTCAGCTTCTTGATTCTCCATCATTTGGTCTTCTATATCATTAATTCCCTCTTCTGCCTCATTTATCCTAGCAGTTAGAGCTTCCATTTTTTATTGCACCTCATTAAAAGCTTTTTTGATTTCAGCTTTGTTAGATTTTAGTTCTTTTATTTCTCCAGAAAGGGCTTTTATTTCTCCAGACAGGGTTTCTCTTATATCTTCTATGCCTTTCTCGAGCCCAGCTAGCACCTTGAGAATCGTCATTCTGAACTCTAGGTCTAACGTATTACCAATGTACATAACCTTCAGTCCTGCCTCTTGGTTTTTGTTTTGTTTTGTTTTGTTCTGTTTTTGTTTTTGTTTGTTTGTTTTTTGTGGTGAGTTTTTCCACCTTGTCATCGTATCCAGATAAGAATATATGAATGAGAGAATAAAATACTGAAAGGGTGGTAATGACCCCAGAAAAATGCGTGTTAACCAAATCAGAAAAGATCTAAAATTTTGGGGAGGAGGAAAGGGAGTAAAAAAAGCTCAAAAAATTTTTAAAAATTAAATAGAAAAAGAAAATATATATATCAGACTGGTGAATAGAACAGAGCCACCCACTTGATTTTGGGAGTATTTTGGTCTCTTAGAAGAAACTACATCCCAAAATGTTAAAAAAGGAAAACACACACACACACACACACATACACACACACACACACACATAAGGATAAATATGATGAAAGGGTAGAACATGAGAATAAAGATGAAAATTTTTAAAAATTATAAAAAAGGAGTTGGTAAGATAAGTTGGTTGGGAAAAGAAAGAAAAAGAAAGTGGAGAGAATTTGCTCAGCCTGGAAACTAGAACAAACCCTGTGGTAGATTTAGGGTATATTTTGATCTATTAGAAGAAGTTGTATCCCAAAATATTTTAGAAGAAAAAACCCTATGGGCATACAAAAGATAAGTTTAGATACAATGAAGGGTAAAAAAATATGACTACAATAATAAACATTCAAAAAGATTTTTTAAGAAAGGTATTATTAAGATAAACTAGTTTAAAAATGTTAAAAGAGGAAAGAGTAAAAGTTTAAAAAAATTAAAATAAGAAAAAATAGATTAAAAATATTTAATTAACTTTGCACGACTAAAGGATCATTGGCAGAAAGCCATGAATTCCAGGCTTTGCTTTCCCATCCTCTGCTCTCCTTGATCAGCGAGCTTGGTCCTGACTGGATTTCTTGCTGATCTTCTGGGTGAGGTGCCTGTTATAGTGATTCTCAGGAGTCTTTGTCTGAGGTGGAATTGCTCTGCCCTTGCCAGGGCCCGGGCTAAGTAATCTGCTTGGTTTCTCTCTCGGGAGCTTTTGTTCCCTGAACACTTTCTGTAGAGCTCTGGAGGACGGGCAGGAATGAAAATGGCAGCCTCCCAATCTCCAGCCCAGAGAAACCAAGAGCTCAGGGCCTCACTCCTCAGTGCACCCTCGGAGAAAAGCACTCAATCACTCCCGTCTCCCTGGTCCCCAGCCTCACTCTGAGCTCACACGGCCTGTGACCCAGCAATTCTGTCTCAGGCACACAGCTCTATTTAGGGTCTCCAAACACAGCAGATCTCTGCCGCTCTTCAGGGGGGGTCTCCCGGTCCCTGCCACTTGTGAGGTCCCTGCTCAAAGAGCAATGCCCTGACTGTGCCACAGATCACAGTTTAAGGTAACCCCGAGTTGAGAGCTCACTCCTTGGCTCTGTCTCTGTAGCCAGCTTCCCTGCTTTAATACTTGTGAGCTCTGCTACACTCAGACATCCCCGATCCTTCTGTGACCCCACGAGACCTGAGCCCACGCTGTCCCCACAAGGGCTCCACCCCCACTTAGACTCTGGAGCGATGTCCCTCAGTGTGGCAGACTTCTTTTTTTTAATTTTTTTTATTTTTTTGACACAGAGAAAGAGATCACAAGCAGGCAGAGAGGCAGGCAGAGAGAGGGGGAAGCAGGCTCCTTGCCGAGCAGAGAGCTCGATGTGGGGCTCGATCTCAGGACCCCGAGATCATGAACCGAGCCGAAGGCAGAGGCTTTAACCCACTGAGCCACCCAGGCACCCCAGTGCAGCATACTTCTAAAAGTTCTGATTTTGTGCTCCGTTGTTCCGTGGCTTGCTGGAAACTGGACCCTCCCTGCATAGGCTATCTTCCCATCTCTTTGGATTCACTTCTCCACAAGTCCTACCTTTCAGAAAGTAGTCAATGTTCTGTTTCAAGAATTGCTGCTCTTCTCTTCGATCTCCTGTTGGGTTTATAGGTGTTCAGAAAGGTTTGATAACTATCTAGCTGAACTCCTGCAACCTGATGTCATCTCAGCCTACTACTATTCTGCTATCTTGACTTCTCCCAACCATTTCTTGAAGGGACTATCTTTTTGCCTTTGGATAGTCCTACTTGCTTTGGTGAAGATTAATTGACCACTAATTGATTGAATATTTATTAGACTAAATAATCTAATAGAGGAACTGGCAGGTAGAAACACAATTGCTATAGACAGAATGTTTGAAATGTTGAAATCCCACATGTGATGGTATTAGGAGGTCAAGCACTTGAGAGGTGACTAGGTCATGAGGGTAGAGCCCGCAGGAGTGGGGCCCAGGAGAACTCCCTGCCCTGCCACCATATGAAGACACAGAAAATAGGTAGCCATCTATAAACCATCTATAAATCTGAGGTGGATTTTCTGCAGACACCAAATCTGCTGGTGCCTTGATCTTGGACTTTCCAGTCTCTTAAACTGTTAGAGATGTTTGTTGTTTATAAGCCATCCAGTATATGGAAGCTTGCTGTACCATCCTGAACATCTCCCAATGTCCTCCGTGTTATTCCTTATGCTCCATAAGTAAGTAAAATAATATGATAATTGAGTCTCTCTGCTTCACATATACAAAGGAGTATTATGCCTCCATCAGAAAGGATGAATACCCAACTTTTGTGTCAACATAGACAGGACTGGAAAAGATGATGCTGAGTGAAGTAAGTAAAAGTCTGAAATTTTTGAAGATATCAGCATCTCTTTTTAATTATTCCTTCTAAATAGACATCATTTGTGGTGACAGTTTGATTCACAACAAAAAAATGAGCAGAAAGCAGAATTCTCATATACCCTGGGTCCCCATGTCGCCCCATGCACAGCCTCTCCCACTGTCAACATCCTATGCCAGAGCAGTACATTTGTTATAAATGACGGACCTACTTTGACACGTCACCCAAAGTCCATAGAAGCCATTAGGGTTCACTTTTGGTGCTGTATATGTGTATGTAACTTGGGTTTTTTCTCTTGCTAGTCTATCTTTTGTCAGTTTAATTTGTACATTCCTCGTCTCTGAACCTAAGAGGGTGGAGGAAAAGGTTTCTTCCTCCTCTCTGTTTCCTCCACGTATTACATAAACACATGTCCAGGTTGAACCCTGGCTCTTCACAACAATAACCCTTGTGCTCATTTGCTCACTCTTGTAATACATCTAACATAGTCTGAGAATTGTTTTGCCCATACCACTATGATGAACTCCAAAAGTTTAGGATGTGTTTGCAGTTTTTCCCTTATCTCTACCCTCCTTGCTGAAGACTGATGTTTTACACCTAAACCATAAAATCAGAGATAATGGAAGTATTGTTGATTAGTAAGTGTGAAATACAGTGAGGCATAAGCACACCATGTTGTTAGCCATAGGCTATACTATGGCATTGGGGCTCTAATTCAGGCCCATTCTTTTTCTCACTACATGATGTTCCACAAAGTCACAAATGAAATTAAGTGGGCATAGAGTCAAGAGCAGAAAGTGTTTTTGATCTGAGATGATAACATGCAGATAAGCAGGCATATCTATTTCGCCATCCCAGAGACAGCCCTCTTCTCTTTCCTTAGACTCGTCATTGGACAGGATGAACTGATTACAAGGGCCATCCTCTCAAGGGGCTGGAAGGTCATTGAAAGTTCAGGACAACCCCTGGACCTCTCTGACTTACTCCTACACCCAGTCTAAATACTTTTCACTGGAAGAGAGTATTTTCTGAAACTTGATCAATCAACAAGCACTCAGAAATGTTAAACAAAACTACATTGTTCACTGAGAACTTAAGCCAGCAATGATTTCACTCTTCAGCTGTAACCCCAGTCATCTGAGCTGACTGATGAAGTTCCAGGTCTGAAATGCTATCCCCAATGGTCCATTTTTCTGAGGCCTGGGTGTTTCTGGGAGATTTGAAGCTGTCTTGAGGCAACTTCCCCCAGGAGTCTAACAGGAATCGAGGCCTCTTGAAAGGAACTTTCAGAGATAGCGCAAGACGGGGGACTGCAGATAAGACATATCCTGCTCTGGATCTACCCCCTTCCTCTTTCTGGCCACACTACTGTCTACCACACAGAAGGGAGTAGCCAAAGGCAACCTTTAGGTGCAAGGTAAGCTGTAATGTTTAGACCCCTCTCCCTCCAGCCTTCATTCACTCCCTTCGCTTCCTATTTACAAACTTGTCTGTCCCATTTTTCCCCTGGGGAGACTCAGGTACAGCCATGTTTCCCACAATTGTCCCTATGAGTTATCCTCAGTTGTACATGGTTATCCCAAGGCTCTCTCAGAGGCACTGCTTTCTCAAAGCCTTCTGACAGTTACCCCACAGTAAATCTCAGTGTGTCTAGTATGATGTCCAAGCCCAGATCTGCCTTTGTTTTCCTGATACAACCATTCCATTTTCGCTGCTCTCTGATTCTCTATAAAGATAGAATTTATAGCATCTGGGTGGCTCAGTCAGTTAAGTGTCTGCCTTTGGGTCAGTTTATGATCCCAGGGTCCTGGGATCAAGCCCCTCATCTCAGGCTCCCTGCTCAGCAGGGAGCCTGCTTCTCCCTCTCCCTCTGATGCTCCTCCTGCTTATGCTATCTGTCCAATAAATCAATAAGGTGTTTTCTTAAAAAATAAAGAGAATTTTGAAACTTTTCAATTTATCCTTCCCTCCCAATCAGAAACTTCAATTACTGTCACCTCTACTGTTACCTCTACTACTAGATCAGAATTAAAAGTGAACTTTTAATTTTGACTCTTGAAGAAACAATATCAGTAGTGGTAATAATAATAACATTAAAATTCTTTTAGGGCTTACTATGTGCTTTGAATAGGGTGACCCTATAATTTGCTGTCTGGTTGGGACACTTTTGAGAGTGAAAAGGGACATTATTATATATTAGCCAAGAAATGAGCATAAATAGGGATGGTCCTCAGCAAACAGGGGCATTTATATGGTTTCATAGCTATGAACCAGTTTCACATGATAGAGGGCTAAAGGAGCTCTCCGTGGTCTCTCTTGTAAGGGCACTAATCCCATTCACGAGTGCTCCACCTTCATGACATAATCACCTCTCAAAGGCCCCACTTCTAAATGCCATCCCATTGAGAGTTAGGTTTTAATATACAAATTTGGGGTGGCAGGTGGGAAACAAACATTCAGTCTATAGCATCTTAGAACAAGGTACTTAAATTGTGCCTAATTTACAGATAAGGAAACAAATACAGAAGTTGATATATTATTTGTCTTTAAAATCATAATGCAGGACTTTTGGGTATTTCATCTGCAGTCAACCAGAAAAACGCAAGTTGGAGTTTCAGTAATAATTAAAAAGGTGAACTGATTCCAGACCACCGTCCAAACAGACTCCAGTTGCTATGCATTTAAATTCTCTTTTTTAGTGCTTTGCCAATCATCCATTTGTTTCATAGATGACAAACTGAGGTCCAGAGAGGTGATAAAATTTTCCTGAACATAACATACCAGTCATGAAGCTGCAACTAATACATATGGTCTCCTCACTCTACAGGCTCTAGTCAAATTCTCAAGAGCGGTTTATGGAAATGAATATCACATCGTATGTGCCTAAAGAAGTGACAACTGTGATATATGTCAAACTACTTGAGAGAAATTTTGAGAGATTGATATCATATTTAATCTGTGTAATGAAGGTAAATACTGCAACTGTAATTTAATGTATGGGAAATGAGGTCTCTCAGTAATGGCTCACAGACTCATTCTACACTGGATAGCTGTCCCCATGACCTAGAGGACAACAGAGATGATGCAGGCATTCTCAGAACCATTTTTTAAAACAGAGGTTTGAGGCAAACAAGATTCAAGTCTCACTCCTTGGAGAAAAGCCCATTGCTGGAAGTGACATTCTTCTGCTGCTCATATTCTTAGTCAACTTCACTGTTTCTCAGCTGCATCCTTTTCCTTGTCTGATACCCCTTTCCACCATCCTCACAGACAAGACAGTCTCCTGTTCCTTTACCCATTTCAGCCTCCTTCCTGTGTGCTGTATTTTCAGTGTCTTCTCCCATACTGACTCTTTCCTCAAGACGTGCACCCCTTCATGTCACCCTCTCCCCAGCCACCCCCATCATGCTAGTGTACAAATTTGCTCCATCACATCACTGTCAGCCTCCTTGTTAACTCCATTTCTTTCACTCTGACTTTCTCTTCGACCTATTGGAATAAGTGTGCTCTGAAAGTACTCCAGCAAATACTCCATTGATCTCCTGATTATCACATCTCATCATCTAATAAAATATTACCTTCTTAAACATTTTTAAAAATTGTAAGTTATCTATATGTACATGTATATATATGTATATATACATATATATATATACACACATAGTGTGTGGGTATAGTCTCTATATACGTGCATAGACAGAGAAAGAGTGTTAGTTTTTTCTATCAGTCTTGTCTTTTAACTGTACCATTTAGTCCATTTATATAACATAATTATTCATTTTTATTTTCCTCAGTGAATACCTACTACCTTCTTTTGCCTTTCCTATTAGTCTCATTTGTCTGGCATTTCTATTTCCTATCCTTTCTTCCCTTCTTTTGGATTAGTGGTGTAATTGTCTGTCATTCTGTGACAGACATTAAAGCTGTTCAAAATAATTCTCTCGTTCCAGGCACCTAGAAAGATCCTATTTCTCTGTCCCTTGTACTTAAATGTGACCATGAGGCTTTCTCCAGTCAATGAAGTGTAAATAGAAGTGACATATGTCCCTTCCAGCAGAAGCATTAAGCATTAAGCATTATGTCCTCTGGGGTGCTGTTTTTTTTTAAAGGTTTTACTTATTTACTTAGATAGAGACAGAGAGAGTGAGTGGGTGAAAGGCAGAGGGGGAGGGAGAGAGAGAATCCCAAGCAGACTCCAAGCTCAGCCCAGAGCCCAACTCAGAGCTTGATCTTATGATCTCAGATCATGACCTGACCCAAAATCAAGAGCAGGATGCTTAACCAGCTGAGCCACCTGGGCATCCCAGTGCTATGTTCTTTCCTCTGCCTCTTTGATTAAGACAGTGTGTGTCAAGAGGAAGGCTGTGTCAGCCTATTTTCCCAAGTGACAATAGCAGGCAGAGCCCCTAGGCTGGACCAAGATAGATATATAGCAGGAATGAGAAAGAAACTTTAAACTACTGAAATTTTGAGATTGTTTGTTACTGCAGCACAACTAGACTCTCCTAACTGATCCACAGTCTACTTATTCTCTGCTAGTTTGGAATTCAAACCCTGTTTTCCCTTCTTTTCATTGCTTATCTCAGAAATTCTCAAATGCATACTAAACATAGAAAAGTCTAATCAATACTTTTAGTCATCTCTTGAACACTTGGCAATTCACATCTCTTCCAAGCTATGTTCATGACATATATTTTAATTTTATCTTCTTAACTCAACAAGACATTATTGCTTTATATAGTTAAAAGGTCTTTTATTTGTCCACATATGTATCATCATCTTTCTTTATTCCTTCCTGAATTCATATTTCCGATGAGTAGCTTTTCTTTATAACCTCAAATCCATTCTTAGAAATTTTTTAGTGGAAGACTGCTTTAATGAAGTCATAAACTCCATTAGGTTTTGTTTTATTTTATTATTTTGTCAGCAAATGCCTTATTTTATTCACTTCTAAGTGCCAGAGTAAATAATTCTATGTTGGTGTGTTGAGAAATCAAAGCCAGTGTATTGAATTAAGATTATGATGTGCTGAAGAGGGGGAAAGCCATTCACATGGTCAGGTTACACCCTCAGCATTCCAGCTGCCACTTTCGGGAAGTGAAAAGCCCAGGGCACAGTTTCAGGACATGGATACAGAAGCAAAGTCATAAGATTTGTCCCGTGCCCTGGTGACTGAGCCAGCCTGACATCCCTTGGGGGTTTCGTTTGACTTTAGTTCCTCTCCTCCATTCTGACCTTCTAGGAGTGGTTGCTGTGGCCAAGTACTGTAACACACCCACCTTCCACACGCAGGAGAGCTGAAGTGGCCAACACTGGGTAAGGTCGCAGGTCTCCTCCTCTCCCTGCCCAGGAAACAAACCTCCTCCCAGACCCTAGGTCCCTGCAGTCTTCCAGCTGTAGGCAGCTGGATGTCCCCCACCCCAGAAGGGGTGCTGTTGGAATTCCAGCCACACCAGGACTCCTGGGGAGACAGAGGACCTCCATTTCTCTGGTGCTCTGGGGATCACATGTTTATGTGTCCTTTGCAAACCTGCAAGAGTTATTTGTTTGATGCAAATGGCCCCCTGAGATGACAAGGACTTTGCTGGGGTTCAGGCATCATTACCTTAGTGGCTTTCTTTGCTGCTCCTTGTGAACCAGCAGGCAAATGAGGTTTACATGGTACGGTTCCTATAAACAAGACTCACCCTTCCCAGCAGTCCTGAAAAAAGAGTGGTGTGGTTGGTTCCCTACAATGTCCTTCCTCACAAGGTCCTTGGTTCCCACTAAAGTGAAACCAAGATGCTCCTCCCACCTATCTTTCCTTGGAAGCCAAGCCCCTTTGTAATCTGTATAAGACATCCTCCCCAGGGATCCGGGGATCACAGAGACTGGCCTTCTGCTCTGTCCTAGAGACCAAGCTAGAGATCCAGGTCAGTGGCTGAAGAGATGGTCTCAGGGACTCTTTCTACTTCTGTGTTGCATTAGAGGGACCAGGGTGGTTGAGGTTAGCACCAGAAATAGCTTGAGCTAGACCAATATCGGGATGGAGCATGTGAGCTACAGGGAACCAAAGGCACTGGGGGAGGGAAGCATTGCTCTTGGGAATACACTGGCATCCCTCTATGATGCTGGTGTTAGGAACTGTGCTGTTGCCCTTGCGTTGGAGAACAATAGGCCTCACTCTGTCCATCATGATCCTATAGGTCATGTGGTATTTCAGGGGATACAGTTGAGCTCATGTTTTATTCAAAAGGATTTCCTGATAAGCACCTTGAACACTGGGTATAAATGTACTTATTCTTCAAATGTATTTTTTTAATGTTTTTAAGATTTTATTTATTTATTTGACAGGGATAGATAGAAAGCACAAGCAGAGGGGGCAGCAGAGGGAGTGGGAGAAGCAGGCTCCCCACTGACCAGGAAGCTGGGCTCGAGACAGAACTAGATCCTAGGACCCCCAGATCATGACCTGAACTCAAGGCAGACACTTAACAGACTGAGCCATCCAGGTGCCCCCTCAAATAGATTTTAAATTTTAAAATCTCTAATATTCAGACATAGGACTGCAGGATTTTAGTTCACTGTCAAGTCACCAACCAGAGGCAAAGACCACCTCTCTCCAGCTAGTAGGACTTAAATACTCTTGGACAAGAGTGTATGTGAGCATCTCAATCTTTGGAAAATTGCACAGAAGGAAGGATACCTTACTGGCTGACCTAAAGGGAGACTGTGAGCCAGGGAGGCCAGAGGTAGGAGCTGGGACTCTTTCTCAGGCAATGCTTTTTCTCTTCTCTCCCTTTCCTGGCTAGGCTCTTCCAGAGGAGTGAGACCACCATGGCTCAGGAGAGGTTCTTCATCCTGTTCCCACTACTGGCCCTGGTGCTGCTGGTGCTGGGCTGTGTCCAGCCATCTCTGGCCAAGGAGTCGAGGGCCGAGAAGTTCCTGCGGCAGCACATGGACTCGAACACCTCCACCATCAATGCCAGCTACTGCAACCAAATGATGAATCGCCGGAATATGACGGTTGGACGGTGCAAGCCAGTGAACACATTTATCCACGAGCCTCTGCCAGATGTCCAGGTAATCTGCTTCCAGGGAAATGTAACCTGCAAGAATGGGAAGCCCAACTGCCACCAAAGCAGCTCCAAAATGCGCATCACCGACTGCCGCCTGAAGAAAGGCTCCAAATACCCCAAATGCGACTACCAGACCCAGCAGCTACAGAAATCCATCATCGTGGCCTGTGAGTGTGTACAGTATGAGACAGTCCACTTTGACGGTTCTGTGTAGGTCTGCACCTGAGGCCAGAGTAGCAAGATGCCCCACCTCCCTGTTGTGGCTACTGTTTCTCCCCTCTCCCTTCCTGGCTCTGAGAGAAAGAACTCCAGTCAGGGTTCCTGTCCCAAACACACATGCGTTCCTACCCAGGACTTGCTCCTGTGTGGTTTGGGGGGTGAGGGGGTCCCTGTGTAAACCACTTCCCGGATTCTTTCAGTAAAACACAGTTGCAACCACCTGGATTTCTGAAACTGTCGCCATCCTAGTACTGTCGTGTGATTGCGTTCCTGCTCGGGTGAGAACTATAAATTTGGGTAGATTTCGTAAGCATGGAATAGAATCATTACGTGCCTTTGCTCCTGACTCTTGGTTCTCAGTGACCTGAGATCATTCCTTTGCTCAGAGATGCCTTGCTGTCAAATATGAAGCTAAGTATCAGCTATTTGAGATGAAAGGGAGCTACAGTCTGGGACTGTCCTGCTGGGTGAGCTGATGGAGGGCGAGCTCATATACCAAATTCTCTGGCACGGAAGGAAGGACAGGGTGACCTCAAGAAAACCTTGCTCAGACCCTGGCTGGGAGGACATGGGGATGAAATTATTATCCTAAATTTTCCTTTTCCTTTTATTGAGTGAGCTATTACCAGATCACAAAAATGGCCATCTCTTAGTTGGAAAGTCAGAATGTTCTATTCAGGAGCTAGAAGGGTCTGTAAGGATTATTAAATTAAATAAGAATAAGTAGATTTTGACTCGTGTATCCACTTTAATGGGATGGGCCTGCCTAGAATGTTGCAGAAAAAAATTCTAATAAGCGATGAGGTTGAACGGTAGCCTCTGTTGAAGGCAGGATGGAGGTAAATATGTGTGTTCCACTTGCCATCCCTGAGATAGTAATCTCCACTTTTACAGAGGAACAGCCTGAATCTCAGAAAGGTTAAGTGACTTGCTCACGGCTGCTGCTACTTAGTGGCACAGCTGAGACTAGACCCCAGGTCTCCTGGCCTCCAGTCCTTGTTCTTTCTGCTACCAGAGTGGACTCAGGAAGAAAATCCTGCAGTCTCCCTTTTCCTAAGTGCGGTGGGGAGGGTACCTGGGTGGCTCAGTCTGTTAAGAGACCTACTCTTGATTTCAGTGCATATCATGCTCTCAAGGTCCTGGGATCAAGTCCTGTATTGGGCTTTGTGCTCAGCTCAGAGCATGCTTAGGGTCTTCCTCTCTCTCCTCCTCCTCCTCTGCCCCTCCCTTGCATGTGCTCTCTCGCTCTCACTCTCTCTCACATAAATAAGTAAATCTTTAAAAACAGAAAAGTAAGGTAGAATATGGACTCTGAAAAACAACTTGAGGGTCTTGAAGGGGCGGGGTGTGGGAAGTTGGGGAACAAGGTGGTGGCAATTGGGGAGGGCACATATTTCATGGAGCACTGGGTGTGGTGGAAAAACAATGAATACTGTTACACTGAAAATAAATAAATAAATAAATAAATAAATAATAAAAGAAAAGTAAGGTAGAAGTAATTATGGATATGGCATCAAGGAAGTAGGTCTAGGGACACCTGAGAAACAAGATCAGAAAGGATGGCATAGTAGGGTACATAGTTCCCTTGGTTCTGTTGACCTCCTGTTCTGGAAAGTTCGCTGATCAAATCACTCAGGAGGAGGAGGAAAACCATTTTTTCTCACAGGAAGCATAGCTTCACTTTTCCAGAATTCTACCTTCATCTCTTGGGCTTTTAGGAATGGCGGGTACACTCCATGTCACCCTTGACATTTTATTTAAGTTCAGTAATGTAATATCCAGAGCTTGTAGTTTTTGCAGCATCCATGCACTCCTGAAATTCCTTCAGGCAGCCTAGACATACAGAGATGTCAAACCATCATTTCTTTCCTCAATACTTTTCTTTTTCTTTTTCCTTTCTTCTTCTCTTAAACATTTTATTTATTTATTTGACTGAGAGAGAGAGAGCACAAGTAGGGAGCGCAACAGAGGGAGAGGGAGAAGCAGGTTCTCTGATGAGCAGGGAGCCTGAGGCGGGGCTCGATCCCAGGACCCTGGGATCATGACCTGAGACCTTTAATGTCTGCCTTTGGCTCAGGTCATGATCCCAGGGTTAGAGATGGAGCCCCACCTTGGCCTCTCTGCTCAGCGGGGAGCCTGCTTCTCCCTCTCCCTCTGCCTGCCTCTCCCCCTGCTTTGTGCTCTCTGTCTGACAAATAAATAAAGAAAATCTTTAAAAAAAAAAAAAACAGAAAAAAAAAAAACCACAGCTTGCACCTGGAGATGATAGGGGTGTGAAAGTTGAGAAAACCATTGGAACAGAGGCTAGTTCCATCTGTCACATTCTACAAATACATTTTGTTAAGGAAACATGACTACCTAGGAAACAAAACCCTGAGAAGCCAGGTACTTCTGTCTGGATGATATACCCTTCTTAGAGATGAGACTCAGAGGCAGCCTGAATGGGCAGAACTGACCTTAACCCTATCGCACCCTGCCTCCCTCTGAGCAGCAGTGCCCAAGGAAGAGCACTGGAGCTTGGAAGTAGACCCTCAGGACTCTGCTGCTCCCTGCTATCACCATCCTGTCTGGGCCTCAGGACAATCTCTAGCATGGGGACAGTCAGAACTACCTTGTAGTCTGGCATGAGGGTTCAGTGAGGCAATTTTGATAAACTGTCTTACAAATGGGAACTTTCAATCCACTCCACAACATGCTCCAAGTGAATGTAAAAATAAGTTAGCTGTCCATCCTAGTACCTTAGTTTGTCCGCCGTATGCTAAAATGGCTTATTTTAACTGTCTCCACTATTAAAAGACCAAAGTCTAATCCAATTGATACTGACTTCTCAGATACCCATTATGAAAAAAATAACAATAATAATAAAAATAACTACTTAGTTGTGCCCAGAATGTTCACTTTCCCTCGGCTTCCTTAGGTCTGGTAACAGCAAGTGCATCTGGAAGGGTTTCCTGTTGTCAACCCACAGCCCCCGGAACCCACACTCACGAGGGAGCTTCAGAGCTTATCTCCAGGGAAGACCAGTAGCACGCGGAGGGACTTATGGACAGCACACGCACTAGAGAAATCCATGGGCCTTTGGGCTGCTGTTTTGTTCCAATATATTCCTCCTAACTGGTTTATACTGGTAAAAGTTGGCAAACAAACAGAATGTCCTGAACATGGGACTGGTTAAAATATGATGCATATCCTTACAACAGAATACTATGCAAATAGAACCAAATACACCTTTGCTACTGACATGCAATATGTCCAAAATATATTCTTAGTGGGAAAGAGGAAATAGTGTACAACATTGCGTATAAAATGTTATTATTTGTGACGGAAAAAGAGGAGAGAAACACATGCACCAGTATACATGTTAATTCACCTTTTTTAATGTTTTCTTTATTTACTTGAGAGAGAGAGAGAGCCTGTGAGCAAGGGAGAGGGGCAGAGGTCAAGAAAGAAGCAGACATCCCACTGAGCAGGGAGCCTGACCACTCAAGACCAGGGGCTCCAATCCCAGGACCCGGGGATCATGACCTGAGCTCAAGTCAGACATTTAATCCACTGAGCCTCCCAGGTGCCCTGTTAATAAACTTTTATTTTTATTTTTTATTTTTTGGAAATAATATATTAGTTTATTATTATTTTAAATTTTTTCATTTAAAGTCATCTAATTAACATACAATTATTGTTAGTTTCAGAGGTACAGGTCAGTGATTCATCAGTCTCATATAATACCCAGTGCTCATTACACCATGTGTCCTCCTTAATGTCCATCACCCAGTTACCCCTCTACCCCTCTCCCCTCCAGAAACCCTCAATTTGTTTCCTATGATTAAGAGTCTGTATGATTTGTCTCCCTCTCTGGTTTCCTCTAGTTTTATTTTTCCTCTCTTCCCCTATGATCCTCTGCTTTGTGTCTTAAATTCCACAGATCAGTGAGATCATATGACAATTGTCTTTCTCTGAATGACTTCTGTCACTTAGCATAACATCCTCCAGTTCCATCCAGTTGTTGCAAATGCCAAGATTTCATGTTTCTGACGGCTGAATCATATTCCATCGAATATATTAATAACATTTAATACTTAAATCTGTGTAATAGATAAAGGCTGTGAAGAGGCATAAAAAACTGAACTGCATCTGGAAAAGAAAACTGAGGCCTAAGAAACAACGACCAAAGGAAAACATACTTTTTACCAGATTTATTTCTCAATGTTGCATTTATGCTTACCATTTGCACGTGCGATGCATACATAGATAAAAAGGAAAAAGTCAAAGGGACTACCTCACTGCAGCCCCTTCTCGGTCGGTAAGGAAGATCCTGGTAATAGAAAGTCCAAAAAATTGGGTGCCTGGGTGGTTCAGGGGGTTAAGCCTCTGCCTTCCACTCAGGTCTTGATCTCAGGGTCTGAGATCCAGGCCCCCATCAGGCACTCGGCTCAGCGGGGAGCCTGCTTCCCCTCTCTCTCTGCCTGCCTCTCTGCCTACTTTGATCTCTCTCTCTGTGTCAAATAAATAAATAATATATTAAAATTTAAAAAAAAGTCCAGACAATGGCATTAGGAAGAAAACTTAAAAAGTACCACTGCGATGAAACCTTGAGTTGACCCGGACACCCCCACCTGTTACCCCGGAGCAGCCCAGCAGACAGAAGCACACAACCCTGCCTTCCACACAACTAACCACCGTCGTGATGGAGA
This sequence comes from Lontra canadensis, assembly GCF_010015895.1. Lineage (NCBI taxonomy): Eukaryota > Metazoa > Chordata > Mammalia > Carnivora > Mustelidae > Lontra > Lontra canadensis. The sequence goes on from NW_022631006.1 coordinate 29,381,650, forward strand.
ACTCGTGGTACACAGTAGGCGCACTTTATCTGAAGCCTATTGGCTTACTTTCCGGCAGTGTTCCTCAGTGTCAGCCATTTTGACAATCAGGCCTGTAGCTCTGCAGAAACAATAAAACTAAACCTTAAAAAGAACGTGGAACTCATCAGGTAGTATCAGTCTCTGACTCACTGTTCTGACCACTCACTTGTCAGGTGCCTGACACAGAAAGACCTCAGCAACCAGGGAAGAAGGAGTCTTCTAAGAGGTTGATATGACTGAATATAGTATATGATTCAAGATACCAATGTTCTGTTATTTCAGTGACAAGAATTTGGCACCATTACTTTTGCAGTCAGCAAGCATATAAAAGTCTAGAGAAAGAAACAGCCCAAATAGCAGGCCTTCGAACTAATCCCCTTCAAGCCAGGCAGCAGTGTGGAAAAGACACAGGCATGTTGCAACAGAGACCCCAAAATGGACACATCAAATGCTCTGAACTTGCTTTAGGATTGTGGGCCTAGACCAAGGACCAAGCCAACTGCCAGGGTCCACTCACATCACACACAGCTTCTGACAGAGTTCAGGACATGCTATTAAATAATATGGCAACTTGGTCATATTATTTAATCTTTTAAATTGAAGAAATTTGAGAAAGGACAGGTACAGGAAAGACATACTGACCTTCTCTGGAAGCAGGTCATAAAACCCTACTGGGAGAGGGTTTCCGGCACCCAGAGGAAAGAAGAGTCATTATCTGAAAAATGGAGTGACATCTGAACAAACGTCTTGCTAAGTTTCCCCCATTTACTACACTTAGCTTGTACCCTTTGTTCTAGCACATCTTTCCACCACTTTCCATCTTTCATCAAACCTAGCATACACACACTCAGGTTTAACCACTTCTTTAGGGCTTTATTTCCTTAGGAAGGCTCTCCTCTCACCTTAAACCTATGTGAAATAAATGGGAATTCTTTTCTCTTGTTAATCTGTTTGTTGTTGTTGTTGTTGTTTTTATTAAAGGGTCTCAGCTGAGAACGTAGAAGGGTAGAAGGAATGGATATTATTCCTCCACTACATACGTAAGATTTGGGATAATTTAAGAGAGATAGGGAGGAGAGACAGACTCTTCCAGTTGTGTACTCCCCAGTCTGTCTTGCACTTTACTTCTGGTAGCAGACAGCCATTCAACTGCCTGTTTTAAGACAAGGTAGAAATTTTGTTTCAGGAATCAGGCAGAAGGGCAGTTTTGAGAACTTGGGCACTGAGTGAAAATCAGTGTGAGCCAGAGAAAATGGTTCTCCACTAGGAATGGGTATGAGATTCACCATGGAGCTCATCAAACACAGACATGCAAAAAAGACCTCCTTCCCAAAGAGTCTGTTTCAGGAGGCCTGGAATCCAGGCCTTCTTAAAAGTCTCTTAGGCACTTCTGATGAGAGGGGCCAGGGTTGGGAACTCCTGCCCAGGCACAGGGGTAATCTGATACTGTTTACCTCTACTAGTGGGCTCAGGGTGCAATCAAGTTGTGGGACTGGAGAGAAGGGGGGCTTGTGGCTGTAGAATAGGATACATGAGGGCTAGGCACACAGACAGCTTGTTTGGTTTGGTTTGGTTTGGTTTGGTTTGGTTTGGTTCTAATTAAGTAGCTTTAATTCTTCAGGGCACTTTTAGGTTTACAGAAAAATTGAGTAGAAAGATAGAAAATTCTCTTGTGCTTCTCCCTCGCCCGCTTTCCTGCCCACACAGCCCACAGTTTTCCTGTTATTAACATGTTCCTTGGGGTGGTCCTTTTCCTATAATTGATGAGCCAATATTGATGATGACTAACTAAAGTCCACAATTTAATTATGATCCATTCTCTGCATTATGTATTTCTATGGGTTTGGACAGTTCATAGTGTCATTGTAGGAGAGGAAACCATCTTCCTCGGCTCTCTTATGGTCTCTGACTGGGTCTCAAAATTGAACTGACAGAGATAAGTAAGAGTAAAGCATAAAAATTTGCTTAAATTTTCACATGTACATGGGATCCTCCGTAAGGGAATGAAGACCTGAAATAGCGACCAGCCCTGGAAGCTTTTGTATCCTTTAGACAAAGACACAATACATTTGTGGAGACTTGACAGGATAAAGGGGTCTGGTCTACAGGTAGGAAATGGTGAAGAAATAACTAAAAGAAAAGGGTTAGTTTAACAAGGTTTGTTTCCAGATTCCTCTGGTGTGACCTCTGGCTGGTAACATTTTCTCCAGGAAAAGAATTTATTTCCTCCCTTTAAGCTAAAGGAGAGCCTTTCCTGCATTTATGGATTCTTGACTGCCTTTATTACAAAATATTATTTGTGTCAAAGAACCATAGCTTGGGGTCACAGAGTCTGGTTTCCTTCAGCATGAACAAAGATGATCTCCTCATGTACTTAGATTTTCTTTGATTTCCTTCAGCAGAGTTTTGTAGTTTTCCTCATAATGATCTTGTTCATTTTTTTAGTAGATTCATATCTACATATTTCATTTTTCTTGGGTGAGTATGTAAATTTTTTTCTCAAATTTCAATTGTTCATTGCTGGTACCTAAGAAAGCAATTGATTTTTGTATATTAACTTTGTATCTTGTGACTTTGCTCTGAAAGACATCATTTTTATCCTGTAGATAACTGAAGACATTAAAAGCAAGAGTGTTCCCCTATTCTATTGATGCTCAAGGAGTACTAATCTGGAAGGGATGTGTAAAACAGATTGGAAGGAAAAGAGGCTAGAGGCAGGGAGTCCCTGTAGGAGACATTTCTGTGAGCCCTCCAGAAAACAAAAAGATTCCAAGTAAGTGTATTACAGCCCCAGTGGAAAAGCAAGAACAGACCGAAGAGGAAAATACCCTGAACTGGCCTTTCTCCTTCATGCCCATGGGTCTCTGTTGCCACACTCCAACTTGTCCGTGTACCAATGTGCAGCAAGCCAAATTCTGAGACACTGGATTTAAACCAAGGAAAGCTTTGTAGTCTAGAGAGCAGCCCGAGGAGAAAGTAGGGGATCATTCCCAAAGCTGCCTTGCCCTCTTGTCCTGTTGATCTATAAGGGACAACTTACACACATGAAAGGAAGCTAAGGGGTTTCCTGAAACTTGTTGGGAGGTCCTTGAAAAATCTAAGAGATAAGCATTCTTCTGGACAGTGAGGCACAACTTGGGATCTGGGATCAGATACATCAAGATACATGTTTCTGTCTGGTCTCTGTTATGTTTCTACGATCGGTAGGTAAACACAGAGTAGGAATAAAAAGTCAAAGGTAATGATTGGTCGTGCTCAAGGTTATGAAGTAAGGAAAACCGAGCCACCTGTGTGTCTCCGTCATTTTACCTTCCAATTGGTTTGCACTCAGGTCCTGATCTCATGGGTGGTGGGGTTGAGCCCCAGTAGGACTAAGTGCTGGATGCGGAGTCTCCCTCCTCTCCCTTTGCCCCTCCACCCACTCGTGCCCTCTCTCTTTTTCTCTCTCTCAAATGAATAAATAAGTTTTTCAAAGAGAGTACATAACACATAATTAAGTAGGAAACAACACAACTTAGACCTAAGTGTACCACACAAACAATAAAATTACAGTGATCCTTATGGTTTCAGAATGGGTCCAGGAACCAGCTTCTGGCTTCCTCTTCACATGCAGTTCCCTCATGGGATGCCCTTACCATCCTCTTCACCTAACTTCTTATTAATCCAAAAATAAGTCCAGGTGTCAGAGCCTTCTATCTACCAGCTCCTCAGAGCCCCCGGCACCTCCTCCACCACAGCCAAAAGAGCTATTTACAGTTATTAATATACCATGTATGTCTCTATTAATCTGACCATCTTCTTCATTAGATTATGAATTCTTGAATCTATATGGGACAACTTATACACATGAAAGGAAGCTAAGGGGTTTCTAGAAAGTTGTTGGGAGGTGCTAGAAAAATCTGGAGATAAGCATTCTTCTGGAGAGTGAGGCACAACTTGGGATCTGGGATCAGATACATCAAGATACATGAGAAGCCCAGAGTCTGGCCCAACAACATACCCATAAATCAATAATTCATTGGAGTCTGCTGTTGCAATTCACAACATTACCAGGTACCTGGCAACTATTGTATCAAATTTACCTTGGGTGTTTTCTCCTAAAGAACTGAAAGCATAGAGGTTCAAAACCCTGAAGCTTCCTATGGAGAAGGAAGCACCAAACCCGTATCAGGAAGTCATCATTTCCTCACAATTTCTTTGAGGAAGTTATCACTTCTCCTTTGTTCCTTTAAGGAGGCTTGGTCTTCCTGCATCTGCAGGGATACTGGCTTTAAACAGTGAGTTGGAGGGTGTGGGTCTCATCCACACTGTGCACAAGAAGGGCATCTTCCAAGCCCTAGGTTTTCCTTTCCTCTTTCCTAGGGCTCGGAACCCTTCCCTGCTGCAGGCAGGCCACGCTGGCATACCTGGCAGAGGAAAAGCAGACAAAAGTCTCTGGGCCTGGGACTAACCATTGCCTCTGTCCTCAGCAGGACCCCCAGCAAGGAGACCTGGTAAGAGGAGAAGCCTGGGGGTTGAAGAGAGAGAGCCGAGATGATGGCCAGATAGCCCAGGTTAAATAGATGGAGGAGAAATTATCCAGGAGGGAGGAGGGAAGAAGCAAGACTCTGGACCCATAAGCACAGGACAAAGAGAATAATGGGATCTGGCAGTCAAAGGAAAGATCATCTTAATTCACATTCCTCCTCATTGGGCTTCAGGAACTTCATAGAATTGCGAGACCCATGTTGGAAAGATGTTGGTTTTTTAAAAAATGGACTTAAGAAATCTTGAAAGGCTCGATGAAGATCTAAATCGTTGTGAATGATAATTTTGCTCTTACTGCTTCTACTATTATCATTCACTTTCTTCCCTTTTCCCACACAGAAGAGATGATGCTGGATCATCTAGGACCATTTCCTTTCCTCCTGGTGCTGCTGGGATCATGGGGGCCAGTGCCACTTGTTGCTAGGCCTCCAAACCTCAAAGGGTTCAATGGTTTGAAATTCAGCATATAAGAGCAGGTCCTGTCCAATGCAAGATGGAAATGCGTGGGGCCAATAATTATACTCAGACCTGTAAACCTTCAGACACCTTTCTGCACGACCCCTTCCAGAACGCGGCTGCTACCTGTCTTTTGCCCAAGACAGACTGGCCAGAGAAACTGCCACTGGAGTGCGAATCGTATTAACATGACTTACTGCTGTCACTCTGGAGGGACAGTGTGACTGCCACTACAAGGCTACACTCCAGAACCGGTTCTACCCTGTTAAATGTAACAAGTTTCAGCCAGGTTACCCTCCCAATAGTCTGCTTCCTGTACACTTAAACAGTACCAGATCACAGCCTCCTGGATAGTTTGATTAGACTAAGGTTCCCATTACTTTGCCTTACACTTGGTGCAGGTTCTCTTATGTTCCCTTCTGCCTTTTTTTTTTTTCCATTGTTGATTTCCATGGTTCCCATAGAAGAAAGAAGGAGGGCAGTGAGAGAATTATGGGGCCATGATGCCAGACCAGAGCTGGGGACAAAAACATATAGCATTCCTTTCTGCGTTGGAGCTTTGTGTGTTTTGAAGAAGGGCAATAGGGAAAGGGGCAAGGAAAGACCCAGGCCCCCATATTTTCAATCTTGGAACTTCTTCCAAGTTTGTTGCATTCTGTTCACAGCAATAAAATCACTTTCTGTTGCATTGTAATGACCTTGAGTGTGTGTGTTTGGGATGCCTTTCACATCATTGCCAGCCTAGAGCCATCTAGATTGCATTTGCTGACATTCTTAGGAGAACTAGTTCGGCCTTAGGCATCCTTTGAGGTTAATCTGCAACCCGGAGCCTCTGCCACTTCTCTTACCCCTGTGTCTTTTTGGAACTTTGGAGCAAGAATATTCTCCATCTCATCAAACTCTACTCATGGCTTTTACATATTTCCCTTGACACCCTGATCTATGTTTATTTGGAAGTGGCACAGATATTTCATAAATTGTCTGTAGTACTTTCACACACAGGTTCTAACCCTGACAACCAATGCATCCTACATCTTTACTGTTGATTTCCATATTTCATGAGATAATGTTTTAAATGTCAGTAGTAGTAGGGAGAATAATCCACTGTAGGCTTAGAGTCAATTCTCCCATGATCTATTGCAATGCATGAAAAGAAATCATAGATCAAGAAAAAAAAAAGTACTGGGGAGCTAAAAACACTGAAATATCACAGAGTAATGGTGTTTTTGAAGAGATAGAAGACATAGAAATTGAGGGACTGGGATTCAGAATTTGGCTGGGATTAAGAACTTAGGTCCTAGATGTAGGAGAGGAAAAATAATTTTCTCTCTACCATTCTAGATTCTTAGCTGTTAGTCCCATGCCCCCCTATACAAAGGCGGAGTAACAGGACAAAAACTATTATAATTATGTACATACACAGGGGATCCCCACAAAAATATGAAACTAAAAAGCAGCTATCCACCAGGGGCTTATGGACCATCCTGAGCTAAGGAAAGGATACGGATTTAGGGCTTTAAAAGAGGGAAGGCAATTCAGAAGAAGGTGAGAGGAGGAAATGTTTGTGAAAGGAAATTAGCCCTGTCATGAAGATGACTCTCCCAGATGAAAGCAATCCCTGACATGGCTCACTTCCTGTACTGGACCCCTTTCTAATATAAATTTCCCCTAGAAAAGTGTAACCTCTACTCTGCTTTCAGAACTTCTCCTGGTCTACACTTTCTCACAATAAACAGCTTAAGATAATTCTTGTGCAAAAAAGAATATTTGGAGGTGGCCTATTCTGCTACCCCTCATACCTTTCCATTTCCCTGCCAACTGCTAGACTCACTGGGTTAACAGCCCAGTGGAAGTCAAAATGTTCTGTAGCCCGATCTGTCTTTGAGTAGCAGCCAAACATAATGCCTATCCAAAAGGCCACCTACTGAAGTAGTTAACGAGTGTGTCAGTTATCTGTGCTGCACAATGGTTCTTTCCAAACCAAGGAATTCCTTTAACAGCTGTGCTAGTCAGACTCACTTTCCTTTATGCCACATCTTTACATCAGGTCTTAGAAACAAAGACAGAAATATGAAGTTTCGGGTTTCAGGAGCCTGGATTCCAAGGGTGCTAAATACTCAAGGCCCCTCTCAGTGGGAAGACATAAGAAAGCCAGGACAACCTGGCACTTGACAAAACGGGTACCCATTGGGGAACTTCTCCCATGGGACTTGAGTCTGCCAATTTAGAGCAGCTTTCGATAGTATTAATCTTAAGCAGCGTGACATTTACATTGCAGAGGCTCAAAGTATTCAAGCCAAGTGCGGGGGGAGTGGACACAAGGATCTGTGTTCACATTTGGTAGGAACCAGTGTAGGAACATGTAGCATCATCCTCAGCGAAAGGGGTGCATTGACCTGATCAGTAATCACAATGGACTTACGTGTTGTATAAACATTACCTGGCCATTTCAGCAGATTCTTGGAGAAAGTAACCTAGTAAAAGGCTGAATTTCCTGTCACCCAACCACTCAGTTACTCTACCTTACTCAACTATTTCTCAACAATCATTATTTATACATTACAGAACACACAAATTGAAGAAATTGTGGGAGGGAATAAGAATGAAGATAACTTGGGGAAAATCTTTTATGCCCAGAGGCATTTGTTCTAAATTAACAGACCAGACCAGGGTAGACTTTCTCTCAGATTTGTGTTATTTTCTGCATGCAATCAGGTATTGTGGGAGAGTCAAGATAACTGACTGAATCAGATATTCATTTAGGTATATTCCTAAGTCAGCTTCAATGACCTGACAGTCATTATAGGAATGACTCAAAAGTAGTAAACCTTAGAAATGAACTTAGCAAATATTCCAGCAGCTCTCAACTCTGCTTTCATATGAAGTTCATCTGGGAGGTTTATAGAAAAACAAAATCAATGACTGGATCCCTGTGAGAAAGTAGAAAATATATGTTGATTTCTGCCTCTGATTCCTGGCACAGGGCTCTTGAAACCCTTGTAAATTCCTAAGTGATAAGAGCACTGGGAACATCTTTTCTTATAAGAAAGAGAACACTGGCAGCACCTGGGAGGTGTCTGGATGGGGGCTGATCACCAGAAAGAAGGAACCATGATGAAAAGCTTCATAATTTTGGCCTCACCCCCAACCTCAAGAAAGAGGAGAGCAGCTGGAAATGGAGGTAATAACTGCCCTGCCTGTGTGAGGTAGCCTTTATAAAAAAAAAAACAAAAGTTCAGGGTTAGGGGAATTAAGGGGTTGGAAATACATCTATGATGTGAGAAACAAAAGCAAAAGAAAAACTAAATTTCCTTACTACCTGCAGCCCATGACAAGCCCTTGACACAGGCCAAGTGACACTCCTCTAAGAACTCAGCTGCATCAATGTTACTACTTTGCCAAGGACAAACGGCAGTCTTAGCCTGATCTCCAGGATCCTGTAAGTCTACTAAAACATATAAAAGTCCTTTGGGAACTTTCATTATCTCTACTCCTTCCCAAGATATATGCTAACATGATCCCCAACCATATGGCCCACTTACATAAATCTGAAGTACTGATGACTGAAGTTTCACTAGACAGTAGTAAATGACCTCTTCCTAGCAATAGCTAGCCCCTTCAAGGTCCTGGAATCCTTCCTGCCCAGTTCTTTAGAGATTTACCTATCCCTAAAGTCCTCTGAACTTGGAACTATATAATGGGCCACTCCTCATCATCTGAGTGCAGCTCTATCTGCCCTTAGGTCCTGTCCCCCTGCTTTAATGAAACCATCTTTTTGCACCAAAGACAACTTAAGAATTCGTTCTTGGTCATTGGCTTTGAGGCCTAACATCATTCCTACATCATCTACACTGGGAGGGTGATGCACGCCAACTCCATGAGGACAGAAACTCAATCATTAGGGACTTTCCCAGACCTTACCCAACATAACTCTTTATCTGGCTGTGCATCTCTGTCCTTATCATATCCCTTCAAAAACTGGTAAAGCATATGTGTTTCCTTGAGTTCTGTGAGTGGTTCTAGCAAATCAATCCAACAAACAAGGGGGTGGGGGGGAAGCTGAGACTTACAGCCAGGCAATCACGAGACTTGCGATTGACATTTGGATTGGGCGAGCCTCGGGGAATGAATCCTTAATCTGGGGGAGCTGACACTATCTCCAGGGAGGTAGTGTCAGAATTGAGTTAAATTGTCGAACATCCAGCCGGTTCCCCAGAATTGGCTGTTGTAGGAAACCACCTCCCACCCATACACACACCCCCGCTGCATATCTGGGGTCAGAGGTGTTGTGAGTGTGGTAGCAGTGTGACAGTAAAGGAGAGACACAGAAGTTGTTTGTCCCATTAAATGAATTTGATGAACACTTAATAAACAACCAAATGAATTTCTGAGGATGGCGCCTGGCTTGATGGAATATTTTAAAGGTCCATGCCTGACTGTAATGGGCAGTCTGATTCAGGAACTACTGTCCATCTAGAGGTAGGACTACCAGGCAAGGGGGAGGGGAGGAGAGAAAGAGAGGGGAAGAGAGACACCACATGTAACCCCCTAATATAGAAATAGTTATTGGCTGGCCTGTATAGAAAAGGTCTGCTACTTCTGGTCAACAAGACTACATGGATGTAGTCTTCTGGCTGTGGCTGCATTCAGTAGGAGGGAAGACATCCAGCAGGCTGAGAATTTGTAACTAATGCCTCAGGAAATCATGGACTCAGAACTGGAAAGATATTTGGCCTCTTGGTGTCTCTCATCAGTGTTCTTTTCTATGCATTCCCTCAGTCTGTAGGTAGCAGATTCATTTCCTCGACCCTTCTGTTTCACGTGGTGAGCCCATGTTCATCTCACTTTCTACTTCTCCCTTAAATATAATTTCCTGCTGAAAGATGTCTGACTGACCCACCTGTGTCAGTCAATCATCACTCAGACAGAGTTCGATGGCACAAATGTGTCTTCTGGAGCCTTCTTCTGTGGGCCACGCAGGAGATAGGATTAGAGCTGGAACTGCCCTTACACAGAAAAGTGGAGTCTCTGGAGTCTTGGCCCACATGTCAGGGATACCCACCCACACACTTTGCAACACTTTAGAAGTTCTCACCTTTTAACTTTTCATTTAATTTTTTTTAAAGCAAACTCTAGTGAACTTGAGGCTCGAAACCATGACCCTGAGATGAACCGTCTCATGCTGTACAGACTGAGCCAACCAGGCACCCCCTTTTAAGGCGCTCCTACCTGTAGTGGTAGGAAGTCACTTCCAAGGAATAGAATCAAAGTGACTTCTCGCATGATTTCCAAGGCCAAGTCATAAGTAGTGATACAGCTTCTCCTTGGTTCTCCCTTTCTGTCTTGGGATGCAATCACCATGTTCTAAAGAAACCCATGCCACCCAGAGAGGCCATGCATAGATGCTCCAGCCACCTAAGACCTAGGTCACCTAAGGTCTCAGCCAACATCAATCACTCATCCTGTAGGTGATTGAGACTATAGATGATTCCAGCTCTTAACCTTTGAGTCTTCCAGCTGTGGCTTCAGTTGTTGGAACAGAGATAAGGGGCCCTCACTATGGCCTATGTGAACTCCTGGACCATTTCAATTTGTCACTTATTTTTAACAACGACAACAACAACAAAACCAAAGCAGGGATATTTGTCCCACAAAGCTTTTAAGGGAAATATTGACCAATATAGCAGACCATAGCCCCAGTTTTTACCCAAACGTGGAGATGTTCTTTCTTCCCTTCCTGCGGTCATGTTGTGTAGCACCCTCAGAATAACAGTTTACCAACAACAGTTGGTAAACTCACAGTAAGCGAGAGTGCAGGGCAGGCTGCCAATTCATGTCCCAAACTCCACTAATGCTGTGTTCCAGCTACAGTTTTAATCAAACCAGCTCACCAGGAGGGAGTCCCAAAGTGTTCACTCTCAAGGACAAAGGAAAGCAGGGGAGTATCTTAGTTGTTTTATTTTTAGTACGATTGAACTGAAACCCATACTTGATTCAGAGTTCCTTAGTTTCTACTAACATCCTTTTTCTGTGCCAGGGTTCCATCCAGGACACACTTGACATTTCATTACCTGTCTCCTTAGGTTCCTCCTGACTATGACAGTCTCTCAAACTATCCTTGTTTTCAATGACCACGACAGTTCTGTAGAGAACTGCTCAGGTATTTGGCCAAATGTAATGGTGTAGTTTGAAACCAATTTTTCTTCAAAGTAGTTATTAATTGGTAGGCCCAGGCTTTCAGAATTCTCCCATGCAGGCAAGGGAGAGGAGTTGACTCTTGCCCAATGAACACCTGTGGGAGGAATAAAAAGGGAAACTCCTCGGAAGTGGAGCTTGAAGGTCAGTTAATACATACTTCATTGAGGGAAGTAATAGCGCCGCTAGGGTTGAAAAATTCGCTCTTGAGAGCAAAAACATGTTATTTTATTGCACTTACTTATTTATTTTTCACACTGACCCATTTTTAACATGCAGCTTTCCAAGCAGAGAGGACAGGGCCTGGCAGGTGCACTGGTACCAGGGTCTCTGCACAGACCCGACCCCCGGGGCAGAATGTTCATCATACCACATCTTCCTGCTGTCCCGCCAAGCACAGAATGGGGTGGCTGTCTGGGTCCAGCTGGGTCAGCCCACAGCGACGTCAGCCTGGTGCTTGACAGCTTTGCCCACATGGGCGCCCCCTCCCACTGCTGCTCCTGGACACCAAGGGTCCCTCAGGGATGTGGGGGGTACTGCCAGTGTTCCCGACACCAAGGAGCACCCGGTAAGAATGGCCCTGAGTGCCTGCCCTCCCCTGGGGGCCTGGTAGAAAGTGCATCCAGGAAAGGTCTGGGATCCCACCATGATGATGTGGTGGGGGGCAGGGGAATTAGGGGCAGGGGTCCTGGACACCTGGGAGGGAAAGCGAGCTGGAGAAGCTGCTGTAGGTCTGGGCTCAGGCATGCCCTCCCCCTGGGGGGCTCTCGCTGTGGTACCCCAGGAGAGGCTTTCATTCCCCCAGCAATGGAGTTGGAGTTGCTCCACATCTTTGACGGTTTGGGCTATGGTCAGTAGTTTTCATTTTGACCATTAAAGTAAGTGTGTAATGGTTCTAATTTGCATTTCCTTAATGACCAATTATATTGAACACTTGGATATTTTGATTTCCTATTACTAAATTTTGAGTTTTGAACTCAAAATGGCTGAAAGACCCACACATGAGACAAGAATTTATCAAAATCCTAGAGAAGAACACAGGCAGCAACCTGTTCAGCCTCAGGGGCAGCAACTGCTTACTGGACATGTCTTCAAAGGCAAGGGAAACAAAAGCAAAAATGAACTCTTGGGACTTCATCAAGATAAAAAGCTTTTCCACAACAAAGGAAACTGTCAACAAAACTAAGACAACTGACAGAATGGGAGAAGATATTTGCAAATGACCTACCAGATAAAGGGCTAGTATCCAAACTCTACAAGAAATTTATCAAATTCAAAATCCAAAGAATAAATAATCCAGTCAAGAAATGGGCAGAAGACATGAACAGACATTTCTGCAAAGAACACATCCAATGGCCAACAGACACATGACAAACTGCTCAACATCACTTGGCATCAGGGAAATACAAAGCAAAACCACAATGAGATATCGCCTCACACCAGTCAGAATGGCTTAAATTAACAAGTCAGGAAACAAAAAATGTTGGCAAGGATGCAGAGAAACTCTTATGCTGCTGGCAGAAATGCAAGTTGATAAAGCCACTCTGGAAAACAGTATGGAGCTTCCTCAAAACATTAAAAATAGAGCCATCCTATGACCCAGCAATTGCACTACTAAGCATTTACCCCAAAGATACAAATATAGTGTTTTGAAGGAGCACCTGTACCTCAATTTTTAGAGCAGCAATGTCCACATAGTTAAACTATTGAAAGAGCCCAGATGTCCATGGGCAAGTGAATGGATAAAGAAGATGTGGTATGGATACATAATGGACTACTACTCAGCCATCAAAAAAAAATAAATGAAACCTTGCCCTTTGCAGTGACATGGATGGAACTAGAGGGTATTATGCTAAGTGAAGGAAGTCATTCAGAGAAAGTAATTATCATATGATTTCACTCATATGTGGAATTTTGAAACAAAACAGGGGAGAATAGAGGAAAGGAGGGACAAAGAAAACAGGATGAACTCAAAGAGGGAAACAAATCCTAAGAGACTCTTAATCATAAGAAACAAACTGAGGTGGGGGGGCACCTGAGTGGCTCAGTGGGTTAAGGCTCTGCCTTCGGCTCAGGTCATGATCCCAGGGTCCTGGATCAAGCCCCACATCGGGCTCCATGCTCAGCGGGGAGCCTGTTTTCCCCCTTTCTCTACATGCCTACTTGTGATCTCTGTCTGTAAAATAAAGAAAAGAAAAGAAGAGAAAAGAAACAAAATGAGCATTGCTGGAGGGAAGGGTGGGGGATGGGTTAACTGGGTGATGGACATTAAGGAGGGCATGTGATATAATGAGCACTGGGTGTTATATACAGCCAATGAGTCACTGAACTCCACCTCTGAAACTAATAAGACACTATATGATAATTAATTGAACTTAAAATAAAATAAATTTAAGTTAAAAAAATAAAATGTTGAGGACAACAAAATGGCAGGGAAGTAGGAGAGGCACCAATTCAACCTATACCCTAAAGTGAGCTGATTACCTACCAAAGAACTCTGATCACCCATGAAACCAGCCTGGGATTAGAATTATACACTTCTGGATCTCTATGGGGGCAGAAGACGCCAGTGGGCAGGTAAAGTGGAGTGGAAACATCGGACTGATATCAGAAGATAAACAAAAGGGGGAGGGAGCCTCCAGAAGTGACCCGTTGGGAAGTAATACCCCAATACGAGAGTGCCCTGCGATTGGGGACCAGCATTAACTTGGAGTCTGGTTGAAAGCACTCAAAAAGAGCAAAGGATTGTGGGGTAAAATTGTGGGAATCTGGGCAGTTAGGGACAGGGGTTTAAGTCTCCTGACCCAGGACAACCACCCCTGGCACTGAGCCAGAGAGAGTGCTGCGAAGAAGCCAGGTCTTGGTCCCTGAGCTGACAGCACGACAGCACGCCTGAGAGCGTTTGAGTGGCAGCTCCCGTGAGGGTGAGGGAGACTCACCAGCCAGCAGAAACACAGCCTTTTGCACTCTCCACATGTGAGCCACACTACCAGAGTCTGAGTCTCGCCCCACAACCTCCCCTGAGAGAGGTGCATGCAGGCGCCAGCCGGTGCTCTCTCAGACCCTGGAAGTCTGAGCACTCCCAGGCCTGGCAAGCAGGAAAATCTCAGTGCTCTATCACTCCTTGGGACCTCTCTGGCCATCTGGAGCAGCCCAGACAACTGCAGCTATCATGGTTTTGGGTACAAGCAGGAGTTCCTGTGACCCCAGAGACTGTGACTGGGAATGTGCTCTGCCAGTCCCAAGGGGGAATTTATGTGCTCTGGAGCACCCAGAGGGGAACAGACTGAGGCTTCTCTCTGAGAGGGAGGTCTGGATGCAGTTTGCTTTCCTCTAAACCTCCAAAAGCCATCAAAAGCTGCCAAGGTGAGAGAAAACAAATGAACAAACAAACCAAAAAAAACTTCCAGAGAAGAAAAGCCTGAAAAACTGGTTTCCTCAGAGCCCACCCCGTTGATGGGGGCAGGAGGACTTAACTCCAGCAAGACTCCCTGAAAACCCACATGGCAGGCCCCTCCCGCAGAAAGCCAACCCAAAAAAAAAAAAAAAAAAAGAAGAAGAAGAAGAAGAAGACAAGAGGACAACCACCACTACTTCATAGATACAACTTTTATTTTTAATTCATTCCCACTATTCTGGTTCATTTTTTTATATATAAGTTTTTAACCTATTTACCATCACAGTGAGATGTCCAGTACATCAAATTCCATAATAACCTTTTAACATAAACTTTTTGATAAATATACCTGTGTTTTTATTTTGCTTTTCTATTTTTTAATTTTTTTAATTTTAGTTTAGTTTAGTTTATTTCTTTTTTTTTTCTTTTTTTTTAATATTCATATAGAGTTAAGCTTCAAGGTAATCCCCTTTCCCCAGTCAATGCTACCCCTTAGGTAAGCCAGTTTTTAATCCCCCTTTATCTTAAGAAAGTTGAGTCCTTTAACAAGATATCAAGATACATCCAGGAAGAATCAAAATAACCTTCCTCGCCCACACTGAGAATTTATAATTACTCTCCCATCTTTTTTTTCTGCCAGTGTTTCTGTGTATTTGTTTCTGTCCTGGTAATATATAAATCTTATACTTGGGGTACTTGTTGATGAGGTTCTTTTTGTTTGTTTGTTTTCTTTTTACTTATTTATTTCCTTTTCTTTTGTCATCTACTTTTGTCAGTCTTTTTGTTTGTATACTTCATAAATCTTACCTTGGGGCCCATTTGGGTTGGGACTTCTCTTTCATTTTATCTTTCTTTTTTTTTCCTGTCTCTCTCTCTCTCTCTCTCTTTTTTTTCTTTTTTCTGTCTCTTGGGTGGAGACTCTTGACTGCTTAGAAGCATTCCAGGGTGCACCTTCCCTGCACCACTGTCAATACATTCAGCTACACATCCATTCAGCCATCTCTCACCAAAATGACTAGAAGGAGGAATGCCCAACAGAAGAAAAATGCAAAGACCAGGCCTTCTGCAACAGAGCTAATGGCTATGGACATAGACAATATGTCAGAAATGGAATTCAGGCTAACAATTATCCAGACAATAGCTAGGTTGGAGAAAGCCATAGATGACAAAATGGAGTTGATTAGGGAAGAAGTGAAAGCCACCAGGGATGATGTTCACAATGTTCTCAATGAGTTCCAATCTAATCTAAATTCTCTAAAAGCTAGGGTAACCGAGACAGAAGACAGAATCAGTGACCTGGAAGACAAACAGATAGAGAAAAATGATCAGGAGCAAGCCTGGAACAAACAGCTTAAAAGCCACAAAAACAGAATTAGGGAAATAAATGACACCATGAAATGTTCCAACGTCAGAATTACTGGAATACCTGGGTGGGGGGAAGGAGAAAAAAAAAGATTAGAAGATATAGTTGAACAAATTCTCCATGAACATTTTCCCAATCTTGTGAATGGAATCAGCATTCATGTACTAGAGGCAGAAATACCTCCCTCCAAAATCATACAATCTAGAAAGACCTCAAGACACCTGATAGTGAAAATGATGAATCATAATTGTAGACAGGAGCTCTTGAAGCATCTAGGACAAAGAAATTCCTAATGCACAGAGGAAAGCCCATCAGAATAACGTTAGACCTGTCCACAGAAACCTGGCAAGCCAGAAAGGGCTGGCAAGACATATTCAGGGCACTAAATGAGAAGAACATGCAGCCAAGAATACTTTATCCAGCAAGACTGACATTCAAAATGGATGGAAAGGTAAAGAGCTTCCAAGACCAGCAAGGTTTAAAAGAGTATGCGACCACCAAGCCACCACTGCAGGAAATATTAAGGGGGGTTCTATAAAAGAGGAAAAATCCTAAGAATATCATTGAACAAAAATATATGGAGACAATCTATAGAAACGAAGACTTCACAGGTAACATGATGTCAATAAAAACGTATCTCTCAATAATCACTCTCAACATGAATGGCTTAATGCACCCATAAAACAACACAGGGTTGCATATTGTATAAAACAACAGGACCCATCCATATGTTGTCTACAAGGGACACATTTCGAAACTGAGGATACACCCAGACTGAAAGCAAAGGGATGGAGAAGCATCTTTCATTCCAGTGGGCCTCAAAAGAAGGCCAGGGTAGTGATTCTCATATCAGATAAATTAGATTTTAAACTAAAGACTGTAGTCAGAGATACAGAAGGACACTGCATAATTCTTTCTTTTTTTTTAATTTCTTTTCATCGTAACAGAATTCATTGTTTTTGCACCACACCCAGTGCTCCATGTGATGGGTGCCCTCCATAATACCCACCACCTGGCTCCCCCAACCTCCCACCCCCCACCCCTTCAAAACCCTCAGGTTGTTTTTCAGAGTCCATAGTCTCTCATGGTTCATCTCCCCCTCCAATTTCCTTCAACTCCCTTCTCCTCTCCATCTCCCCATGTCTTCCATGTTATTTCTTATGCTCCACAAATAAGTGAAACCATATGATAATTGACTTTCTCTGCTTGACTTATTTCACTCAACATAAGCTCTTCCAGTCCCATCCATGTTGATACGAAAGTTGGGTATTCATCCTTTCTGATGGAGGCATAATACTCCATAGTGTATATGGACCACATCTTCCTTATCCATTCATCCGCTGAAGGGCATCTTGGTTCTTTCCACAGTTTGGTGACTGTGGCCATTGCTGCTATGAACATTAGGGTACAGATGGCCCTTCTTTTCACTACCTCTGTATCTTTGGGGTAAATACCCAGTAGTGCAATTGCAGGGTCAGAGGGAAGCTCTATTTTTAATTTCTTAAGGAATCTCCACACTGATCTCCAAAGTGGCTGCACCAACTTGCATTCCCACCGACAGTGTAAGAGGGCTCCCCTTTCTCCACATCCTCTCCAACACACGGTGTTTCCAAGGACACTGCATAATTCTTAAAGGGACTAACAATTGTAAATATTTATATGGGAGCAGCCAGTTACATAAGAAAACTGTTAATCAAGAGAAATAGTCATATTGATATGAATACATTAATAGTAGAAGATCTTAACATGCCACTCTCAGTAGTACACAGGTGATCCAAGCAGAAAATCAATAAAGAAACAAGAGCATTGAATGACACATTGGACCAGATGGACCTCATAGATATATACAGAACATTCCACCCTAAAACAACAGGATACTCATTCTTCTTCTTTTTTTTTTTTTTGATACTCATTCTTCTTGAGTGCACATGGAACCTTCTCCAGAATAGACCACATATTGGGTCACAAATCAGGACTCAACCGATACCAAAAGACTGACATTATTCCCTGCATATTCTCAGATCACCATGCTTTGAAACAGGAGCTCAACCACAAGGAAAAGTTTGGAAGGAACTCAAACACCTGGAAACTAAAGACCACTTTGCTTAAGAATGCTTGGATCAACCGGGAGATCAAAGAAGAACTTAAACAATTCATTGAAACCAATGAGAATGAAGACAATCCGGTCCAAAACCTATGGAATACAGCAAAGGCGGTCTTAAGGGGGAAATACATAGCCATCCAAGCCTCCCTCAAAAAAATTGAAAAATCCAGAGTATACCAGCTGTCTCTACACCTTAAAGAACTGGAGAATCAACAACAAATTAAGCCAACGCCACACGAAGAAGGGAAATAATCAAGATTAGAGCTGAGATCAATGAGATAGAAACTAGAGACACAGTAGAACACATCAACGAAACTAGAAGCTGGTTTTTTGAAAGAATCAATAAGATGGATAAACCATTGGCCAAACTAATCCAAAAGAAAAGAGAGAAGGCCCAAATTAATAAAATTATGAATGAAAAGGGAGAGATCACAACTAACACCAAGAAAATAGAAACAATCATCAGAAGTTATTATCAACAGTTATATGCCAATAAGTTAAGCAACCTGGATGAAATGGATGCATTCCTGGAAATGTATAAACTTCCAAAACTGAACCAGGAAGAAATTGACTACCTGGATAGACCGATATCTAGTAAGGAGATTGAAGCAGTGATCAAAAACCTCCCAAAAAACAAGAGCCCAGGACCTGATGGATTCCCTGGGGAATTCTACCAAACTTTCAAAGAAGAAATAACACCTATTCTCCTGAAGCTGTTTCAAAAAATTGAAGCAGAAGGAAAACTTCCAGACTCTTTTTATGAAGCCAGTATTACCCTGATCCCCAAACCAGGCAAAGACCCCACCAAAAAGGAGAATTTCAGACCAATATCACTGATGAATATGGATACTAAGATCCTCAACAAGATCCTAGCAAATAGGATCCAACAGCACATTAAAAAGATTATCCACCATGAACAGGTGGGATTCATCCCTGGTTGCAAGGATGGTTCAACATTCGCAAATCAATCAATGTGATAGAACAAATCAATAAGAGAAGAGAGAAGAACCACATGGTCCTCTCAATGGATGCAGAAAAAGCATTTGACAAAATCCAGCACCCGTTCCTGATTAAAACGCTTCTAAGTATGGAGATAGAGGGAATATTCCTGAACTTCACAAAATCTACCTATGAAAAACCCACAACAAATATCATCCTCAATGGGAAAAAGCTCACAGCCTTCTCATTGAGATCAGAAACACGACAAGGATGCCCACTCTCACCACTCTTGTTCAACATAGTATTAGAAGTCCTAGCAACAGCAATCAGACAACAAAGAGAAATAAAAGGTATCCAAATTGGCAATGAAGAAGCCAAACTCTCTCTCTTCGCAGATGACATAATCCTTTATATGGAAAACCCAAAAGACTCCACCCCCAAACTACTAGAACTCATACAGCAATTCAGTAATGGGGCAGGATACAAAGTCAATGTACAGAAATCAGTTGCTTTCTTATACACTAACAATGAAAACATAGAAAGGGAAATTAGAGAATCGATTCCATTTACTATAGCACCATTATCTTCATTGGAGAAGTGTCTGTTCATGACCTCTCCCCATTTTTTGACATGATTATCTGTTTTGTTTTGGAAACTGGAATTACTTGCCATAAAAATATATCAATGTCATAGGATGGATTCACTGTTGTTATTTTAAAATGAGTTAATGAGTAAATCTTAGGAAGTTTTCTCCATGTTAAGTTTATAATATGGTGTATATGAACAGATAAATGAAAAACCCTCTTTGGAATCCTCACTAATTTCTAAGACTCTAAAGGTGAATCAGGAGCAAAAACTCTGAGTCCTGCCACTGTAGAATATCCAGCAGAAGCTTGGAACACATGAATGCGGCGGTGCTGGCCAACCCGGAAGCATGCATTCATATAGACACTGTAGTAGATGGTGTGTTTTAACATTGTGTGAGCCTGAATATCCGACCATGGTTTACCCACTGTCAGATTGTTATCCTAGGCAGCAGAGGAGGATGGCAGTGGAGGAGGTGGGTTGGCACTCCTCTGTCATAGCAAAACAACTGTATTTGGTCACTCATCAGTGATTTCCCCAGTTGCGGTGGGGGGGTAGGGGGTGTACTGAGTATTAGAAGAAGGTTTTTAAAAAGTGAAGCACATTGGTGGCTTAGTGGTTAAGCCTCTGACTCTCAATTCAGCTCAGGGCATGATCTCAGGGTCGGGAGATCAACCTCCATGTCAGGTTCTATGCTCAGAGCAGAGTCCGCTCAAGATTCTCTCCCTCTCCCTGTGTGTTGCTGCCCCCATTCTGCCCCCCTACACCATGCTTGCTCGTGCTCTCTCTCTCTCTCTCTCTCTCTCTCTCTCTATATATATATATATATATATATATATATATATATATATATATGAAGGCTGCATTCAGTGAGACTTTTCAGTGGTGTCTATTAAGATACCTTAGGAGAAACTAAGCTTCTGTGGTGATCACTCTTGTGCAATCCATGCGTTCATCTCAGCCACAAAGTGAATATTGCCTGGGCCTTTGTAGCATTTAGAAATGGCAGACTTTGAGGCCTTTGCACGGATGTCCTGTCATTGCCTGGCCTCAATAAGAATCCATAGTGACCACCTTTATGAAGACTTTTTGATCTGGTGGTCTAGGCATCGATATTTCTCCTCCATGATGAGTCAACGCTGTTATAACTTGAAATATCAGGAGGCCCTGAGAGGTTGTCTATAGGAGCTCAAGAACCTGACTGGGACTCAGAGAAGTACAGTGGGGCCTGCAGGGACAAGAGAATCAGAAAGTCCTCTGTGTTAGAAGACACCAGTTACCTCACAACGGGGCCTGGCTAGGGCACTGGCCATTCATTCTCTGGGAGATCATGATAGAATGGCCCCCATCTATAACCCTTCTCTGCATTCATCCCCTTGGTCAGTGCCCCCCATGGTGACTCTGGGCTGGGTTTGTGCCTGACCTGGACCAACAGAGTGGGACAGAAGTGACTGCATGAAGTTTTGTGTCTAAGCCTTGCTGTTTCTGGTTTCACCACCTTGGAAACTGGAGCATCCTGGAAAAAGCAGCTCCCCTGCTGTCGTGTTCATGGTGGAGGTTGTGGTGGAAAGTCCTAGAGGGTGGATGGCCATGAGGAGAGAGAAGCCCTGTGTCCCAGCTGTCCCAGACAATGACCGATACAGGAGAGTGATGTCACCCAGAATTCTGTAGCCTGAGTTAGAGCTGCAGGAACAGGCCCAGATGACACTAGACAGAGGACATACAAGCTATCCCAGCCGAGCCTCAGACTAGGAGCTCACTCCTTCTTTTCTACCAGGTAAACAGCAAAATTCTCTATGATAGTGATATAATCAGTTGGATGGTAGGTCTCCCTAGATTCTGAGAACAGGTAAGAGTCAGTATCATCTCTAGGGAAGTGGAGGAAGGGGTTACTGACAGGACAGCACTGTTGTGAGTCTTCATAAAAAATGTCTAGAATGAAATCAGTACACCCACGCAGTGTCAGGCCCCTTCATTTCCAATGCTCAGTGGAAAATTATGATGGCTATACATGAGGAGTGAAGCCAAGATATGTTAGAATACACAGCACCTGTCAAACAAAGTTTCCTCCTGGGTGTCATGTTCCAGGCCTCTTGACTGCCTATTAGACCAAAAGTAGATGAAGGGAAGAAACTTTATCAAAGACAGCTGAGGATGGAAACTCTGACACTCATGTCTGCTGACTGAGAGGCTTCTCTGTGTATTCTCCAGTCCTCTAAGCTAGAGGGTCTTAGAGGTTTGAAATCATCCTCTAGTCTTTTGAGCTGATCTTTTCTCTTGTTCAGTTGAACAACAGTTCTGAACCACAGGCTTTGGCATCTCACCTAGAATAAATTCAGCTTAAAAATGGTTTGCATTGGGACGCCTGGGTGGCTCAGTTGGTTGGACGACTGCCTTCGGCTCAGGTCATGACCCCAGAGTCCTGGGATCGAGTCCCGCATCGGGCTCCCAGCTCCACGGGGAGTCTGCTTCTCTCTCTGACCTTCTCTTCGCTCATGCTCTCTCTCACTGTGTCTCTCTCAAATAAATAAATAAAATATTTTTTAAAAAATGGTTTGCGTAGTTTAAAATAGTGACGCAGTCTGTATGTAAAAACAATTTCATTTCAGATAATCTTACCCTTTCTGCATGAATTTGTAATGATTTAGGAAAATCAGATTTACATAGATAAGTAATGCATCTCAGTCAAATTTCCCATACACTTTCCTCTACAGACACACACACACACACACACACACACACACACACACATCTAGATTCCTTAATGAGAGTATTCACATTCTAAATAAAGTCTGAGCTGAAAAGAACTCCTAAAGACATTCGTACTAAACCCCTCATTTTCCAGCTGAGGAGCAGTAAAGGTAGAGTAACAGGTCAAGCTCACTAAAATAAATAACAATAGAAATGGGTTTTTAAAAACGTGTTCTCTTGTTTTGAGGATCTCTTAGTACTCTATGGCAATCCCCAAATGAGATTTGCAGTCTATAGAGATCTCTGAGGGAACCTGCAAGACCAGGGCACTGAGATGGGAGGGAAGGAAAGAAGGGGGACGTAGAGAAAGATGTGTGACAAGGCAGGAGGATGTGATGATGGAGTGAGTTGCTCAGAGGAGTGCTTGGAGGGGCAAGGAAGGATGGAGACAGGCCCAGGGAATGGGAGGTGCTGAGGGCTGGGGTCTGGTTCAGGACAGAAGAGTATCTGTCCAAGTAAATGCAGGTGCCCTATTCTTTGGGTCCTCATTCCCTCCTCTAGGACAGACACTTGATGCAGATAATTATACTGTATGCTTAATCTCCTCATATAAATCTTTGTTGCCTAAGCTATATATTGTTCAGTAATTGCCACTAATCTCAACCACTAATTTTAGTAAATGTGCTTTTTTCCTCTTGGTTGTCTTCAGAGGACTCGGTTAGTCTCATGCTACAAAGATGGCTTCTCCTCAATATAAAGATGAGTGTTTTCATAGAGAATAAATTTCTACATACTTCCTGGTCCTGCTGCCTGTCACATATCCTTTTCAGAAAATTAAGGTTAGATGAAGGACATTGGTTTGAATCAGAGCTCTACTCCTTATGGATAATGAGACCCTATACATAACTACTTAGCCAAGCAGAGCACACCCAAGGATTGGATACTTTAAGACCAATGAGCAGTTATGTGGGACCATGAACACACGAAATTGTGAAATCTGTAAATAATTAATTAAATAAGAATCACTGAGCATAGTAAAGTTCAAAACACGTAGTTCTCTGTTCTTGACCAATGATAAAGTAGACTGAAGTTCAAGGACATTGTGCATTACCTGGGTGTCTCAGGTCATGTTCTCAGGGTCCTGGAATTGAACCACTGTTGGTTTCCCTGTACCCCTGAGAATCTACTACTCCCTCTTATGCTTCCTCTCCGCATGTTCATATTCTCTCTCTCTGTCACAAATAAGTAAATAAAATCTTTGACAGAGAGAGAGCACAAGTAGGGGGAGTAGCTAACAAAGGGAGAAGCAGGCTCATCCTGAACAAGGAACCTGATGCAAGACTGGATCCCAGGATCCTGGGTTCATGACCTGACTTGAAGGCAGGTGCTTAACTTACCAAGCCACCCAGGAGTCACTAAAAAAAAATCTTTAAAAAAGGGGGGGGGGCACCTGGGTAGCTCAGTGGGTTAAGGCCTCTGCCTTCAGCTCAGGTCATGGTCTCAGTGTCCTGGGATCCAGCCACACATTAGGCTCTCTGCTCAGTGGGGAACCTGCTTCCTCCTCTCTCTCTGCCTGCCTCTCTGACTACTTGTAATCTCTGTCTATCAAATAAATAAAATCTTAAAAAAAAAAGGAAGTTCAAGAATACTGAAATCTAGGCATTACATTGCCTAGAAAACAATGCTGCCACTATAAAATACATGCCAGGAAAAAGCTTATAGAAATGGGAAAATATTCTCTTTATATTGTTATGACCAAAAAAAGCAGAAAATAAAATGCTATTTATCCTATCACACATTTTCATTTCAAATACAATCAGAAAAAATACTGGTTGGAAATTGTGAAAACAAAGAGTGTTTATCTTTGTTGAGATTACAGCTGTCTAGGTTTTTTGGGTTTTTGTTTTGCTTTGTTTGAAAGATTTTATTTATTTACTTGAGATGGAGAAAGCATACTTGCACAACCTGGGGGTGAGGTGCACAGAGAGAGAAGCAGACTCCTCCCTGAGCAAGGAGTCCCACTCGGGGCTCCATCCCAGGACCCTGAGATCATGACATGAACAGAAGGCAGCCACTTGATCAACTGAATCACCCAAGCACCCCTGTTTTTGTTTTCGGTCTTTTTTAAGATTTGTGATTTTTCTAAAACTCCTAACATTTCTGAATTGAATATGTGTTGCTTCTCTAAAAAGAAAAAAAGTGGAGATGTTATTTAACATATTGCCTTCTTAAATCAGATGTTGAGGTTGTTTCCAGCCTCATCAAACCCTCTTCTTACTGCAGTGGGACCACACACTCACCTCGAGTTTTGGACTCCTCTTCCAGGTGGGTAATACAGATAGAGGAATGTTTGGAATCCCAGGGTTGCTCAGAGAATTCTTGACTGATTTCTATGAGGCTAATTCACTTCTTTCTCCCCAAGAAGCCTTCAAGAAAAATGCTTCACCCTCTGGATAACTGCAATTATTCTTAAGATTTATTTATTCATTTTAGAGAAAGATGGGGAGAGCAAGGAAGTGTGAAGATTGTGCAGAGGGAGAGGAAGAGAGAAACCAGCAGACTCCAGGCTGAGTGTGGAACCCAATGTGGGGCTTGACCTCCAGACCCTGAGATCTGAGATAAGTCAAAACCAAGAGTCGGTCACTTTGATTGTACCACTCAGAGGTCCCAACTACAATATTTTTTTAAAGATTGATTGATTGATTGATTGATTTTTTAAGTAATTTCTATACTCAATGTGGGGCTCAAAATCATGACACCTACATCAAGAGTCAGCATGCTTTTCTGACTGAGCCAGCCAGGGGCCCCAGCCATTTTTTCTTTGATGTCTTTCAGAAGGATGACGACAACACACACCATCAGAGAATCCCTATTTTGATACAAAAATATTTTTCTCTAAGAAGAATCATCATTGACTTCTCCCTTGGTGTCGTACCATCCCTTCTTAAGGAAGCAGTTTGGTGTTGGGAAGAAAGCACATTTTGCCTGATGACCATTTTAGGTATCATTAAAACTGTCATTAAAAGTCCTGATACTTGGCATGCCTGGGTGGCCTAGTTGTTAAGTAAGCATCTGCCTTTGGCTCAGGTCATGATCCCAGGGTCCTGGGCTCAAACCCCACATTGGGCTCCCTGCTCAGTGAAGAGATTGCTTCTCTCTCTCCTTCTGCCTACCACTCTGCCTACTTGTGCTCTCTCTCTGTCCAATGAATAAATAAAATCTTTTTTAAAAAAGATTTTATTTATTCAATTATGAGAGACAGAGAAAGAGAGAGGCAGAGGCAGAGGGAGAAGCAGTATCCCCACTAAGCAGGGAGCATGATGAGTGTCCAATCCCAGGATCCAGGGATCATGACCTGAGCTGAAGGCAGATGCTTAACTGACTGACCCACCCAAGTGTCCCAGTTGCCATTTAGTTTTATTGATGGTTTCCTTCATTGCACAGAACCTTTTTATTTTGATGTAGTCCCAGTGGTTTATTTTTGCCTTTACTCCGTCTCAGGAGACATATCTAGAAATTTGTTGCTATAGATAATGTCAGAGAAATTACTGCCTGTGCTCACTTCTAGTATTTTTATGGTTTCAGGTCTCACATTTAGGTCCTTAATCCATTTGGGGTTTGTTTTTGTTTGGTAAAAGAAAGTGGTCCGGTTTCATTTTTTGCTATGTAGCTGTCCAGATTTCCCAGAGATTTGTTGAAGGGACTGTCTTTTTTTTATCATTTTTTTTATTTATTTTCAGCATAACAGTATTCATTGTTTTTTGTACCACACCCAGTGCTCCACGCAATCTGTGCCCTCTCTAATACCCACCACCTGGTTTCCCCAACCTCCCACCCTCCCGCCCCTTCAAACCCCTCAGATTGTTTTTCAGAGTCCATAGTCTCTCATGGTTCACCTCCCTTTCCAATTTCCCCCAACTCCCTTCTCCTAACTCCCCATGTCCTCCATGCTATTTGTTATGCTCCCCAAATAAGTGAAACCATAGGATAATTGACTCTCTCTGCTTGACTTATTTCACTCAGCATAATCTCTTCCAGTCCCGTCCATGGTGCTACAAAAGTTGGGTATTCATCCTTTCTGATGGAGGCATAATACTCCATACTGTATATGGACCACATCTTCCTTATCCATTCGTCTGTTGAAGGGCATCTTTGTTCTTTCCAGTTTGGCAACCGTGGCCATTGCTGCTATAAACATTGGGGTACAGATGGCCCTTCTTTTCACTACCTCTGTATCTTTGGGGTAAATACCCAGTAGTGCAATTGCAGGGTCATAGGGAAGCTCTATTTTTAATTTCTTGAGGAATCTCCACACTGTTCTCCAAAGTGATGCACCAACTTGCATTCCCACCAACAGTGTAAGAGGGTTCCCCTTTCTCCACATCCCCTCCAACACATGTTGTTTCCTGTCTTGCTAATTTTGGCCATTCTAACTGGTGTAAGGTGATATCTCAATGGGGTTTTAATTTGAATCTCCCTGATGGCTAGTGATGATGAACATTTTTTCATGTGTCTGATAGCCATTTGTATGTCTTCATTGGAGAAGAGTCTGTTCATATCTTCTGCCCATTTTTTTATATGATTATCTGTTTTGTGTGTGTGTTGAGTTTGAGGAGTTCTTTATAGATCCTGGATATCAACCTTTTGTCTGTACCGTCATTTGCAAATATCTTCTCCCATTCCGTGGGTTGCCTCTTTGTTTTGTTGACTGTTTCCTTTGCTGTACAGAAGCTTTTGATTTTGTTGAAGTCCCAAAAGTTCATTTTGGCTTTTGTTTCCTTTACCTTTGGAGACATATCTTGAAAGAAGTTGCTGTGGCTGATATCGAAGAGATTACTGCCCATGTTCTCCTCTAGGATTCTGATGGATTCTTGTCTCACGTTGAGGTCTTTTATCCATGTTGAGTTTATCTTTGTGTACGGTGTAAGAGAATGGTCGAGTTTCATTCTTCCACATATAGCTGCCCAGTTTTCCCAGCACCATTTATTGAAGAGACTGTCTTTTTTCCACTGTATATTTTTTCCTGTTTTGTCGAAGATTAACTGGCCATCGAGTTGAGGGTCCATATCTGGGCTCTCTACTCTGTTCCACTGGTCTATGTGTCTGTTTTTATGCCAGTACCATGCTGTCTTGGGGATCACAGCTTTGTAGTAAAGCTTGAAATCAGTTAATGTGATGCCCCCAGTTTTATTTTCATTTTTCAACATTTCCTTAGCGATTCGGGGTCTATTCTGGTTCCATACAAATTTTTGGATTATTTGCTCCAGCTCTTTGAAGAATACCAGTGGAATTTTGATTGGAATGGCATTAAAAGTATAGATTGCTCTAGGCAGTATAGACATTTTAACAATGTTTATTCTTCTGATCCAAGAGCATGGAATGGTCTTCCATCTTTTTGTGTCTTTGAAGGGACTGTCTTTTTGCCTTTGGATAGTCTTACTTGCTTTGGTAAAGATTAATTGACCATTAATTAATTATGGACTCTGAAAAACAATCTGAGGGGTTTGAAGAGGTGGGGGGGAGGGAGGTTGGGGGAACCAGGTGGTGGGTATTAGAGAGGGCACGGATTGCATGGAGCACTGGGTGTGGTACAAAAAACAATGAATACTGTTATGCTGAAAATAAATTTAAAAATGATTTAAAAAAATAATAAAGATTAATTAGACTAATTAATCAAATAGAGGAACTGGTGGGTAGAAAAACAGAATTGCTACAGACAGAATATTTGAAATATTAAATCCCACATGTGATGGTATTAGAAGGTCAAGCACTTGAGAGGTGACTAGGTCATGAGGGTGTAGCCCACAGGAATGGGGCCCAGGAGAACTCCCTGAGGACACAGCAAAAAGGTAGCCATCTATAAACCATCTATAAATGGTAGCATTCTCAGCACACACTAAATCTGCTGGTGCCTTGACTTTGGGCTTTCCAGTCCCCTAAACTGTTAGAAAGAGATATTTGTTCTTTATAAGCCATCTAATATATGGGCTTGCTACAGTATCCTGAACAGACTAAGACAAGGACCACAGATAGTGTGGTCAGGGTAGAACTCTAATGAAGGGATATTCAAAGTGAAACCTGTCAAATGAGGAGACAGTCATATAAAAGAACATTTCAGGCAGGAAAAAATAACAAGTGCAAAAGCCCTGTAGCAGGTAAAACTTGGCATCTTCTCTCACCCTAAAGAGGTTGGTATGGTCGGGGAGAGGTGAGGGAATATGAGATGGTGGTGACAAGGCTAAAGAGAAGAAATAAAATACCTAATAGAAGGAATCCGGTTGAGGAGTCAGCAGCTCCTGGATTTCTTGTCATAGAGATGGCATGGCCTCAGGAAAATAGGAAAAGGAAAGCCTAGATTTCTTTTTATTTTTTTAAGATTTTATTCATTAATTTTAGAGAGAGTGAGTGGGAACAGGGGAATGGGGTGGAACAGAGGCAGAGGGAGAGAGAATCTCAAGCAGATTCTAACTGAACACGAAACCCAACATGGAGCTCAATCCCATGACCCTCAGACCATGACATGAGCTGAAATCAAGCACTGAGGGCTTCACTGAGCCACCCATCTACCCCAAGAAAACATAGATTTCCTAAAGGATGAGACGACATTGACTGTAGACTCTCATTTGAAAGGAATTTAGATGAGCTCACCCCAGGGAGTTATGCAAGATCAAGCAGTCAAACCCCAGGTCAACAGCTCTCTCCACACCTGAGAGTGAGGTGACACGTCTGAAGGGTTCTGAGGTCCCCTCAGACAGAAGGATGTAATGAGCCTCAGTACTAGACAGAGAGGAGATGAGTGATGCTTTCCCTGGAGGAGCCATTCAAAGAGTCCCACCGTTGGCAGTAGGAAGTAAGAGCAACAGACATTGAAATGACAGCAGTGGTGGCAACAACAAACTATGTTAAGTAATGACAAATTCTGTACAGATGTTGACTTACCGTCAATACTGAGAAAAGACAAAAATTAACTGCATTCAAATACAAACAGAGATTTAGAAGAATTATGACAGAGTCACAGAGAAGGCTGGGAGATGCACCACTGGAATATGAAAGAAAAATGTGGACTCTCCCATCCATTGGATCTCTCTATACAGTTTTCTTCCTACCAAGAAAAGTGGAATACTTGGGCTGGTCTTTGAAAGAATCAGGGTTCCCACACATCAACGATCATGAAAGACCACTGATGGAATAAAGATCTTCTGTCTGATTGTCCCCTTCATTCTCAGAAGCCTAATTCCCTTCTTTATCAACATCATTTATTGTGGTCTGGTCAATCTGTCCACACAGAATGCACACATCTTATCCTCTCTGGGCACATGGACACTGTGTGCAGCCTGTCCAAGAGCCTGAAAGCTTGTTCTCAAGAGGGTTTCATTGAATTTGATCAATCACATGGTCTGTCCACACATTCTTGATTAAGATCAAGGCTGTCTTCTCATTTCTCATCTTATGGCAAATCCTGAAACTGCACCTGCCCCATTCTAGGTCCTCCTGTGTAGAGCAATGGCTTTAAATCTCCAGGGTCACTCATCTCCACCTCCCTCTCGTGTGCATTTGAGCAGTAGGGATTGTTTAGGACAGCGCTTGTGCCTGTCATGTGGGGAGCCTGGAAGTACAGACTTGGAGGTTATGCATGCAAAAGCCGTTCCTGCATCACATTATGCTCTCTCAGCTGTGTGCTTCCCCTAGTTCGGGGTCAAGGCCAGTGTCAGGTGTCACAGTTAGTTGCCCTGTATCTTTAGCCACCTTTAATCTATAATATTTCCACAGTCTCTGTATCTTAGGTCTTTGAAATTTTTTTTTAGCATTGACATTCTTTTATTTTTAATTTTTTTTCAGTGTTCCAAAATTTTGTTTATGCACCACACCCAGTGTTCCATGCAATACATGCCCTCCATAATACCCACCAACAGGCTGACCTAACACCCCACCCCTATCCCATCCAAAACCCTCAGTTTGTTTCTCAGAGTCCATAGTCTCTCATGGTTTGTCTCCCTCTCTGATTTCCCCCAACTCACTTCTCTCCATCTCCCAATGCCCTTCGTGTTATTCCTTATACTCCATAAGTAAGTGAAACCATATGATAATTGACTCTCTCTGCTTCACATATACAATGGAGTATGATGCCTCCATCAGAAAGGATGAATATCCAACTTTTCTATCAACATAGACAGGACTGGAAGAGATGATGTTGAGTGAAATAAGTCAAGGTCTTTGAAATTTTTGAAGAAATCAGCATCTCTTTTTAATTTTTCCTTCTAAGTAGACATCATTTTGGGGGACAGTTTTAGATCCAGAGAAAAAAATGAGCAGAAAGCAGAATTCTCATATACCTTGTGTCCCCATGCCCCCCCATGCACAGCCTCCCCCACTCTCAACATCTTACACTAGAGCAGTACATTTGTTACAAATGATGGACCTACATTGACACACCACCCCAAGTCCATAGAATCCATTAGGGTTCACTCTTGGTGCTGTATATGTGTATGTAACTCAGGTTTTTTCTCTTGCTGGTCTACGTTTTGTCAGTTTAACTTGTACATTCCCAGTCTCTGAACCTAAGAGGGTGGAGGAAAAAGTTTCTTCCTTCCCTCTGTTTCCTCCACCTATTCCATAAACACATGTCCAGGTTGAACCCTGGCTCCTCACAACATTAACCCTTGTGCTCATTTGCTCACTCTTGTAATACATCTAACATAGTCTGAGAATTGTTTTGCCCATACCACTATGATGAACTCCAAAAGTTTAGGATGTGTTTGCAATTTTTCCCTTATCTCTACCCAACCCTGCTGAAGACTGATGTTTTACACCTAAACCATAAAATCAGAAATAATGAAAGTATTGGTGTTTAGTAAGTGTGCCGTACAGCAATGCATAAGCAACACCATGTTGTTAGCTGTAGACTATACTGTGGCATTGGGGTTCTAATTCAGACCCATGCTTTTTCTCACTACATGATGTTCCACAAAGTCACAAATGAAGTTAAGTAGGCATAGAGTCAGGAGCAGAAAGTGTTTCTGAGACTAAGATGATAACATGCAAATAAGCAGGCATATCTATTTGGCCATCCCAGAGACAGCCTTCTTCTCTTTCCTTAGACTCGTCATTGGACAGGATGAACTGATTACAAGGGCCATCCTCTCAAGGGGCTGGAAGGTCAGTGGAAGGTCAGGACAAACCCCAGACCTCCCTGACTTAATCCTACACCCAGTCTAAATACTTTTCACTGGAAGAGAGTATTTTCTGAAACTTGATCAATCAACAAGCACTCAGAAATGTTAAACAAAAACTACATTGTTCACTGAGAACTTCAGCCAGTTATGATTTCACTCTTCAGCTGTAACCCTGGTCATCGGAGCTGGCTGACCAAGTTCCAGGCCGGAAATGCTATCTCCAATGGTCCGGTTTTCTGAGGCCTGGGTACATCCGGGAGATTTGAAGGTGTCTTGAGGCAACTTCCCCCAGGAACCTAACAGGAATCCAGACCTCTTGAGAGGCAGTTTTGGAGATAGGGCAAGACAAGGGACTGCAGATAGACACACCCTGCTCTGGATCTACCCCCTTCCTCTTTCTGGCCACTCTACTGTCTACCACACAGAAGGGAGTAGCCAAAGGCAACCTTTAGGTGCAAGGTAAGCTGCATTGTTTAGACCCCTCTTCCTCCAGCCTTCATTCACTCCCTTTGCTTCCTATTTACAAATCTGTCTGTCCCATTTTTCTCCCAGGGAGACTCAGGTACAGCCATGTTTCCCACCATCGTCCCTATGAGTTATGCTCAGTTGTACATGGTTATCCCAAGGCTCTCTCGGAGGCTCTGCTTTGGATGTCTCAGTGCCTTCTGACAGTTATCCCAGAGTAAATCTTAGTGTGCCTACTGTGATGTCCAAGCCCAGATCTGCCTGTGTTTTCCTGATACGCCCATTCCATTTTCGCTGATCTCTGATTCTCCATAAAGACAGAAGTTAGGGCGCCTGGGTGGCTCAGTCAGTTAAGTGTCTGCCTTTTGGTCACGTCATAATCCCAAGGTCATGGGATCAAGCCCCAGATCTCGGGCTCCCTGCCAGGAGTGAACCGGCTTCTCCCTCTCCCTCCGATGCTCCCCCTGCTTATTCTCTCTGTCAAATAAATCAATAAAATCTTTTAAAAAAATAAAGATAGAATTTAGAGATTGTCAGTCTATCCCTCCCTCCCAATCAGAAACATCAATCACTGTCACCTCTACTAAATCAGAATTAAAACTGAACTTTTAATTTTGACTCTTGAAGGAACAATATCAGTAGTGATAATAATAATATAAAAATTCTATTAGGGCTTACTATGTGTTTTCAATAGAGTGACCATATAATTTACTGTCTGAATTGGGACACTTTTGGGAGTGAAGAGGGACATTATCATTTATTAGTCAAGGGAATGAGCATAAATAGGGATGGGCTTTGGCCAACAGGGGCATATTTATGGTTTCATAGCTATGAACCAGTTTCACATGATAGAGGGCTAAAAGAGCTCTCCATAGTCTCTCTTGTAAGGGCACTAATCCTATCCACTAGTGCTCCACCTTCATGACATAATCACCTCTCAAAGGCATCACTTCTAAATACCATCTCATTGAGAGTTAGGTTTTAATATACAAATTGGGGGGGGGGGTGGGAAACAAACATTCAGTCTATAGCATCTTAGAATAAGGTACTTTAATTATTCCTGATTTACAGATAAGGAAACAAATACATAAGTTGATATATTACTGATCTTTAAAATCCTAATGCAGGACTTTTTGGTATTCATCTGCACTCAACCAGAAAAATCCAAGTTGGAGTTTCAGGAATAATTAAAAAGGTGAACTGAGGGGCGCCTGGGTGGCTCAGTGGATTAAGCCGCTGCCTTCGGTTCAGATCATGATCTCAGAGTCCTGGGATCGAGCCCCACATCGG
This sequence comes from Lontra canadensis, assembly GCF_010015895.1. Taxonomy (NCBI): domain Eukaryota; kingdom Metazoa; phylum Chordata; class Mammalia; order Carnivora; family Mustelidae; genus Lontra; species Lontra canadensis. Next base: position 29,414,856 of record NW_022631006.1, read on the forward strand.
GCTCTCTGCTCAGCAGGGAGTCTGCTTCCTCCTCTCTCTCTCTCTGCCTGCCTCTCTGCCTACTTGTGATCTCTCTCTCTGTCAAATAAATAAATAAAATCTTTAAAAAAAAAAAAGGTGAACTGATTCCACAGCCCCGTCCAAACACACTCCAGTCGCTATGCATTTGAATTCCCTTTTATTAGTTCTTTGCCAATCATCCAGCTTGTGTGTTTTATAGATGACAAAACTGAGGTCCAGAGAGGCGAACAATTTTTCCTGAACATAACATACCAGTGATGAAGCTGCAACTAATACATATGGTCTCCTCACTCTACAGGCTCTAGTCAAATTCTCAAGAGTGGTTTATGGAAATGAATATCACATTGTATGTGCCTAAAGAAATGACAACTGTGATGTATGTCAAACTACTTGAGAAAAATCTTGAGAGATTGATATCACATTTTAATCTGTGTAATGAAGATAAATACTGCAACTGTGATTTAATGTATGGGAAATGAGGTCTCTCAGCAATGGGTCACAGACTCATTCTATACTGGATAACTGTTCTCATGACCTAGAGGACAACAGAGATGATGCAGACATTCTCAGAACCCTGTTTTAAAGATTTTTTTTTTTAATTTGACAGAGAGAGAAAGCTCACAAGTAGGCAGAGAGGCAGGCAGAGAGAGACAGGGGGAAGCAGGCTCCCGCTGAGCAGAGAGCCCGATGTGGGGTTCAATCCCAGGACCCTGAGACCATGACCTGAGCCTAAGGCAGAGGCTTAACCCACTGAGCCACCCAGGTGCCCCCGAATCCTGTTTTAATACAGGTTTGAGGCAAACAAGACTCAAGTCTCACTGCTTGGAGAAAATCCCATTGCTGGAAAGGACATTCTTCTGCTGCTCATATTCTTAGTCAACGTCGCTGTTTCTCAGCTGCATCCTTTTCCTTGTCTGGTACCCACCTCCCCCTTTCCACCATCCTCACAGACAAGAAAGTCTCCTGTTCCTCTATCCATGTCAGCCTCCTTCCTGGAGCTATGCTCTATCTCTGTGCTATATTTTCAGTATCTTCTGCTGTACTGGCTTTCCTCAAGATGTGCACACCTTCAAGTCACCTTCTCTCCAGTCACCCGCATCACACTAGTGCACAGATTTGCTCCATCCCCTCATTGTCAGCCTCCTTGTTAACTCCATTTCTTTGTCTCTGACTTTCTCTTTAATATATTCGAATAAGGGTGCTCTGAAAGTACTCCAGCAAATGCTCCATTGATCTCCTGATTATTACATGTCATCATTTAATAAATATTTCCATCTTAAACATTTTTTAAAATTGTAAGATAGATACATATCTTATATATAAATAATGTTATGTATATATAAATATACACATGGTGTGTGTGCCTACTCTCTCTGCATACGTGCACATAGACAGAAAGAGAAAGAGTGTTAATTTTTTCCCCACTATCAATCTTATCTTCAACTCGACCATTTAGCCCATTTATATAATGTAATTTTTCACTTTTATTCTCCTCAGTGAATATCTACTATCTTATTTTGCCCTTTCTATGTGTCTCATTTGTCTGGCATTTCTATTTCCTATCCTTTCTCTCTTCTTTTGGATTATAGGTGTATTTGTCTGTCATTCAGTGACAGCCATTAAGGCTGTTCACAAATAGTTCTCTTGTTCCAGGCACCTAGAAAGATCCTATTTTTCTGTCCCTTGTATTTAAATGTTAACATGAGGCTTTCTCTGGTCAATGAAGTGTGAACAGAAGTGACATGTGTCCCTTTCAGCAGAAATTTTAAGAGTGTCCTGTGGGGTGCTGTTTTTTTTTTTTAAGGTTTTATTTATTTACATAGGGAGAGACAGAGAGAATGAGTGGGAGGAAGGCAGAGAGAGAGAGAATCTCAAGCAGGCCCCAGGCTCATCCCAGACCCCAACTCAGGGCTTGATCTCATGACCCAAGATCATGACCTGAACCAAAGTCATGAGCAGGTTGCTTAACCAACTGAGCCACCTGGGCATCCCAGTGTTATATTGTCTTTCCTCTGCCTCTGTGATTATGACAGTGCATGTCAAGATGAAGCCTGTGTCAGCCTGTTTTCCCAAGTGACTACAGCAGGCAGAGACCCTTGGCTGGACCAGGATAGACACATAGCGGTAACTGAGTAAGAAACTTTAAACTATTGAAATTTTAAGATTGTTTGTTACTGCAGCACAACCTAGACTATCATAACTGATCCACAGTCTACTTATTCCTTCTGCTAGTTTGGAATGCAAACCCTATGTTTCAAATCTTTTCATTGTTTACCTTAGAAATTCTCAAATGCATAGTAAACATAGACAAGTCTAATCAGTACTTTTAGTCATCTCTTGAACACTTGGAAATTCACATCACTTCCAAGTTATATTAGTGATGTTTATTTTAATTTTATCTTCTTAACTCAAGAACACATCATTGCTTTATATACTCTAGACGTCTTTGATTTGTTCACTTATTTGTCATCATCTTCTTATTTCTTCCTGAATTTCATATTTCCATTGAGTAGCTTTTCTCTGTAACCTGAAATCCATGCTTAGAAATATTTTTAGTGGAGGGCTGCTTTAATGAAGTTATAAACTCTATTAGGTTTTGTTATATTTTATTGTTTTGTCAGCAAATGCCTTATTTTATCTTCATTCCCAAGTGCCAGGGTAAATAATTCTATGTTGGTGTGTTGAGAAATCAGAGCTAGTGTATTCAATTAAGATTATGATGTGCTGGGGCGCCTGGGTGGCTCAGTGGGTTAAGCCGCTGCCTTCGGCTCGGGTCATGATCTCAGGGTCCTGGGATCGAGTCCTGCGTCGGGCTCTCTGCTCAGCAGGGAGCTTGCTTCCTCCTCTCTCTCTGCCTGCCTCTCTGTCTACTTGTGATCTCTCTGTCAAATAAATAAATAAATAAATAAATAATCTTAAAAAAGATTATGATGTGCTGAAGAGGGGAAAACCCATCCACACGGTCAGCTTACTCCCTCGGCATTCCAGTTACCACTTTGGGGAGTGAAAAACCCAGGTCAACATTTCAGAACATAGACACAGAAGCAAATTCTTAAGATTTGTTACTTACAGTTCCCAGAAATGGGGAGATGGAGAGTTGTGGGGAGAGAATGAATTAATGGCACAATGAACCAGAAGAAGGGGCAGTCTTCTGTCCCTGCTCAGAAGCAAGCAGGAAAGAGAGAGCAAGGTAACAAGTACCTATCCCTTAAAAAGTGGTTGATGTAGAAGTCACTAACTTTTCACCTGCTCAGCTCTAAGTGGTTATTTTATTTTATCTTTGAGAAGTAGGGGAGGAGGGGCAGAGGGACAGGGACAGGGAATCTTAAGCAGACTCCCCGGTGACAGGGAGAAGCCTGATGGTGGCTGGATCCCAAGACCCTGAGATCATGACCTGAACTGAAATCAAGAGCTGGACACCTAACCTTCTGAGGCACCAGGTGTCCCTCAGAGATTCTCTTACCTGAATAAAGGCAATCTTCTGAAAGTGAAACTGCCCTAGATCTCCACTGGGGAAGTTTTACAGCCTGGAAGAGAATAGGCTACTCATGCCTACATAAGCAAACATTATCACAAACTGTCTTACTTCCCACTTGTTCCCTAAAAGCTCATTTATCTCCCCCAAAAACACAAAAACAAGACCCCATTTATATCCTATTTCCTTCCCTTCCTTCCCCTATGATGTTAATCTAGAAACCCCTATCCCTTGCTGTTCAGGGAGCCACTTCATTGAGCTCCGACACAGGCGTGTGAATAAACATTGTCTATTTTCCTGTCAGTCTTTTTTTATCAGGGACATTGCAGGCTCTCTGACATGAACCTAAGTGGTTAAGGGAAGTTTTCCTCCCAACACCATTCCAGATGATATGCGTGCTATGTAAGGACAAAGAGACAGACCAAACCTGGGTGAAGGGTAGGGTGCTGGGCAAATTACATAAAAGTAAAAGCTCACACCATACCACATCTTCCTCACCCCAGTGGCACTTTCCAATTCATACTTGTTAGCAAGTCATGCTGACTTCGGAAGGAGTTCTTGGATATCATGTGGCAACATAATAAAAATTCTTCCCTTTAAAGAATTCTGTTCTTTCTACTAAGGTCCCTCTCTTCTCTCCTCTTCCCCTTTCTTCCTCTCCTCAGGGCTTCAAAACTGCCTACTTTTTCACATTCAGGTTTCTTGCAAAACAAAAACAAAAACAAAAAAGCCTGGGAGGTTTTTACTTCACCCCTACTTTCTTTAGGAAGTCAGAGACGGCTCCATGTCAATGACACAGATTCTTTATGGAGGATGTCAACAGCACCCTATGTGAGCCATCACTAGAGCTAGCATTTATCATGCTTTCCAAGGACCTCTCCAAGCTTTCTGCCCATCTTACCTTATTTTGTCCTCATAATAAACCTAAGACGTACTTATCATCATCCCCATTTCAGGGCTGAGGAAACGGAGGAACAGGGAAAGAAATTCAGTTCTAGGAGTTGCCTAGCTCCTCAGATGCTAAATCAGAATTTGGACTGAGACCATCTAAATGCAGAGCAAGGAGGGAATTATGATTATTCTCATTCCAGAGGAATGGAAATTGTCACCCAGAAAGGACAGGTCTCTTTTTAGGAGGTGTGAAATTGTATAAAATTTCTGGGCATGACAGACTCCATCTTGAAGCTCCATTTCCCCTTGTAGTGAAGTTTTGAACTGGGCTGAAAGACCTTTTGAACTGGCCAGACACAGTAATTGTTTTATAAGCAGTTGTGTATAAAGGCAACGGGACACCTGGCATCTGGGTCATAAAACTGCCAGTGTGGCCTTCTGATGACAGATGATTAATTCATGCAAATCAGAAATCGTGTGTTGTGGTAACACCAATGTATTAATCAACCCAAGTGTAAACCAGCAGGGCTCAGTCTGTCAGAGCCTTCTGCTCCCTGATGCAAGTCAGATACTTGTCCCCGACCCTTTATCCCCAACACTCTGCTCTTCCTGTACAGGAGAGAGCTTTTGAGGTATTGATCCAAAAAACACAATCCTGAGACTTCCCAGTAAAGGCTTTTGTTCTTGTTCAGTTTTCCCTACTTTCTCAGTTGACAGAGGGAATTCTGCTGCTAAGAAATATGGTGTTCTCTACTTTTTTCACCAAAAGGGATTTGAGGGTGTTTTTTTTTTTTTTTCTTTATAGGTCATTTCCAATCCCAGGATGGGGCTCAAACCTGCAACCATGAGATCAACAGTCCCATGCACTGGTGACTGAGCCAGGCTGACATCCCTTGGGGACTCGGTTTGACTTTAGTTCCTGTCCTCCACTCTGACCTTCCAGGAGTGGTTGCTGTGGCCAAGAATTGCCGCACACCCACCTTCCACATCCAGGAGAGCTGACGTGGCCAGCACTGGGTAAGGTCGCAGGTCTCCTCCTCCTCCCTGCCCGGCCACTGCCCACGCCCCTCCCCAGACCTCAGGTCCTTGCAGCCTTCCACTGGGGGGCACCTGGATGCCCCACCCTCTTCCCCACAGAAAAGGTGTTGTTGGAATTCCAGCCATGCCAGGACTCCTGGGGAGACAGAAGACCTCCCTCTCTCTGCTGTTCTGGGGATCACATGTTTATGTGTCATTTGCAAACCTCCAAGCGCTTTTTGGTGAAAATGGCCCCCTGAGATGACCAGGACTTTGCTGGGGTTCAGACATCAGTACCGTAGAGGCCAAGACTCACCCTTCCCAGCAGTCCTGAAAAAAGAGGTATAGATGATTCCCTACAATGTCCTTCTTTACAAGGTCCTTGGTTCCCTCTAAAGTGAAACCAAGATGCTCCTCCCACCTATCTTTCCTTGGAAGCCAAGCCCCTTTGTAATCTGCAGAAGATTCCCTCCCCAAGGATCCAGGGATCACAGAGACTGGCCTTCTGCTCTGTCCTAGGGACCAAGCTAGAGATCCAGGTCAGTGGCTGAAGAGGAGATCTCTGGGACTCCTTCTATTTATGCGTTAGATTGGAGGGACCAGGGTGGCTGAGGTTAGCACCTGAGAAAGCTTGGGCTGGACCAGTATGAGGATGGAGCATGTGGGCTGCAGGGAACCAATGACGCTGGGGGAGGGAAGCATTTCTCTTGGGAATACTATGGCATCCCTTTGTGATGCTGGTGTTAGGCACTGGGCTCTTTCCCTTACGTTGCAGGACAACAGGCCCTTGTCCGTCATGATTCAGCAGGTCATGGTGGTAGTTCAGGGATGCCATTCAGTTCACGGTTTATTCAAAAGGATTTTCTGCTAAGCCCCTTGAGCACTGGGTATAAATGTATTTATTTTTCAAATGTATTTTATTTATTTTTTAGTGTTTTAAAGATTTTATTTATTTATATGACAGAGATTGCTAGAAAGCACAAGCAGAGGGGGCAGCAGAGAGAGAGGGAGAAGCAGGCTCCGCATTGAGGAGGGAGCTGGGCTGGAGGTGGGACTCATTCCCAGGACACCTGATCATGACCTGAGCTCAAGGCAGACACTTAACAGACTGAGCCACCCATGTGCCTCCTCAAATGGATTTTAAATTTTACCTCTAATATTCAGACACAGGACTGTAGGATTTTAGTTCACTGTCAAGTCACCACCCAGAGGCGAAGACCACCTCTCTCCAGCTAGTGGGACTTAAATGCTCTTGGACAAGAGTGTATGTGAGCGTCTCATTCCTTGAAAAATTGCACAGGAGAAGGGGTACCTTTCTGGCTGACCCAAACAGAGACTGTGAGCCAGGGAGGCCACAGGTGGGAGCTGGGGTTCTTTCAAAGGCAATGTTTTTTCTCCTCTCTCCCTTTCCTGGCTAGGCTCTTCCAGAGGAGTGAGACCACCATGGATCAGGAGAGGTTCTTCATCCTGTTCCCACCACTGTTCCTGGTGCTGCTGGTGCTGGACTATGTCCAGCCTTCACTGGCCAAGGAGTCTCGGGCCAAGAAGTTCCAGCGGCAGCACATGGACCCAAACACCTCCACCATCACTGCCAGCTACTGCAATGAAATGATGAAGCGCCGGAATATGACGGTTGGACGGTGCAAGCTGGTGAACACATTTATCCACGAGCCTCTGCATAAGGTCCGGGCCATCTGCTTCCAGGAAAATGTCCGCTGCAAGAACGGGCAGTCCAACTGCCACCAAAGCAGCTCCAAGATGCGCATCACCGACTGCCGCCTGAAGAAAGGCTCCAAATACCCCAAATGCGACTACCAGACCCAGCAGCTACAGAAATCCATCATCGTGGCCTGTGAGTGTGTACAGTATGAGACAGTCCACTTTGACGGTTCTGTGTAGGTCTGCACCTGAGGCCAGAGCAGTGAGATGCCCCACCTCCCTGTTGTGGCAACTGTTTCTCCCCTCTCCCTTCCTGGCTCTGAGAGAAAGAACTCCAGCCAGGGCTCCTGTCCCAAACACACACACATTCTTGCCCAGCGTTTGCCCCTGCGTGGTTTGGGGGCAGAAGGGGGCCCGTGTGAACCACTTCACTGCTTCTTTCAATAGAACACTATTGCAACCACCTGGATTTCTGAAGCTGTCGCCATCTGGTACTGTCTGTGTGATTGTGTTCCTGCTCGGGTGAGAACTGTAAATCTGGGTAGATTTCGTAAGCATTGAATAGAATCATTACATGCCTTTGCTCCTGACTCTTGGTTTTCAGTGACCTGAGATCATTCCTTTTCTCAGAGATGCCTTGCTGCCAAATATGAAGCTTTTAAGTATGGGCTATTTGAGATGAAAGGGAGCTACAGTCTGGGACTGTCCTGCTGGGTGAGCTGATGGAGGGTGAGCTCAAATACCAAAATCTCTGGCATGGAAGGAAGGACAGGGTGACCTCAAGAAGAGCCAGCCAGGTCTTCTTGGGCAGGAGTAAGGGATGAAATTATGATCCTAAATTTTCCTTTTCCTTTTATTGAGTGAGCTATTACCAGATCACAAAAATGGCCATCTCTTAGTTGGAAAGTTGGAACCTTCCATTTAGGAGCTAGAGGGGTCTGTAAGGATTATTAAATTGCAGAAGAATAAGTAGGATACTCGTGTATCCACTTTAATGGGATGGGCCTGCCTAGAATGTTGCAGAAAAAAATTCTAATAAGCGATGAGGTTGAACGGTAACCTCCATTGAAGGCAGGATGGAGGTAAATGTGTGTGTTCCACTTGCCATCCCTGAGATAGTAATCCCCACTTTTACAGAGGAACAGCCTGAATCTCAGAAAGGTTAAGTGACTTGCTCACGGCTGCTGCTACTTAGTGGCACAGCTGAGACTAGACCCCAGGTCTCCTGGCCTCCAGTCCTTGTTCTTTCTGCTACCAGAGTGGACTCAGGAAGAAAATCCTGCAGTCTCCCTTTTCTTTTTTTTTAATGATTTTATTTATTTATTTGAGAAAGAGAGAGCGAGCATGAGAGGAGAGAGGTCAGTGGGAGAAGCAGACTCCCTGCCGAGCAGGGAGTCCGATGTGGGACTCGATCCCAGGACTCCAGGATCATGACCTGAGCCGAAGGCAGTCACTCAACCAACTGAGCCACCCAGACGCCCCTCCCTTTTCTTAAGTGCAGTGGAGAGGGACCCCTATGTGGCTCAGTCTGTTAAGGGGCCTACTCTCGATCTCAGTGCAGATCATGATCTCAGGGTCCTGGGATCAAGCTCTGTATTGGGCTTTGTGCCCAACTAGGGTCTGCTTAGGAATCTGTCTCTCTCCCCTACTCTGCCCATCCCCTGTTTGCACATGATCTCTCTCTCTCTCTCTCTCTCTCTCAAATAAATAAGTAAATCTCTAAAAAAAGAAGTAACGTAGAGGGAGATTATGGATATGGCATCAAGGAAGTAGGTCTAGGGAGACCCAAGAAACAAGATCAGAAAGGATGGCATAGTAGGGTACTTAGTTCCCTTGGTTCTGTTGACCTCCTGCTCTGGAAAGTTCACTGATCAAATCACTCAGGATGAGGAGGAAAATCATTTTTTCTCACAGGAAGCGTAGCTTCACTTTTCCAGAAACCTACCTTCGTTTCTTGGACTTTTAGGAATGGTGGGTGCACTCTATGGCAGCCTTGATATTTAAGTTCAGTAATGTGATGTCCAGAGCTTGTAGTTTTTGCAGCATCCACGCACTCCCAAAATTCCTTCAGCCAATCTAGACACACGGAGATGTCAAACCATCAATTCTTTCCTCAATACATTTTTTTCTTTTTCCTTTCTTTTTCTTTTAAAGATTTTATTTATTTATTTGACAGAGAGAGAGAGCACAAGTAGGGAGAGCAACAGAGGGAGAGAGAGAAGCAGGCTCTCTGGGAGCCTGAGGCAGGGCTCAATCCCAGGACACTGGGATCATGACCTGAGACTTTTAACGTCTGCCTTTGGCTCAGGTCATGATCCCAGGGTTAGAGATGGAGCCCCACCTTGGCCTCTCTGCTCAGCGGGGAGCCTGCTTCTCCCTCTCCCTCTGCCTGCCTCTCCCCCTGCTTTGTGCTCTCTCTCTCTGACAAATAAATAAAGGAAATCTCAAAAAATAAAAATAAAAAAATCAGAAAAAAAAATAATAAACACAGCTTGCACCTGGAGATGACAGGGGTGTGAAAGTTGAGAAAACCATTGGAACAGAGGCTAGTTCCATCTGTCACATTCTACAAATACATCTTGTTAAGGAAACATGACTACCTAGGAAACAAAACCCTGAGAAGCCAGGTACTTCTGTCTGGATGATATACCCTTCTTAGAGATGAGACTCAGAGGCAGCCTGAATGGGCAGAACTGACCTTAACCCTATCGCACCCTGCCTCCCTCTGAGCAGCAGTGCCCAAGGAAGAGCACTGCAGCTTGAAAGTAGACCCTCAAGACTCTGCTGCTCCCTGCTATCACCATCCTATCTGGGCCTCAGGACAATCTCTAGCATGGGGACAGTCAGAACTACCTTGTAGTCTGGCATGAGGGTTCAGTGAGGCAATTTTGATAAACTGTCTTACAAATGGGAACTTTCAATCCACTCCACAACATGCTCCAAGTGAATGTAAAAATAAGTTAGCTGTCCATCCTAGTACCTTAGTTTGTCCGCCATATACTAAAATGGTTTATTTTAACTGTCTCCACTATTAAAAGACCAAAGTCTAATCCAATTGATACTGATTTCTCAGATACCCATTACAAAAAAAAACCAATCTGAGGGTTTTGAAGGGGCAGAGGGTGGAAGGTTGGGGGAACCAGGTGGCGGGCATTAGGGAGGGCACGGATTGCACGGAGCACTGGGCGTGGTGCAAAAACAATGAATACTGTTACGCTGAAAAGAAATAAAAAATTTTAAAAAAGGAAAAATAATCATAATCATAATAAAAATAACTACTCAGTTGTGCCCAGAATGTTCACTTTCCCTCGGCTTCCTTAGGTCTGGTAACAGCAAGTGCATCTGGAAGGGTTTCCTGTTGTCAACCCACAGCCCCCGGAACCCACACTCACGAGGGAGCTTCAGAGCTTATCTCCAGGGAAGACCAGTAGCACGCGGAGGGACTTATGGACAGTACACGCACTACAGAGAAATCCATGGGCCTTCGGGCTGCTGTTTTGTTCCAATATATTCCTCCTAAGTGGTTTATACTAGTAAAAGTTGGGAAACAAACAGAATGTCCTGAACATGGAACTGGTTAAAATATGATGCATATCCTTACAACAGAATACTATGCAAATAGAACCAAATACACCTTTGCTACTGACATGAAATAGGTCCAAAATATATTCTTAGTGGGAAAGAGGAAACAGTGTACTACATTGCATATAATTGTTATTATCTGTGAAGGAAAATGAGGGAACACATGCACATATATACATGTTAATTAACTTTTTTGAATGTTTTCTTTATTTATTTGAAAGACAGAGAGAGAGCCTGTGAGCAAGGGAGAGGGGCAGAGGTCAAGAAAGAAGCAGACATCCCACTGAGCAGGGAGCCTGACCACTCAAGACCAGAGGCTCCAATCCCAGGACGCAGGAATCATGACCTGAGCTAAAGGCACACACTTAACCCACTGAGCCACCCATGCGCCCTGTCAATAAACTTTTATTTTTATTTATTTTTTTGTAATAATATATTTGTTCATTATTATTTTGAATTTTTTAATTTAAATTCAACAATTAACATATAATTATTGTTAGTTCAGAGGTACAGGTCAGTGATTCATCAGTCTCATATAATACCCAGTGCTCATTACATCATGTGCCCTCCTTAATGTCCATCACCCAGTTACCCCATCCCTCTACACCTCTCCCCTCCAGAAACCCTCAATTTGTTTCCTATGATTAAGAGTCTGTATGGTTTGTCTCCCTCTCTGGTTTCCTCTGGTTTTATTTTTTCCTCTCTTCCCCTATGATCCTCTGCTTTGTGTCTTAAATTCCACAGATCACTGAGATCATATGATAATTGTCTTTCTCTGAATGACTTCTGTCACTTAGCATAACATCCTCCAGTTCCATCCAGTTGTTGCAAATGCCAAGATTTCATGTTTCTGATGGCTGAATCATATTCCATCAAATATATTAATAATATTTAATACTTAAATCTGTGTAATAGATAAAGACGGTGAAGGGACATAAAAAACTGAACTGCGTCTGGAAAAGAAAACTGGAGCCTAACAAACAACGACCAAAGGAAAACATCCTTTTTACCAGATTTGTTCCTCAGTATTGCATTTACGCTTACCATTTGCATGTGCGATGCATACATAGATATAAAGGAAAAAGTCAAAGGGACTACCTCACTGCAGCCCCTTCTCGGCCGGTAAGGAAGATCCTGGTAATAGAAAGTCCAGACAATGACGTTAGGAAGAAAACTTAAAAGTACCACCGCGATGAAACCTTGAGCTGACCGGGACACCCCCACGTGTCACCCCGCAGCAGCCCAGCAGACAGAAGCACACACCCCCGCCTTCCGCACATCTAACCACCGTCGTGATGGAGAGCTCGTGGTACACAGGAGACGCTCTTTATCCGAAGCCTATTGGCTCAGTTTCGTGCAGTGTTCCTCAGAATTTCAAAGAGCCTTTGGCAAGCCACCTCTACGGAAGAACCAGGTCGTCACGTTCTGGTCCCAGGGCGCGCGGGAAGGGCGGCGCAGCGCCCCCTGCCGGCCCTGGTAGCGGCGACAGCGGGACCCGCCCGGAAGGGCGAAGGTGCGGAGCGAGAGCTGGGGTCTCCCCTTCTCCGCTACCCCCTCTCCCGGCAGCGCCTGGTTCCCGGGCTGTGCCCCCCGGGTCCGGGGTTTGCGCCTCTGGAGGAGGCAAGGCCCTCCCTGTAGAACCTCCAGACCTCTCTCCGCGAGCCGTGACCCGTCCCCGCGGTGGAGGAGCCCCTGGGGGTGAAGGGACCTAGGGAATAACGGGGCGGGCCCGGTGTCTCGGGGCTCAGGGGCCGCGCCGCCGGAGTGTTATTCGAGGAGCCCGGGAGCTCGAAGAGCATCATCCCGGGCGGGAGCCTGGCTCTCCCGAATCGAAGCCCAGCACCGCGTCACCACCCCCGGCCCCGCGCGCAGATTCCCCGTGCCCTGGCGTCCTTCCTCACTCAGCCCAGGAAGAAGGAGGGGAGCTAAGGGAGGAGCGGGGGCCCTGTCGGGAAACTCAGCTGGAGCTCCTGCCCCCTGCTGGCGGAAAGACGCCATTACACGCGCGGTTATTGAGGGTTGACGAGGGCGGCCGGCATCAGCTCCTCTTTGTGGTCAAGGCCTCAGCCTCTGGAAAGGCTAGGAGAGAGGCGGTGGGCGGGGGGTCGATGACGGCTGCGGATTTCCGAGAGAAGGCATTAAAAAGAAGAACTGAGGTTCCCACAGATAAAGAGCGGTTGGATCACCTGCACTTGCCACATAGGGAAAAGAGGGTGTCTCCTCCAGGCCCCCCATTAGGCCTCATGGATGGCCAGAGTGGAGATTCAGTTGAGTGAGGAGCTGGTAAGGGCTGGCCAGGAGCCCACATCAATCCGTGACCTTCACATCTCAGGAATATTGTGTAGTGACAGTTGGGCCTTTCGTTGGCAGAGCCTTATTCAGTAATCATTTCTTGAGTACCTACACACTAGAGGAATGTGGGACTCATCAGAGAACACAGCAAACCAAACCAAAAGGAGGAGGAGGAGGGGAAGAGGGGGAGGGGGAGGATGAGAGAAAAGAAAGAAAAAGAGAGACAAAAAATATAAGTATGTAAATTATATAGACAGTTAAGGTCATAAGGTCTATGGGAAAATGTAACAGGAAGAAGAATGGGGGAAGCTATGAATAACATTTTTAAGTAGGGTAGTTAAGCATCCTTGATAAGGTGAGGCTTAAAGGTGGTATGTCGTTAGCCTTGCAGAATATCTAGGGAAGGGGAGGTGATTTCTTAAAGAGAGCCTGCTTGTCTTTTCGGAACAGCAAAGGCACCAGGCATTAGGAAGAGTGAGTGAGAGGGAAGATAAACAGTAGGGGATTTGTTCTGAAAGGGGAGGGTGTGGGAGGACAGATTACTTCCAAGCATAAGGACTTTTGTAAGGATTTTAGGTTTTATTCGGAGTGAAATGAGGCATTAGAAGATTCTGAGCAGAGTTGCATGATCTGAGTTATATTTTGAAAGGATTACTTGGGCTGCTGTGTGAAGTTAAGGGTAGAAGCAGAGAGTCCAAGTCCCAGATGTTTATAAGGATCCTGGTGCGAAGAAATGGTCTCTCAGACTAGGTGGTAGCAGTGGAGGTAGTGAGAGATGGCTGGATGTTAGATGCTGGATTAGTTTTGAAGGTGAAAACAGCAGACTTTACTGACAGGTTGGAAGGGGGACCCAAAAAAAGCAATCAAGAACACCACCGAAGTCGTTGGCCTCAAGATGAAAAGGATGCTATTACCTTCGACTAAGGAGGGGAATATTAATGAAAGAGCAGTTTTAGGGGAGGAGAAGAGAGGATCAGTCTTTCCACTTGGGACATGGTGAGTTTGACATGTCTATTAAACAAACACTGAAGATGTCAAGTGGACACTTGGATATATGAGTCTGAAGTTCAGGAGAGAGAGCTGGACTAAAGGTATAAATTTGGGAATTTGGGGACTATCAATGGCATTTAAAGCCTTGAGACTGGATAAGATCACAGAGAGAATATGTAGATAGAGAAATGGACACCCTGACCCTGGGGCTCTCCCCATCCAAGTACCAGGGAGAAGAAGAGGAACTTGCAGAGGGGCCTAAGAAAAATGCTCTGTGAGGTCGCTGAAGAGCCAGGAGATGGTGGAGTCCTAGAGATCAATCTGGAGCTTGACTATCTGCCTTGAGGCAGGACTGAGAGCACGATACTTTTCATCCTTGCTTCTGTCATAAAAAGCTGCATTCTTTCGTCAGCCTCACCAAGGAGGAGGAGTGGCCAACTATGCCAAATGCTGCTGAGCATGGAGCAGCAGCCCTGTGGGAGAGGGAAAGGTCTCGCTTCACACTCACCTCCAGCGGTAGAGCTGAGGAGTCTGAGGAGTTGGTTACCAATTTCTTGGCCTTGGGATCCCAGGGTGGCTCAAGCACTTAAGCGCCTGCCTTCAGCTCGGGTCATGATCCCAGGTCCTGGGATTGAGTCCCACATCGGGCTCCCTGCTCAGCAGGGATCCTGCTTCTCCCTCTGCCTGCCACTTCCCCTACTTGTGCTCTCTATCTGACACACATACATACACACATACATACATACATACATAAATAAATGCTTTTTAAAAATATATTTATACCAAGCTCTTGGCCCAAAAGAAGACAGTCTTGTCCAGGAGTGAGTAGGAAGAGGATCCACATCTTAGTCATGCTTTCTCTCCCAGAAGAGGGAACTAAGAGGCAGAGTAGGGCACCTGTGTCTCACTTCCCCTGATTTAGGTCCCCAGTCCCACCTTCCCCAGACCCCAGACCCTCAGCATTTCACACTCTCCCCCTTTCTCCTTTCTCCTCATTTTACGCTCTCCACTGACGAGTTCACTTAGTTATATCCTCCTTCCTTTTGCACACCCAGTCCCAGCTCCTGCCTCCTTCCATCCCTCCACCCCATTACCTGCAGACCTCTACAGGTTGCACGTAGACCCTCCTCATTTGGTTAAATTGCCGCATAGTCCTAACAGAGTCCTCATATCAAGGACCCATGTATTTAATTCCCAGTTCTATCAGCTAGACAAATTTTCTGTGTCAGCTAGACAAATCACCCCACCATTCTGGTCCTCAGCTGCTAAATGAAAGACTTGGAATGAAAGACCCAACAAATTCCTCCCAACTCAGACTCTCCGTAGTTCTCTGAATCCTTGAGAAAATGGAGGCATAGGAACATGTGTGTAAAGAATTTCAACAGAAAATGCAATTCACATTTCTGAATTTTTCTACTAATGTAAATCTGATTTTCCTAAAAGATTAGACCTAAATCCAGAAAAAATAGCCTACCTGAAATAAAACTTATTGTATTATATATATGTGATGGTTAATTATATGTCTTTTTTTTTAGATTTTTTATTTATTTATTTGACAGAGATCACAAGTAGGCAGAGAGAGAGAGGAGGAAGCAGGCTCCCTGCCAAGCAGAGAGCCCGATACGGGACTCAATCTCAGGACCCTGAGATCATGACCTGAGCAGAAGGCAGAGGCTTAACCCACTGAGCCACCCAGGTGTCCCAATTATATGTCTTTTTTAAAAAAGATTTATTTTTCTGACAGAAAGAGAGCACAAGCAGGGGGAGTGGCAGGCAGAGGGAGATGCAGACTCCCCACTGAGTAGGCAGCCCGATTCAGGGCTTAATCCCAGGACCTGTGGGACTCAATCTCAGGACCACAGGATCATGATCTGAGCCAAAGGCAGATGACCAACCACTGAGCCACCCAGGCACCTCTTATGTGTCAACTTGACTGGGCCATTGTGTACCTGGATGTTCAATCAAACGCTATTCTGGATATTTCTGTGAGGGTGGTTTGGAGTGAGATTAATATATTTTTTAAAAGTTTATTTATTTATGCAATCTCTACATCCAGTGTGGGGCTCAGATTCACAACCTCGAGATCAAAAGCCATATGCTCCCCTGACTGAGTCAGCCAGACACCCTCTTTTTTTTCTTTTTTTTTTTAGTTTCGGTGAGATTAATATATAAGTTGATAAACTGAGTGAAGCAGAGTGCTCTTCCTAATGTGGGTGGACCTCATCCAATCACTTGAAGATCTGATTAGAACAAAGTGGTAAACCTTTCCCCAAATGAAAGAGAATTCTCTTGCTTGATGGCCTTCAACTGGGACATCGGCTCTTTTCTGCCTTCTGACCTGCATTGAAGCATCAGCTTTTCCTGGGTCTCAAGCCTGCCTGCCTTCAGACTGGAACCACACCACCAGCTCTCCTGCATCCCCAACTTGCTGCCTCACCTTAGAAATCTTGGAACTTGCCAGCCTTCATAACTGCATGAGCCAATTCCTTATAATAAATCCTTACGTATATCCTCTCAGCTCTGTTTCCCTGGAGAAACCTCACTAATGCAACTTGTATATTTATTATTGTTTTTTGTTTTTGTTGCTTTAAGATTATCAAGAAAAACATTAAGTATTACATGGAAAGTAACATGCAAATCCCTCTCCCTTGGAGCCGTTTTTCAGTTGAGCAAGAGAAAAGTTCAACCCAGAACTACAGGGTGATCTTACACCACTGAGACTGATGGTCATTGGCTAATGCCCTGGAGAATACCGGTCAGTCGGTCCACAAACATCAGTGGAGTAGCTCCCCTCCTTGGCTAACTCCAGTAGTTCGACCTCGGGTCTAATAGGAAAACAAGAGGCCTAAAATTCATTAAAACTAAGAGGAAGCTTTAATGCATGGGCTCTATACAGCCTAAAATACCTCCACATCACTCATGATTTGAATGGCTTGTGGGACTGTTGAAAAAAAAACAGGAAACAACCACGTCTTTGGTGCACCTGTTTCAGACTGGGCAAGTGGGATTAAGCCTTACAATACGTAGCACTCTCTACACTTCCTAGTGTTTTTACCTGTGCTCAGGATCTAGAGTAACCCACCATCAGACTTAGTATGTTTGAGTATCTGGAAAGAATTTTACTGTTTCCTTGGCAGAAAAGGGAAGACAATCACCTTGTCTAAGGTCACAATGTGGTAGGTGAATAGCAGGGCTGTGAGTCAAACCCTGAGCTGTCTTTTTAAAAGCCCACACACTTTTAGCAGACAACCAAGCTAGACCCTCTTAAGGGAAGGATAATATGAGGCAAGTAGGAGAGAGTAGGGCATGACGCTCCAGGCAGGAAAACCCTGGCTTTGAACGAAGAACATATCTTAACAGTTAAGGGGCCTACAATTCCCCGGAAAAGGCATCGCAGGGAAAGACCCAACTGCTAAATATATCAGCAGTAATGACTATTCTTGGAAAATATTGTTGGGAAACAAGTTCAAACTGAGAGGCCAGACAATTAGGGCGTCCACCCAGGTAAGCCTGTTTATCTCAGAGTTTCCCAGACGTCAGGCAACCTACACCATGACTCCATTCCTTCTGTATTGTTAATTAACATTTCCTTTCTCATCAACTCATGTTTTCACACAGTTTGATTCTAAACAATGATACATATGAAGCCAGAGACTTACCATATTGATCATTCATTCACATTGAAATAAACACATGACAATTCATGCTTAAAATGTTTGTGTCCTGCCTTACATCAGTCATCTCACTTCCTACCAGTCATTCAAACCATTTCATCCTTCTACAAACAGTTTTATCTCAAGTTTTAACTAAAAAACTTTACCTGGAAAACGTTTTCACGAAGAATAAAAGACCAAAGGACAATATGGAAAGACATGGAACCCGGGGACACCTGGATGGCTCAGTCAGTTAAGCATCTGCTTTCCACTCAGGTCATGACCCCAGGGTTCTGGGATGAAGCCCCACATTGGGTTCCTTGATTGGCAGGGAGCCTGCTTCTCCCTCTGCCTGCCATTCCCCCTGCTTGTGCGCGCTCTCTCTCTCTCTCTCTCTCTCTCTGACAAATACATAAATAAAAACTTTAAAAAAAAAAAAAAAAAGGAAAAAGAAGCCCAAGGTCAAAGAGTTGGTCATGTTTATCCAGTTCTGTTCAAAACCAAGCAGGCTTTATAATCTCATGATTAATGTTTCTAGTTGCCTCAGTAGAGCTGTTCCTCATATTTTTCATGGAGTCAATAAAAGAACTAATTTTTGTGACCATTTATTTCTGTTTGCTCTGATTCCAAGAGTAAAGTAGCACTTTAAAAGCTGATTCTGTCTCAATTTTAGAAAGAGTCTCTAGCTGATAGTTACATTGAGGTGATGGTGGCCCTACATTTTGCCTGCTTTAAGGCAAGCCAGCATCTAAATTTTCTATGTGAAAATTACCATCTGGATAAGTTACGACTAACTTCAAAAACCAACAACAAAAAACCCACTGGATAAGCCAATCAGAGCGGCTCTTGAGCCAGCTATACCCCCTGTTTCAGCAGTGTGTGAGTTTTGCCTCATAAACACTCAGGTGTTGTGGAGTATAGAATCATGACTATAAGCATTAAGGAGACTATACACATGACAGCATTGTACTTTACCTAATTCATTTTTACATCTCATCACCTATAGAAATGCTTCACATACCATGTATATGAATAAACTTGCTTAACAATCAGAGGAATCAAGGAATTTGACAAAGCAAGATGACAAAGCAGAGGGCTCCTAGCTCTGCATTCAGTCCTGTCCAGGTCAAAATTTGTGTCCATATTTTTTGTCATATTTGTAACATGATTGCATTTTCAGATAAGAATAGAGAAAGATAGTAAAACACTACATGGGTTAATTTTGTTGGAAGATGATATTACACCAGTTTAAGACTTTAATTCCAATTTTTCTCACCTAGAAGAAATTTATCATCTATCTCTTAGCAGTTAGACCTTCCCCACCTTTGTGCCTTTTTCCACACCAATCCATGTGTCAAGAATGCCCATCTTTGGGGCTCCTGGGTGGCTCAGTGGGTTAAAGCCTCTGTCTTCGGCTCAGGTCATGATCCCAGGGTCCTGGGATAGAGCCCCGCATCAGGCTCTCTGCTCAGCAAGGAGCCTGCTTCCTCCTCTCTCTCTGCCTGCCTCTCTGCCTACTTGTGATCTCTGTCTGTCAAATAAATAAATAAAATCTTTAAAAAAAAATAAAAAAAGAATGCCCATCTTTTCCCTATTACCCAGCAAACCCCTTGCTCATCCTCATGGCTCTGCTCAGATGGAGCTCCCTCTTGCAAGCCTTCCTGAATCCAACAGGGAAAAAATAACTTACTCCTTCTCCTAAGCTCCCATACCACGTTCATACAAGTGTTATTACTTCTATCACATATTTGGTTTCTCTAATTTCCCATAAGCTACTTGGGGATTATGTATCCTAATATACCCTGTGATTAACAGTTTCAGAAATAGAGTGCAGAGTCCACAAATAGCTGGTTTATAAATAAAGATTAAAATTCCCATTCTACATAATGAAATACAATACTGGGAATATAAATGACAGGTGTGTAGAAAACAGCACACATATGAACAAATGCAAGATTCTAGAAACTTAGATTAGAGTCCTTTACATAACGCTCATTCTTTTTGAGATTTCCCAGGACGACTTCAGATATCTCTAAAGGAGGAAGAGTTTCTCTTCTTGCTCTCAACTACCGCTAGCCCAATAGAAAGCAAGAGGGGAAAATATCTTTAACTGTAGGAGGATGTCCCAGGTGGTGAGTCGTGTGATATGCAGCTTGGACCCCTTCAGTGTCCTTCTCCACTTACCTGCCTATGGCTATCTAAGAAGGCAAAGAAACAAAGAAAGAAACCACTAGCACTTCTAAACACTTACATTGTGTCAGGCATACACACACACATACACAAACACACAAATATCCTATATACATATGGAAAAAGATTTACTATGTATTTCTTATATCTTTATAAATATATACTACATATATTTGCCACATAGCAAATCACCTGAGTGACTTAAAACAGCAATTACTTATTAATTTTCATTATTAGGTAAATTGGCTGAACCCAGCTAGGTTAGCTCAACTCTGGACAACTTGGTGTCATCTGGGCTGGCTCTTATGGTTATCATTTAAGATTATTTCACTCAAGGGGTGCCTGGGTGGCTCAGTGGGTTAAAGCCTCTGCCTTCAGCTCAGGTCATGATCCCAGAGTCCTGGGATCGAGCCCCACATCGAGCCCCACATCGGGCTCTCTGCTCCGCAGGGAGACTGCTTCCCCCTCTCTCTGCCTGCCTCTCTGCCTACTCGTGATCTCTGTCTGTCAAATAAATAAAATCTTTTTAAAAAAAAAAAAGATTATTTCATTCACATATTGAGTCCCCTAGATGGGATGACTATACATCGGGTCTTTCTCTCTTGGTGTTCACTGACCCTCCAGGACCCATCTCCCCACATGAATCTCTAGAAAGACAGCTGAATTTCTTTACATTATGCTCAGAGCTCCAAAAGAGTGAACACAGAAGCTGTATGTGGTCACCTTCCATTAGTCAAAGCAGCCCAGGGTCAGTGTGGGAGAGGATTACACAAGGTCATATATGTAATGAGATAGACTGGGGAGGCTATTCTGTAATAATCTCCAACACAGGAAAAGCATATCCTACCACAACCCCAACCGTTCATAGATCTCCAGGACCTACCAATTCAGGTGGTATCAGGGGTTCTATTACCACTGCGGCCTCCATCTCCAAATGGAGCAGATTACTAGTTCTTTTTGGCAGCCACTCTGGACTATCTGATATTCCAGTCAAAACAGGGCTTTTGCACCAAGCAGAAGAAATGCTGAAGGTTAGACCAGTCCCCTCACTGGAGTGGCTGGACAACAGAGGTCTTCTCCTCATGATCTCTCAACCTCCAGAGCCTCTCTCCTCCTATGGGGTCTCCAGTAATGAAGGGTTCTATAAAGATAGTTGTTTTTCATCTTTGTTGAGGGCAGGGCAACAAAAATACTTCCAATGCCTCCAAATTCTTCAATTTCCCAAATGCAATAGAAGAAAAGGAAAGAATCACTTAATATGGGATCCTTTATGAATCAGAGGAACACAAGGATTATATACTAGTGATAACCACATAGGTTTAAAGTCTTCATGGGGTGCTTGGGTAACTCAGCCAGTTAAGTGTGAGACTCTTGGTTTCGGCTCAGATCATGATCTCGTGGTTTGTGGGAACAAGCCCCATAACAGTCTCCCTGCTCATCCGGGAGTCTCCTGGAAGATTCTCTCCCTGCTCCCTGCTCCCACTCACTCACATGTGCATATGCATGCACGCGTACTCTCTCTAAAATAAAGAAATCTTTTAAAAAATAAAATAATGTCTTCTTAGGCATCTTAATAAATACTCAAAAAAAAATTCTCCTGGAATCCTACCTTATTTCACTCCTTAATGCAATAGCCGCCCTTCTGCACCTCTAGGAAAAGTCATTGATTGAGTGACCAAACCTTTATGTTTGGGTTGAAAGCTCAGCTCCAATTAACATCCTCCTCCCATTGCCTTGGACAATAGCCTGATACTGGAGAACCATGTTTGTGTCTTTAGCCTCAGAGAGTGGTGGGGCAGAGAAGGAGCAGTAGGGAAGGTATGAATTCAGGAGCCAGTGGAAAACAACTCCTTCCTTTTTGCCTATGTATGCTACACCTGATAAAACTAGTATATTACCTAATAGATCCAAAACCCTAATGAAAACATATTTACTCACATTACAGATGAATAGGATGCACTAACAAAGTCTTTGAATGTAAAGCATTTTTGTAGAGATAATACCATTTATATCGGGTAATGAGAAGTACCACGTGACAACTATATATGCATGTGATCAACATTAATGGCCAAAAAAAAAAAAATACCAGTTTACTTAGTATGTTCTAAAAACATGTGTTTTGGGTGTTGGATAGCTCAGTCAGTTAAGCGTCTGCCTTAGGCTCAGATCATGATCCCAGGTCCTGGGGTCAAGTCCTACACTGGGCTCCATGCTCAGCAGGGAGTATGCTTCTCCCTCTCCCCCTCCCCCAGCTTGTGCTCTCTCTCGCTCGCTCTTTTTCTAAATAAATAAAATCTTTAAAAAAATAAAAATTTTAAAAAGCATGTGTTTCACAGGCAGGATTAATGACAGGGGTCCATGGGGTTGTAAAGGGTGAGAACCACCAGAATGAAGACTCTCTCCATCTCTCACATTTAGAATGCATATTTTATTATGGAAACAACATTATTACCTAGAAAATAAACCAGATAATACAGATAAGTGATCCTGGATGATTGTCCCTATTTTAGAGATGAAGAAACAGAGACAAGAAGAAAGAAAGGATTTACCCTAAAGATACATTGCTCCCCAGATCCCTTTAAGAGGCAGCCCAGAATAAATGGGAACACTCTGTCTTTTGGGGAGACACTCTTAGTTCTGTCACTACTATCTATTAACTATATGGGTCTCTGCTTGCTCATCCTTAAAATGAGGATAATAGGGGCACCTGGATGGTGCAGTTAGGCGACCAAGTCTTGGTTTCAGCTCAGGTCACGATCTCAGGGTCCTGAAATCAAGCCCTGCCTGGGGCTCCAAACTCAGCTGGGAAACTGCTTCAGATTCTCTGCCCCTCCCCACGTTTGTGGGCATACTCCCACTCTCTCTCTCTAGACTAAACGAACAAATCTTAAAATGAGGATAGTAGTATCTATCTTGTGGGATGTTTTGAGAGTGAAATGAGTCAATTTAAGTAAAGCGCTTACCACATAGAAATTGTTTAAAAACGAGTGCTTGTAGTTTGGCCTAAAATTTTCTATAGGTGATCAGAAACTAAATTAGTCGACTTTACTCGTGTCTAAGTTTATCTAACACATATAAACATGTATTACTTTCACTCTCTCCAGTATTAAAAGATCAGAATGTTAAAACAATAATGTTGACTTCTATGTGCAGAGATGTTATGGGCTCTCAATTTCAAGGAAAACATTTCTCTGGTCATGTTGTTATATTCCAAAAACTAATACTTTCCTAGGATTCTTTGGGGCCAGTGACACCCACAAGCATCTGGAAGATCTGGCATGGCCAACCCACAGCTCCCTCTGCCCCACACTGTACAGAAACCTAGGCCAGACCCCAGGAACACTGACAGGGCATAAGAGTGAGCTTGTCAATAGCTGAATACACAGGGCTTGTTGTTGTTATTTTGTTCCAGGACGTATGTTCCAGCTTGTTTACAGTTGCAAAAGGTTAGAACAAAGTGTACACCGTGATTAAGGAAATGATTACGTAGCTATAGAACAGAATAGACTATCATGCAGTCACCAACAAGGGTGAGGTACATCCCTTCCTAAATATGTTTGTGACCCAAAGATAAGGTGCAGAACACTGTGTATAGGGTGCTACTATCCCTGGAGCAGAATGGAGGACACACACACACACACACACACACACACACACACATACCTGAATACATACCGGTAAGTTTATATATATGTACAGGCTTGTATATTATGTACAGACTGTGAAAAGATACAAGGAAACTGAATGCTTGCTGCTTTCAGAAGAAGAAACTTGGGCCTGGAACAGACAGGAACTCTGCTGATACTCTCTCCCCAACCCTGGTCCTCCTCCATCCTCGCTCTACTGTTCCAGGCTCATGGCACACAATGGATGCTCGTTAGATGTGTCTGTTGCTGCCCTTCTCTCTTTGGAAAAGTGTGACTGAGACAGAGCTTGGGGCTGGTTCGCAGCAGAAGGGTTAAAACCTGTGCTTTGGAAACCGATATGCTTTGAGATATTTAAATCCTATGTGTCTATTTCTCCCTGTTCTCAGCAGGGCTCAAAAAGCCTTTTAAAAGATAAAGCTGGCCGCAGCTTTAGCAAAGCAGGGCCAAAAGTTGCACTCTTGGCTCGCGGGAAGCGGGTAACAGAGCGCCCCCTGGCGGGCCAGTAGGACAGGAGCGGGAGAGAGAGTGCAGAGGCCACGGAAGAGAGAAGCTCCCAGCCAGGATGAGAGTCCTTGCCTGCGGGCGTTTTATTAGAGCAGCTCGGGAACAAAGTGGACTCAAGACTCAGAGAACATCACGTTAGGGTGGGATCAAGGCTTCCCGCAGCAGATGCTTCCCCCACTCCCAACCCTCACACTATGCACCCGTGAAGATTCCCTGGGTGGAAGGGGGACTAAGGAAACTTGAAAGAAAAGCAAGTGTCAGCCTAGGAGGTCCTGTCTGGCCAGAAGGGCAATCACCCACAGAGGAGACAGAGTGGCCCTTCTCCCGTTGTCCACCCATGTTTCCTCACCCCACCTCCTGCACATGAGGAGCCTGAGAGAGCATAGCTGTCAGGCTGGGGTCAGTGAAGGGTGTAGCTTCTGGGGAAGGGAGGAGGGGGAGGACCACAGAAGGTAAACCAACCAGGGCTCAGATCTTAGAACTGGAAGGAGGGTCAGGGCACCAGGATCCCTAGGAGACCACGCACTTGGTGATCTTGAATTTTCAGAAGCTGAGGTAACAGTTGGTTGTCCATTGCAGGGTTGTGTCACCTTCTAGGTATGGCACTAAATATGTCACTTATCCTTCAGAAGCTCTGATGAATGAAGGTATCTATGGACTTGCATTACAGATTCTTTTCTTAGGAGGAGCTATAGGTAAGAAATACAGTCTGATAGTTTTCAGCAGGTCCCTAAATTTTCTGGAAAAGTGCACAACTGTGAAAATGGCCCTTCCTTTTCATTCTTTAAAACTTGCCATGTCTGTTCTCTAGAATATCTCCCCTTAAACCTCTAGATGGAAAGGAAAAACAGAAGTAGATGGTAAGTGGTATGGATAGAGCGTAGCTCAAGGACATGTCCACACTGAGAACGTCTTAGCCAGCTTTGTGGTCACCTGGCTAATTGTTGTAATATAAATTTGAGCGATAAAATCCTTTTCTTCAGAAAGTGTAGTCTGAGGTTCTGTCCTAGCCTTACACCTCCTGGTAGGGACCTCCCTGTTTCCTCTGATTGACAGTTATATAAAGAGCAGATATTATTTTTCCACAATAACAATGACTTTTCACAGTCAGTGCTTCCCTAGATAGCATTAGCAAAGATTTATAGATACTATCTCATGCCACACAACTTGGCTTGGCACAATCTCACCCACTAGGGAGGCCTACTCCAGTTCATTTAAAAGTTCTGTACTGCCAGTCCCCATTTTAGCCCAGAGCCTTTTTGTCCCTTCATCTCTGAAGCAGTAGCATTCTTTCATCCTGAACTCCAGGCCCAGCCTTTGTGGCTCAAATAGAAACTACTTTCCTAATGTCCATACAAAGCCAACTCAAGAGTATGTTTGGTTTTGTACTCTGCTTGGAGAACACTTCTTTTTTTTTTTAAGATCGTATTTATTTGTCAGAGGAAGAGAGCACAAGTGGGGGAGAGGGAAAAGCAAACTCCCTGCTCAGCAAGGAGTCTGATGTGGGACTTGATCCCAGGGTCCTGGGATCCTGACCTAAGCCAAACACAGACACTTAATGGACTGAGCCACCCAGGTGTCCCCGTAGAACATTTCTAAACTAATCTCTTTTTGGCCAACAATTCTAAACTTTTGCTCTGAAGGCTTTCTCCCTCTTATCTGTACTATAAAGACACTCTTCTTAAAACAACAACAATAAAATTCTTCTTTGCTTAAAATTCACTAACTATGGGACATTCAGAAAGCCAGCAACACATCTCTTTCAGGAGCTCGTTGTCCTCACTCAAAAAATATTTGATCAGATATTATTAGGAATCACCTATTGCTATGTAGTTGATTTGGCCAAAGTGCTGAAGATACAGCCAGACCTACCCTAGACCAAGGCCCTTCCCTGGGCCTCACACGTAAGAAAGGCCAACAGGGAACTAACACAAACATACAACATAATAAATATATTAAGGGGCGCCGGGGTCCTCAGTGGGTTAAGCCTCTGCCTTCAGCTCAGGTCATGATCCCAGGGTCCTGGGATCGAGTCCCGCATTGGGCTCTCTGCTCGGCAGGGAGCCTGCTTCCTCCTCTCTCTGCCTGCCTCTCTGCCTACTTGTGATCTCTGTCTGTCAAATAAATAAAATCTTTTTTAAAAAATAAATAAAAATAAATATATTAAGGAACACAGAGGTGCCTCTGTGACTTGAAATCCAGGGCAACCAAGAATCCTAAACCTCTGCTTTCATGCCTGACACAGCTCTAATCCAAGGGAAATAGTTCTCCACAGCTCTTGCCCAACAGCCTTAAAAGGGAACTATGCCTGAGTGACGAGACCGCTTACAGATTGTGCCTCTGCCAGGATAGGAGACAGGCCTGCTTCCAAGTACTGGAAGGATCTGAGCCGCAGAAGCCCGTCAGTAAAACAAAAGGCTGACTTGTCAAATTCTTCCTTTCAGATGGCATGACTGCCATGCATTTTTATATTGTGATGTATCACGATGCCAAGCATCTCTTTCCTTCTCTCCCTTCATGTTCCAATGCACAGTTTTGAAAGTACTCACAAATTAGCACAATCCCCCCCCCCGACAGTTGTACATGACAGCTGAAGCATGTTTGGCAATATGCGATATCTTTACCCTTAAATTTGTACATAAGTATTGTGACACTTCATACTAATTCTTTACAAAACTCTATATATCTAGATATTGTTTTAAGAAGTGGAAAAAATAGCAATAGAAGTTACAGAACTTTATATAATAAAATGAAAATAATCCATAACATTTACTGTGATAATCTTAATTTAACATATGCAACCCCAT
Source organism: Lontra canadensis (assembly GCF_010015895.1). Lineage (NCBI taxonomy): Eukaryota > Metazoa > Chordata > Mammalia > Carnivora > Mustelidae > Lontra > Lontra canadensis. The sequence goes on from NW_022631006.1 coordinate 29,441,584, forward strand.
TTCAGCGTTACAACATAGGTAAAACTCACAACTCATTTCTAAATCTCAATATTGTTTTATTTTCTTTCCTTTTTTTAAGATTTTATTTATTTATTTGACAGAGAGAGAGAGATCACAAGTAGGCAAAGAGACAGGCAGAGAGAGAGGGGGAAGCAGGCTCCCCTCTGAGCAGAGAGCCTGATGCGGGGCTCGATCCCAGGACCCTGAGATCATGACCTGAGCCAAAGGCAGAGGCTTAACCCACTGAGTCACCCAGGTGCCCCTGTTTTATTTTCTTACAAAGGTTTATTTATTTGAGAAAGAGAGAGAGAAAGCATGCAGTGGGAGGGGCACAGGGGAGAGGGAGAGTGAGGTGGGAAGAGAGAATCTTAAGCAGGCTCCGTGCTGACCACAGAGCCCAACGTAGGGCTCAGTCTCATGACCCTGAGATCATGACCTGAGCCCAAATCAAGAGTTTGATGCTTAAACAACTGAGCCACATAGGCGCCCCGAATATTGCTCTAAGAACAGTACTGATAATACATTCCCATAACCTTTTAACAGAAAAAAAATCTTCAAATGGAAATTAATTTTTAAAAATTAATAACTTACAATGATCCAAGAAAAATTAGCTACTTTGACATATCCATTGCTGTCATAAGAAGAATATAAACTGTGTAAAAACCTAGACTGTGGCAACAGTGATTTTGCTGAAACAAAGGCAAAAAATGAATTTTCAGCTGTGCATTTTGAAGGCCAATCTGTCTGCCTTCCTTCCTTCAAACAGAAGACATCCTGCATGCCATCCACTCTCTGCTGCCGTCCACTGCAGTGGTATCCCCAGGACTTTGGCAGGGGTGAAGTGGAAGGGATACAATTATACGGACATTAGCTATTCCAGGGACAGAGGATTTGTAGGACTACAGAAAGGAGACTTGAGGAGAAGGACATCAGACTCGGGCTCTTCAGATGTTTCTGGGTCACCTATGCTATCAGCATCAGAGGGAAATGAGCAGAGGGTGGGAGATTTCAAGCACAGGTGAATCATGCACTTTTTGCCTCCTCCCATCCCGGGAGCCCTTACATTTACCTTCAGCCACCTCTGCTTTCAGCCATCAGTGCTTTCTCTCCTTCATGAGCACTTCCTTTCCTCTCCCAACAACTTACCAACCCCAACAGGAACCATCTTCATTTCAAACCGTATCATTGCAAGAGCGGGAATAAAGCTAGAGAATGGCTCCTTAGAACCTCAGGATCAGGGCGCCTGGGTGGCTCAGTTGGTTAAGCGTCTGTCTTTGGCTCGGGTCATGATCTCAGGGTCCTGGGGTGGGGCTCCCTGCTCGGTGGGGAGTCTGCTTCTCCCTCTCCCTCTACCTCTCCCCTTCTCCCTCTCCCTCTACCCCTTCCCCTGCTCATACTTTCCCTCTCTCTCTTTCAAATACTTAAATAAAATTTTTAAAAATCAGGATCAAATAAAAAAAGGACCAATCAGAGCATTTTCCAAAGCTCTGAGTCCCCAGCCAGGAGTCTGAGAGGGCTATAAGGGAGCAGATGAATGTGACTTCAAGTGAGTCTGCAGTGAGAAGGATGGAATGAAAATGGGCATGAGAACCACGGACAGGAGCAAGAGCTAAGGTGGCTGGGCCATGACAACTGGAAGCCAGAGTCAGGAGTAACTTAGGAAGGGAAGCAGGACCTGGAGAAAGTTAGGAAGAACCATGAGAACCACAGGAGGGCGCTGCACCCCCATGGGCTAGCGGGGACTGCCTGGGACTAGCACAGTAAAGAGGTCAATCGGGGACAGCAAACCCCCTCTGCCTTGCTCCCCACAGAGAGCATCTCTCCCTCTCCCTAACTCTTGGGTTTCTTGTGCTGACACAACTATAGGAGAGAGACACACAGTCACCACCCACTTCACACACCAGCTCCCAGCAGATACACACACACATTCATGTAGGAACATGTAAATATCATCTCCTCCCAGTTCTGAAGATTACCTTGCTAATAGTGTTTTCTGTGTAGGCAATGTGCTGAGAAGACCTGCCTTCCCTTCCATAATGCATAACAACACCTCTGTTTTTGTTTTCCTAACTACGCTTCACACACAATATGGGGCTTGAACTTGTAACCCTGAGAACAAAAGTCTCAAGATCTATGGACTGAACCAGCCAAGTGCCCCTCACAACAGCACCTCTTGCTGGTCAGGACTGATGCTCTTTGGAGTTCTTTAACTTTTCCTCATGTTTTGCCTCAGCTTAAAAATATCAGGGCGTTAGTATATAAAAGTAGCCTAAACGCCCATATTCGGGTGAATGGGTTAAAAAAAAATATATCCACACAGTGGATTATTCAGCCATGAGGAAGAAAGATATCCTGACATTTGCAACAACATGGATGGACCTTGAGCACATTATGCTAAGCGAGATAAGTCAGACAGAAAAAGACAAATATTAGATGATATCACTTACAAGTGGAATCTAAAAGAGTCAAATTAAAAAAAAAAAAGAGTAAAATGGTGGTTACCAGTGATGAAGGAGAGTTGGAAAGCAGGCAGACAGGGGTAAAGGCCCATACCTCCGGGGGAACCACTCTTAAAAGGATTTTACACCCCCCCTGGAAGGAGGCCGCCACCTTTTCCCATGTGACAAAAACCTGATCGGATGACAGGCTCAGGGAGGGTTAATCAGATTAAAACAGCTGTCAACCAGTTCACAAAAGTCTTGAGACTTAGAAATTCTGGTGGCATCCCTCTCAGGTCCCCTCCCTCCTCAGGAGCTTAGTACTATCACTTAGCTATCCCTCAACAAACCTGGCTCTGCTGCCCACCACTCTGTCTGGCCTACCTCTTTATTCTTCGAAGCCGCATGACCGAGAACCTCTGGCACTGAGAAAAAAATCCTGTAACACCAGGGGATAGGGGGAGAAAAAATCCTGTAACACCAGGGGATAGAGGGTGAGGGGATAAGACTGATGTAGTTTAAGAGTATAAACTTACAATGAGTAGTAAATAAGTCATAGAGATCTAACTCACAGTATAATGAATATAGATAACAAAATACTATACTACATTATGAAACTTACTAAGAAACTAAAATGTAATTATCCCAAAGACTAAAAGGAATGGATAATTATGTAATCTGATAAAGGTGCTAAATATAGCTACAAAGGCAATCATATTACAACATATAAATACATCAAGGTAGCACATTGTACATCTTAAACTTACACAACGTTATATGTCAAATATATTCAATTTTTTTAAAAATCAGAGCTTTTGATGATATCCTATCTGTCCTCATCCTAAGTTCATATGTTCTTCCTGATGCCAAACTTTGCCTTCATAAGAGAGAATGACAGGAGATCAAGACAGAGGTCAATTATGGTTCATCTTGGAGAAAAGCGTTCTGTACAGTTCCCTGGATGGTGTGTGTTATCAGTCAGCCTTCTGAAAAACAACAGAGAGAAAACTGCAATTATCCAGAGGGTGAAGCATTTTTCTTGAAGTGTTCTCAGGGAGAAAGAAACTCATAAAAATCAGTCAAGAATTCTCTGAGCAACCCTGGGATTCCAAACATGCCTCTATCAGTATCATCCACCCGGAGGAGGAGTCCGAAAGTCTAGGTGAGTGTGTGGTCCCCACTGCAGCAAGAAGGTATGTTGAGCCTGGAAAGGACCTCAGAATGTCTGATTTAAGAAGCCAAAATTTTAAATAACATCTCCATTTTTTTCTTATTAGAGAAGTAACACATATTCAATACGGAAATGTTAGGAAATTTGGAAAAATCACAAATCTTAAAGAAAAACAAAAAACAAAAACAGATCAGCTGTAATCTCGCCAGCCAAAGATAAAAATATTCACAAATTTCCAACCAACATTTTCTCTGATTGTATTTAAAACTAAAATGTGTGATAGGAAACATAGTATTTTATATTCTGCTTCTTTTTTTTCCCTCCCTTTCCAATAACAAGAGAATGTTTTCCCCTCCCCATAAGCTTTCTCAGGGGGTGTATTTTATAGTGGCAGCATTGTTTTCCATCCTAGATTTCCATCACTTACTTATCCTTTCTCTTATTGCTGAGTTATTCGGTTATTCTGTCCACACAGGAGAGCAGGCTGACAGCTGATAACCCTGTCTGAAGTTTTGCCTCAGTGCTGGTGGCCTTTCCCCTCGAGCTGTTTCAAGTGTGTGTGATCACCAGGGTGGGGACCTGTTCTCCTGGAAGTTCTTGTTCTTTGTTTCAGTTTAGAATGCTGTTATAAGACAGAAAACTCCATGGAGTATATCTGAATATCTAAGTAACTTTATTAATCAGTGCATGAATCAGAAAGCATCCCATCTAGTAAGTAGAGGGGAGCTCCTAGGAATTGTCAAAATGAAGGGTTTCCATAAGAAAGAGGGTAGGACAAGAAGTTATTAGCAAAGGAAAAGATAGGATTTGTATCAAGCCAGGACATGTTGGGGTAGGGGGAACAACAGGGTTTTTATCATGTATATTACTGCACTAGTGCTGATCAGGAAATTTCACATTGACTGTTAAAAGATGGCATTCATTGAATAGATTGAAACTATTAAATTACTTATTCCCTGGAGCCAGGGGGTCTTGGCATCCAGATTTCCAGCACCAGTGGTCTGGAATACACACATGTGGCCTCGCCCAGTTACTCTAGCCCCTTGGCTCCCTAGATGTTATCTATTGTGCTGGAAGGCTCCAAAGAAATTAACTCCTTGTCCCTTACAAGGAGGACATACACTAAGGTATTTGTAAGATAGGAAAAGGAGGGGGGAAAACAGTTTTTATGGGGTCCCTTCAGTTTCCCTGTCTTAATTAGATCTTCTGTTTTACTCAGTTGAATTTTTTTTTCTTCAACAATGGAAAGTAAGAAGAAAAGACTGTGTATAGCTCTAAGATACACAGAAATGAATCAGAAGGACATCAGTCAACTAATATTGGACACATATTGTAAATCATGTGAATTGTTTAAGTATTTTTTTTAAAGATTTTATTTATTTATTTGACAGACAGAGATCACAAGTAGGCAGAGAGGCAGGCGGTGGGGGGGGCGGGGGGGCGGGGAGCAGGCTCCCTGCCGAGCAGAGAGCCCGATGTGGGGCTCGATGTGGGGCTCGATGTGGGCCTCAATCCCAGGACTCCAGGATCATGACCTGTGCTGAAAGCAGAGGCTTTAACCCACTGAGCCACCCAGGCGCCCCTGTTTAAGTATTTTTAAAAGATGCCTCATTCCCCACTGAAATGAGCTTGTTTTGACAGATGGTTTTTACCTCACCTTGTAAATTATAAAATTCTATTTTTCTTAAGAAATCTCATAAAAAGGGTGATGTGGGAAAGATATTAGGGTTCAAAGCCAACGGCCAAGAAAGAATTCTTTGGTGCAAAAAAGGTGGTTTTATTAAAGAATGGGGACATTCTTTTTTTTTTTTTTAAGATTTTATTTATTTGTCAGAGTGAGCACAGGCAGACAGAGTGGCAGGCAGAGGCAGATGGAGAAGCAGGCTCCCGCTGAGCAAGGAGCCCGATGTGGGACTCTATCCCAGGACGCTGGGACCATGACCTGAGCCAAAGGCAGCGGCTTAACCAACTGAGCCACCCAGGCGTCCCAGAATGGGGATATTCTTTAATAAGATTTAATAAGAGCTGCACTGGGGTCATGAGCAGTGGCTCATTATATACTTTCAAGCTGGGAGGGGGTCAGGAATAGCGAAAGTCTCTAAGGAATTTTGGAAGCAAGGTTTCCAGGACGTTAAGGGGGCTAGCTATTGTTGGGGAAAGGTTGTTTATTACTGTCCAATAAAACCTTAGTCATGAGACCCTTCAGATGTATATCAATGGATATATGCTTGGGGGATGATTGCCAACATGTATCTTGGGGGGTAGAGATAAAGGAAGTTCCCAAAGGAATTTTTATAGGTTAAATTATACTTAAACGATCCTGGGGTTTGGGTTAAGACTGCCGTTTGCCCTTAGCAAAGTATCAACAGCAAGGCAGTTGAGTCCCTAAAGGAATGTCACTCTGCCTGTTTCAAGGACTTGTCAGTGGGCTGTAGGGAGTAAGGAAATTTAATAATTTTTCTTCTGCCTTTGCTTCTCACATCACAGGGGTGCCTGGCTGGCTCATTCAGTAGAGCATGTGACTCTTGATCTTGGAGTCATGAGTTCGACCTCCACATTTATGTAAACTTGTTTTAAAACTTGTCTTTTTTAAGAGAAATTATTTTATTTTACTTTTTTAGTAATCTCTACACCCAACAGGGGGCTCAAACCCACAACACCAAGATTAAAAGTTCCATGCTCTTCCTGCTGAGCCAGCCAGGTGCCCCTTGAGAAATTTTTTAAAGAAAACATGTTTATATCTGAAATTGAGTAATGTGTACATGTTGTTTTTGAGAGGAAGGCTATGGAAGAATGGATGAGAGTCTAGGGCCAGACCCCTTGGTGCAGTAACCCCCAGTCCCTGGTAAGAGTTCTAGTGTAAACGCCTGTGCAGCCACACTATCACTGAACATGGAACATCAAGCACTAGTCTCTTGCCCTTCTCTCTTTTTTTTTAACTTTTTTTTTTCTTTTTTACACTTTTTTGCACTTCTAATGGGAGAACTTACATCAGGTTTTTTGCAGACCATGACCCCCAATCTTTGAGGCGACTCCAGCCTCCTTGGGCAAAAATGAGGAAACAAAGGATATTTGATATTTGATCCTTTTTACTCATATTTTATTCTTATGTAAAACCTTGCAGGTGGCTGGCAACAACAGCAGCCTGGCACTGAAACACTGATTGTTCCTGTTAAGTTGGTATGTCTCCCTATTGTCCTACCCCATTCATTCACTTGCTCCCTGCTTAGCTCACTGACAGGTATAAATGTAAATGTTGTATTAACCAAATGTGTGGGCATATGTCATAAATATTTTCTCTCAGTATTGCCTGCATTTTGAAATCCTGAACCTAAGAGTTTTGCATGTAACCTTGAGTTACTACTCAAAATAAAACACATATCCTTCTTCTTGTAGTTCTTGGCCTGCTGAATCCTTGAAAAGCATAAGAGAAATATATAGCAACCTATTCTCAACTTGGCCAATCTAATGAGTCTCTGTCACTCTAAGAGAATTCCTAGCCTCATCCTCCTCTCTTGGACAACCATCACCCTGAGACCAGGGTAATTTTTTTTTAAGATTTTATTTATTTATTTATTTATTTGAGAGATAGTGAGAGGGCACAGGGGGTGGGGTGGGAGGAGCAACAGAGGGAGAGGGAGAAGCAAGCTCCCCACTGAGTAGGGAACCCAATACGGGGCTTGATCCCAGGCATGACTTGAGCTAAGGCAAATGCTTAACTGACTGAGCCACCCAGGCACCCAACCAGGGTCATGTTGAATTGCATTCCAACAACTAAGAAGTCCAGCCAGTTGAAATGCACAATGTCTACTTGCTGAATATGTAACTTGGTTCCCAAAATTATTAACAGGACCTATTAACCTGAATTCCTATTTTGGAATATTAGTATCTTTATTAGTATCTTTATTACCTCCCCATTTCTACACTGCACCAAGTATAGTTTACAAAGCTCAGTCAAATGACAGGAACCTATACATCTTACATTAGAATGAATTTGGTAACTCATTGATAATGACATTTTCTCCTTAATTACGGGGGGTGGTTGGGAGGATAATGCATCTCAGTTGATTCTCAATCAACCTAAAGTATACTGAGATTCCAAAAATGAACATAAAACACAAGACACAGAATCAATAATCAAAAATAGAAGAAACATTCTTTGGCAGAAGGTGGGGAGCTAATTGTAGAAATAGAGATCATAGAGTCCCATCATAAGCAGAAGTAATACAAAAACATTGCCTTCTGAAAATTTTCTAAAACGCAACAAAAGAGAAGGCATTCTGAAAGTTCTTAAATAGGAAAAGAGGACCACCAGAGAGGAATACAGATAATAGTAGTCTGTGAAATTCCTCTGAAAAAATAAAAACTACCCTATGGACACCAAGAAACAAAGGATATTTGATCCTTTTTACTCATATTTTATTCTTATGTAAAGACAACAGAGATATACTTTTAGATCATTAATATTTATTTAAGTGACATTTCTGAGTACCCTTGATGTGGCAAGCACTATACTAAGTGCCGTGTATACAGTGGTGAAGTAAATAGACATGTGCCTGCATTTTACAAATCCTCTCCCCACATACCTTGCTTATGATAATTATGAAGTATATGTCAAATACTGAGCTGTAAATCTGTGAAGAAAGGCTTGAAAGAGGATGTTGCCTATTTATCCAAGTGATAACCAGTAACATCAGTATCCATGTGCCTTAGAAATGAGGAATGGGTATTTCCCAAACTAGCTCAGAAGGGTGTATTTGAACTAAGAAGAGAAAATCTTTCTATCGCAGCAGTTAATTACCTTCAGTAAGAGCCCATCATAACCAGGAGCACTGCACATTTGTCATCAAGACTACGGCTTGGGACATTTTTTGTATCCTGGATCAGTAGATCAAGTGAGGAAAAATCATTTATCAAATCTGGGAAAGAGAAAAGACAAACATCAAAAATGAAAACATAGTGCAGGTCATCACCAGATGGCTCTGCTAGACTGAAAGTAAAATCAAAGTCACAGAGAGGTATAACCAAGAATTAGCTAAACTATGACATTCTATTTAATCACAGTTCAGAACAACTCCTCTAATTGCTGCTGAAGATACTTCAGTAATATCACTTACCTCTGGAAGACAGTAGAGGACTAGTGAGAAGAGATGATTGGTGTTTACTTTAGAACAAAAGAAAAGGCACAGCACACTCCAGCTCCAAGGGAGAGAGGTGGAGGGGGACAGAAGGGAGAGAAAGAAAGAGGGCAAGAGAAAGAGAGTGCGAGGCAGAGGAAGAGAAAGGAGGGAGGGCAGAAGGAGGGGAAAGACTGGCTTTCTAAATGCACAGCTAAAGCAACAGCTCAGAGGCATGGGTACCATTCTTCAGGATCCAGTGTGCTTATTGAACAAGAGAGCTCTAAATGATACTGTGTCCCAAACAGGAAAAATACAGGGTTCCAGCAACCAAAGAGCAGAAGCAGAAGTGACTCCACTTACCACACCCACTGACCAACTGGGAAATTTTGTACTTTCTTCTCTGTAACTCTGGGTTCTGCAGGGCCAAAGGTCCAGGTCCCCAGAGCAGATGCACCCTTAATCTTTAAAAAAAATCTTAAAAAAAAAATGTGGAGAGGCACCTGAGTGGCTCAGTTGGTTAAGTGTCTGCCTTCAGCTCAGATCATGATCTCAGCGTCCTGAGATCCAGCCCTGCATGGGGTTCCCTGCTCAGCAGGGGACATGCTTCTCCCTCCCCCTGACGCTCCCCCTGCTTGTGCCCTCTCTCTCTCTGTAAAATAAATAAATAAAGTCTTAAAAAAAAAAAACAAACCATGGAGTTAACAGACTGTCAGGGTTAAGTAGTCCTTATTAGCAAGAGGAAGGATATAGGGCTGCTTTTACACAATGAGGCCAGACAGGATTTCGTGTAGAACCCAAGCGATCTATTTGGGTGCTTCCTAGAATTCCCATGCTCCATTGTAACTGTGAATATGTGCGTTCAGCAATCTCAGCCAGAGAAAGATATGACTGTCAAGGGTTTGGACGCCTCAGGAATGAAGGTTTGGGTCATAATACCAGGCAAGCCACTAAGACCTGAGGACATGTAGTGGAGAGTGAGGGGAAATTAGAATTCATAGTAAAGGAGGGAGTGGATGAGGGCTAGTTGCAGCCCTGAGATCAACTGCAGTGATAGTGGCTATAATTTGCCGCATTAACCTCCTTCTTCTAAGTTTCTCTTTAGGAACAGAGGCCTATATGAAGGTTGAAGGAATTGTCCCTTGAACCCGTCTAGAAAAGTAGATCTGTGTGGCTCTAGGCAGCTATGAAAATGCACTCCTCAGATCTCCTGCCATGGGGATCATAATTGACGATGGCCCCAATTGCCACGCTGAATCTGCTACACTTCCCATGGGCTGTCCTCAAAAAATCAGTGCAGCAGGGATAATAAGTCATCCCTGTCTCTGCCCAATGCAGGACACCTCTAATGTTGGGCTCAAAGATTCTCCTGGCCTGGCTGAAACTCTTAGAACTGTGCGTATCCAACCTGTTTTACTTCCCGCCCTCTTTCACAGAGCTCAAACTTGATTCTCACTCTAACAGTTCTTCCTGCCTCCTCTGGTTTCCTCTTCCTTTCCCCCCTCACAGGACTCCTTCCAGAGCACTCAGATTATAAAGCCAAAGTCTCCTTTATTAGAATCGAAGCTTACTAACCTAAACGCAAATCAGACACTTAACTCTCTGATGGATATAGTTCCCCATATTTTACCCCAATATTATTATATTTGGACTCTTGCAGTTGCAGCAAAGACAATACTTTCACCCATCCAGTCAACAGATACCAAAAAGTTAACATGTTCCATAGTTGACCAATATGTTTGCTAACAGAATCAAGAGGGCACACAACCCAGTGAGTTCATTTTAATGCTATATGTTAATTTAACACTTCAGGACATTTACCATATTGTTCCCAGTTAACTTGCTAAGTTACATTCCAAGGGCCAACAATATCCGGTAGAGTATATGTTTAAAGGTGAAGCTTGGACTTTAAACTGCCCAAGTTTATTCTTTTATTTTTATTTTTAAAAAGATTTATTTATCTATCTATCTATATAGCACGTGAGTGGGGGGAGAGACAGAGGGAAGGAGAGAATCTCAAGCAGATTCCCCGCTAAGCGGGGAACCCAATATCACAACGCTCCGATGACGACTTGAGCTGAGATCAGGAGTCCCTGCCTCAACCAACCTAGCCACTCAGGGGCCCCTACAAGGCCCAAGTTTAAATCTAATTGTCATCTAACAAGGTTTGCGATCTTGGGCGTGATATTTAACCATTTGAATACTCACTTTTTTCAACTGCAAAATGGTGTTAACAGAATGTATCTCACAGATAGCAGGAACTAAATGTGGTAATATTATGTAAATGCGCTTACCCACCTATCAGGTATGTTCTAAGTGTTAGCTACTTATCTAAGAGACATCTTAGATCTTAGATAAATACACGTCAGGCATCTGCTGACATGTAGCAGTTGTTTTTTTTTTTAAGATTTTTCTTTATTTATTTAAGAGACAGATCACAAGTAGGCAGAGAGGCAGGCAGAGAGAAAGAGAGGACGAAGTAGGCTTCCGGCTGAGCAGAGAGCCCGACGTGGGACTCAATCCCAGCACCCTGAGATCATGACCTGAGCTGGTCAGAGGCTTAACACTCTGAGCCACCCAGGCACCCCCTAAGAGGACAGTTTAATATGGAGAATAATATGTCAAAACAAACAAACAAAAAATTTGTATCTATTAACTATTAATTTCTGTTATCTTGGGTTGCCTAAATTTGGGTTTTTCTTATCTTTTATCTTTCCATTACTGAATTCTCCCGTTCTCACACACAGGGACAAAAAATCCCAAGACTTCAGAGGTTCTCCAGAGAGAGAAGCAAGGAACGCAGGTAGGTAATACATCCGGAAATAGTCTTTTCCTGTCTATGGCGCTTCTCTAGAGAGCCCAGAAAAGGGCCCGTCCCCTCCCCGCCCCTCGACTTCGGAACGTCGAGACCAAACCCAGCACAACCTTGACTCCACTTCGCCGTGGACTGCTTACGCAGGAACCCAGGGCCAAACCCCACCCACGTACCGTTATCCTCCGAGGTGATTTATATATCGGTTGTTTATTGGCTACTAGAAGCACTCGCTCTTCTCATTGGCTGACACTGCTCCGGGCGCGTCACGGGTCTCATCATTTCCGTTTCCTGCTCGCCCCCGGTACCATGGCGACCGTGAGGGGAATGAGGCATCTGCAGACATGTAGCAGGTGGCGCCGCGGCAGTGGAGAAGCTCCCCAGTCTCGCGTGAGTGTCTGCTTTCCCTGCTCTCGGAGAAACTCTGGGTCTCAGGGATAGCCTCTTCCTTAGCGAAGGCCAGAGCCTTTCCTCTGCCCCGCAATCAGCTTTTCTTTCCCCGCCTGCAGACGCTCGCTGCCGTCGTTCCGGGCATATCCCAGGTCGATAACAATTCCGACTTTCTGGGAAAGACGCCCCATCGCCGGCACCCCGGCATCTTGCACCTGCCATGCATAGAGGTGCCGCCAGCACTGGCTGCCGCTGCTCAGTTCCTGCTGCTCGGTGAGTAACGGTGGGAAGCGGAAACCCGAGAAGCAAAAACTGGGTCTGCATTAAGTGATGCGTTTCATCTTTGGCCCCTAGAGAGCTCGATGCCCAATGTGGAGAAGCAGGTGCAAGCACTGACCAATTATCTGTGGAGCCGGCGTTTACCTGTAGAGCCTCAGGAGTTGCAAAGACGGGCTGTCCAACTTGAGAAGAAATTCCTGGAATATCCAGGTGGGGCCTAAGAATAAAGAGTAGGCCCAATTGAAATACCGGTGGGAAATTAAGAGCAAGGAATAATTTTACAGATATGTTTGAGTATCTGTGACAAACAGATACTGCGGTTTCCTGTTTGATTTTCTGGCCGGAGCTGCTTGTTACAGTGATGCCTTGCTAAAACAGAATAGTTTCCGAGGTTGCTCTTGGGACTTTTGTAAAGGTCAGCAAGGTACTTCAGTATCCGTCAAAATCTAGGTCTTCGGGTTTTTTTTCCTGCAGATCCATTGGATTAGGACGGTTAAAGTTTTTATTAAAGTGAAATAAAATCCCTGTATGGCTCCCTGTCCAGTACTGAAACGCTCTTCAGGGATAGGAGAATGAGTATAACTCATCAAGTTATTTTCATGAATGTGAGCTCCTTAATACTACAGACCTGCCTTTTATTCATCTTGTGTTCCCTGCGCTTCCCACAGTACCTGGTTCATAGGTGCTCAGTAGATAAAATAGTACTGAGCAGAACACAATCCTGAGATGAGATTTTTGAAACCCCTTTCTTCCCTCTAGGAATATTGGAGATGTCACGTACTAAAGTTTAGGGGGACCTGAGGAAATCCACAAAATATTGTCCTTACCCTATCCTTTTAAATCTTTGAGACACTTCCCTTTAAAAGAGAGCAAAGCCTGTGGGATGGTTTTGATCTTGTTGAATAAACTGCTGGTAGAGACAAAATACTGTCTCATGCATTCTGGTGGTAATGGTGGTGGTTGCTGTTATTCTTACCCAAAATTTTTCTCTAGATTTGGCTTTTTCTTAAGCTTTGAGATTTTGCTTAAGGGGAAGGATGGATCTCAGCATATTCAGATATTGGATCTGAGCCCTGGTTTCCTAGGTCCTCACTCAGTTCTTTTTCTCACCACAGACTTAGGTCAATTGGAGGAGAAACTTCGTGAAGCTGTGCTGCGAGCCCTGCGCAAAACTACATACCATTGGCAAGAACTGGGGTAAGGGGGGCTAGAAGGGCTGCAAAAAAAAAAAAAAAATCTTGTCTCTAGGAGGAGACTGGGGAAGTACTATTATACAATTCCTGTTTGAAAAGCCTACCTGGTTTGTAACTCAGGACTTCTCTTTTTTTTTTTTTTTTTAAGATTTTATTTATTTGACAGAGATCCCAAGTAGGCAGAGAGGCAGGCAGAGGGGGGGGGGAAGCAGTCTCCCCACTGAGCAGAGAGCCCAATGTGGGGCTCGATCTCAGGACCCTGGGATCATGACCTGAGCCGAAGGCAGAGACTTTAACCCACTGAGCCACTCAGGTGCCCCAGGACTTCTCTCTTTTAAGGAGTGAAAGTACTGAGCTGGAGGAGCCCTTTCCAAAGATTTCATTCCTAAAAATCTAGAAGGTTAACTATGCGATGGAGGTTATTTCCTGGTAGGTGTGACTCTCTGGTTTTTCTGGCAGCTACAATGAGAGCCTGAGCCTGGTATATATGGCAGCAAGACTGGATGGTGGCTTTGCAGCAGTCTCCAGGGCATTCCATGAGGTGAAAGCCCCTCAGCTTCCAACCTGTTACCATCAGTTCCCTTATCCATAAAGTAGTCTCCTGGGGTATGGTTCTTGGGAAATTGCATGTCCTTTTTTTTTTTTTTTTTTTTTTTTGAGAGGCTCTCTTTATTCTCTGAAAGGGTTTCATGACCCAAGGGATGTTTAAAATCATTGTTCTAGGAAGTTCCCAGTCTATAAAGTATTTACCTTATATCTCAAAAAACATTCGCATCTCATCTGCTCTGTCATGGTCCCCTAATTCATAGTGGCCCTAAATAAGGGTCTGCTTCCCCTACTGTGGAGTGTTATATATTTCTTCAGATCCAGGCTAGAGTTCCAGAGTTCCAGCCTCAAACCTTAATGGATTTTGGCTCGGGTACTGGTTCTGTCACTTGGTAAGTATCTTACTGTCTCTGTCAATTCTAGCTCTACAGGGCCATGTGTATAACATTCCAAGAGACTAGGGAACCAGAGGGAGAATAGGAAATTTAGGAACTAGAATGTTTCTTCGCTCAGATTAGGTAAGGCATAAGAAAGTATATGGATTAGGGCCAGAACTTAAAGAAACTTCAAGTGAAAAAAGACCCATGTTTAGAAAGATAAAAAAGGAAAGGAATTTAGTCTAGGGCATAGCACCAAGATTTTTTTTTACCTACAAGTAGTTTTTTTGAGTCTGCCCTTTTTTAAGGAGTAGTAAATGAAGTAAGAAAATAACACTGTTGGTTTTTCCAACCATTTTAAGATAATATTCTGTTTCCCAGGGTTGGGGTTGGGGGCAGAGGGATCTCTTGTAGGGATGACTCTTTGTTGTGAGAAATGGTGATTTATATTTTGCCATCTTAGGGCTGCTCATAGTGCTTGGGGCCAGAGCCTACGTGAATATTTGTGTGTGGACAGCTCAGCTGCTATGTTGGTTTTGGCAGAAAAGTTACTGAAAGGTGAGGACAAAAGATAAGGAAGGGTTTCTTCAAAGTTGAAGGAGTTAAGCAGAGAATGAAAAAGTTGTTTTATTGGGGAGTAGAGGAAGGCTGAAAGTTAAAGATGAGTCTGATTTCTTTCCAGTGTTGTGGTCAAGCAGAGGGTTGTAGAGGCCTTTGCTGGACTGTGGGGGGATTGGGTAAGATAAACAGGACAGGCAACCCAGTGTTTCCCTGCCCTTTCTTTTTGTTTTTGTTTTTAAGATTTTATTTATTTGAGAGAGAGAGAGAGAATATGAGCCAGAGTAGGGGCAGAGGGAGAAACTGACTCCCCACCAAGCAGGGAGTCCTACCACAGAGCCTGTTGCAGGGCAGAGCGCTCAATCCCCGGACCCTGGGATCATGACCTGAGTCAAAGATGGGCGCTTAAGCACCTGAGCCACCCGGATGCCTGGTGGTTTTTTTTAGCCTTGGGACCCTATTTCTTATTGAGAGATCACTTCAGTTTATACCTGTACACTCAAAGTTGCTGCGCCTCTGCTTTACTCCACAGGTGGTTCAGAATCTGGGGAGCCTTATGTTCCAGGTGTCTTCTTCAGACAGTTTCTACCTGTATCACCCAAGGCAAGTGCCAATGTTTAGAGTGTTAAATGTGGAATTTGGCAGATGGAAAACCGTGGCTTCAGCTTTGCAACCCAGCCTTGAGTGTTAGAAGATAAAACAAAAGAAATATAAGGGGATAGAACTTTGTTAGGTTCTTGGAAGGAGGGTCGGGAGTGGGGATGTCAGGTCTCTCACGTTCCTTTTCTTGATTCTCAGGTACAATTCGATGTGGTGGTATCAGCCTTCTCCTTAAGTGAGCTTCCCAGCAAGGCTGACCGCACTGAACTAGTCCAAACCCTATGGCGCAAGACAAATCATTTTCTGGTGAGCTGAAATTCCTTTTTCCCTTCAAGTTTTAAAGCAGTGTCATGGGTTTCATGCATTTCCTTCTCTCCATCGAAACTTGCATTTATTCTTTTTTTTAAGTGTGTTTTTTTGTTTTGTTTTTAAATATTTTATATGTTTATTTGTCAAAGAGAGAGAACACAAGCAGGGTGATAGGCAAGCAGAGGGAGAAGCAGGCTTCCCACTGAGCAAAGAGCGGGAGGTGGGGCTCCATCCCAGGACCCTGGGATCATGACCTGACCTGAAGGCAGACACTTACCCGACTGAGCCACCTAGGCATTCCAAAACTTGTGTTCATTCTTGACCATTTTTATCATGCATAGATCCCTTTGTCCCTCTTTTAGGCTCTCCATTCCCATCTTATGTGGAGATGGCCCTTTTCTTTAGGGCCCTCTGCTGCATCTGTTAATGTTCTTACAGAGCTTCTAGCATTTATGTTTTCATGTAATTCAAAGCTTATGCTTATTTTCCTTTTTTGTGAACAGGTATTGGTAGAGAATGGAACAAAAGCTGGTCACTGCCTTCTCATGGATGCCAGGGACCTCGTCCTTAAGGTAAGAGTCTTTCTCCTTCTTTCACTCCTGTCCCACCATCTGTCAGTGGTCACTGCTGCTCTCTTAAGACTGAAGAGACTCTGTCATACAATGGTAAGGGTGACTCTCAGGATATTAGGCATATAAAGTTGTTATGATATTGGGTAGTGATTAGCAAACCAGGACCTGTGGATCAAATCTGGCCTGCCACCTATTTTCATATGTGCCATGCTTATTGGTATGTCTCTTGTCTCTGGCTGCCCCTTTTTTTTTTTCTTTTTTTTTTTTTTTCTTTTTTTTAAGATTTTTGTTTGTCAGAGAGAGAACACAAGCAGGGGGAGCTGCAGGCAGAGGGAGCTGCAGGAAGAGGGAGAAGCAAGCTCCCTGCTGAGCAAGGAGCATGGTGTGGAACTCAATCCCAGAACCCTGGGATCATGACCTGAGCTGAAGGCAGATGCTCAATCAACTGAGCCACCCAGGTGTCCTGTCTAAGGCTGCTTTCATACTATAAACAGCAAAGTTGAATGGTTGGGACAGAAACAGATTTTGCCTACTCTCTAGGCCTTTAAAAAAGAGTAAGTGCTCCAACCCCTGATCCAGGGCATTGCTAAGCCAAGAACCTTATCTTTTGGGGACAGTATGAGCCAGTGTATAATCATAAATTTAATTGTCCTGGAGTGGGATCTTTTTGAGAGTAGAGGTTGCTGACAAGGGAAAGCACCATACTATGTGCCAAGTTCCTGCTTTTCTCTACTACAAAGAGAAGGTTCTTTGTTTGGAGTATTAGTGAAGCAGCCAGCTTAACTCAAGGAGCCTAGTTAATAATTATCAGAATTGAATGTTAAAGGAGTCCTCAGTTTACTGAGTACAGAGATTGAGTTATGAGACTAGACCCCTCAGACCCAGCTTAATTTTTTTTTTTTTTATTTTAGGGAAAAGAGAAGTCACCTTTGGACCCTCGACCTGGCTTTGTCTTTGCCCCAGTGAGTATTACTTCTGCCTCTCCCAGCCTGCAAAGATGTAAACTCAGCTGTGGCCAGGAAAAGTGAGAGGGTAAAGCTAAGCCACCCTCTACTATTTTGTGTCCCTATTCAGTATCTTTCTTAGTTGTTGCCGTGGCTCTCCCTGCCTCCAGCTCCTATGTTCCCATTGCCCTAGCCCTTCTTAACTCTGTCACTCTTTGTTTTTCAGTTGTATGATTCTCTGGGTTTTTTTGTCTGTGTGTTCACAGTGTCCACATGAACTTCCCTGTCCCCAGTTGACAGCCTCTAAGCCCCTGGCCTGTAGCTTTTCTCAAGCTTACCACTGCATCCCCTTCAGCTGGGTATGTTTCCTGGGAATGTTAGGGCAGGGAGAAAGTAGTCTAGAGGAACAGGATGATAAGGAGTCAGAGGTGGGAGGAGTTAGAGAAGTCAGAGAAGAGCCTGGAGGTTTGCAGGCCTGGATGTACATGGATTATAGAATCTGAAAAGTTCTGCAGGGATGGGGGGAGGGGGGATCACAATTTTTTTCACCATCTCTTTTTTCTCCAAATAGTCTCTCTATATCCTTATCTTAGAACAAGAAGAAGCAAAAAGATGAAAAGTTCTCAATGGTAATTCTTGCCCGGGGGTCTCCAGAGGAGGCTAATCGCTGGCCCCGTATCATTCAGCCTGTCCTTAAACGGCCACGCCATGTGCATTGTCACCTGTGCTGTCCAGATGGACATATGCAGCATGCTGTGATCACAGCCCGCCAGCATGGCAGGTATAAAGAGTGTGACCAAAATTAGGGGGAGGTGGCAAGAACCTACAGCCCACATTGACACCTCTTTTCCATAGGGATTTGTATCGTTGTGCTCGAGTCAGCTCCTGGGGAGATCTTTTACCTGTGATCACGCCTTCAGAGTCGGAGCTTCCTCTGTCCCCTGCTGACAACCCCCCTGGGAGTTGACAAGGAGGTGTAACAAGGATTTTCTTACTTAGGCCTGCCAAGGCTGAAGCTCCCTGGTTTCAAGGGTGGGAGTGCTGGCAGCCCTATGTATGTTGGTTTGAGGCTTTAATAATAATAAAAAGTTTTCAAAGAGTAAAAATGGATCTTGTGATTCCTAAAAGATTACAGAGGTCAGTTGTCATGTTCAGTCCTATAGCAGAGAGAATTCTCAGATATTCAGTGCCTTATCTTCCCACACAGGTTGCAAGCTTTTGAGATACTGCTTCTACCAGAGACCAGGACTTCCCAAGGAAATAATCCGGAGCAGTAGGGAAAGCCACCCCCAGTCTCTGAGCGCTGTCTTGGCATGTGTCACAGTTGTTTGGTGGCTACCTAAATAGAGGAGCCGGGCTGCCTAGCCTCTGTGTTTTTCTCCCTCCCTTCCTTCTGTCTTTCTCAGGGTTCATCAACTCCTCCAGAGTTTGCCTGATACATTTACCTCAAGAGCCGATCCCATCAAGACTGAATTTTCCATCTCTACCCCTGTAGCTCCAGGCAGGATCCTTCCATTTGTTCATTTCTCAGATTTTTGCTAGGCCTTGCTATTTCAGAGCTAGAGAACCTTTCTTTGTCTTAAAATTCTCAGGCCCTCTCCCCTAGTACACATGGTTCTGACTTACCGTGGCTTGATTTTCAAATTTTCAACTTTAAGATGATGTGAAAGTGAGGCACATTCAGTAGAAGCCAGACTTTGAATTTTGAATTTGGCTCTTCTCTCAGGTCAGCAGTATGTGGTATGATAGTCCCTTGTGATGCTGGGCAGCCGCAGCGCCCAGGCAATCGCTCCATCACAAGGGTAAACGGCTGGCGTACTTCTAACCATTCTGGTTTTCACTTCCAGGACAGTATGTGGTAAATTACATGAGATATCAGCACTTTATTACAAAATAAGACTTTGATTAAATTATTTTGCCCAACTGTGGGCTAATGTAAGTGTTCTGAGCACATTTAAAGTTAGTCGAAGCTAGGATTGGTACCTTATGTATACTAAATGCATTTCAACCTAGGAGGTTTCCAATTTAGGCTGGGCCCATTGGAACATCACCCCATCATAAGTTGTGGTAGATATGTATGTATCCAGAAACGGGCACAGTCAAAAGTTGGAACAACATCAATATTGTAATACTAGAAATCTCAACTCCCCACTAGAAATTGCCATGCCTGGAGCTATTTCTCTGAGGTTACAGGAGAGGGGAGGCCCCTCATCTACTAGTTTTCACAGAGTGGCGGGTGGCGGTACCACCTCTCAGCCCCACCTCCTACCCGAAGGTGGCCCCAAATCCCCTCTGAAAAGGTAGGGTTCAGATATCAGCATAACAACCTACAAGACATAGGGTGGGGTGGAGAAGGTTTGGGAGTCTTAGATCAAATGTCTTAAATAAGGCAGGACCAGGTGTCCCCAGTACAAAACAGCTGGGAAGGACCTCCATAGACTCCCATTTTGGATTAGACCAGCACCAGGCATGAAAGAAGACTGTCCACAGCATTTGGATTAGTCATGGCAGTGAAGAGGAGAAGACACACAGCACAGGCTGTGCCTGGCAGGGAGTCTGGAGTTTCTGGTTTCCCAGTTCTGGAAGGCGTGAGCCAGGGGAGGGGCCTCCTGGTAGGGGGAGGGCGGGAATCTGAGGCAGGGCCCCAGTCAGCTATGCAAGGCTGCGCAAGCAGAGGCAACACAGAACAGGAGGATCCCATCGCCTTCCTGGAGCTCGGGAGAGGAGATACTCCAGCTTTGATCGCCTACTTCCACACTCCTGCTCGAAGATCGTAACTCCCATTTGCTATTCTGAAGCATCTGCTTATCCTGTACCCCAAGGATGGAACCACAGCTAGGAGTGAAAATTGGCTGCTTCTTTACCCTGCTGATTCTCACCCTGGTCTGTGGCCTTATTCCCATCTGCTTCAAGTGGTTCCAGATTGATGCTGCCACAGGTACAGCCCTGCTGCTGCCGGCCCCATAACCTCAGCCTGACTATGGCCATGTCACCTATCCTGATGCCTTGCTCCGAGGCTCTCACCATCCCCAAGCTGGGGAGATTGGGTGCCACATGCTTGCTCTTTTGTCACATTTTCTATCTCATCGCCAACTGGATTGTAACTCCTCGTTTTCTTAGGTCGTCACCGCCGGGTCCTCAGCCTCTTGGGCTGCACCTCTGCTGGTGTTTTCCTGGGAGCAGGGCTCATGCACATGACTGCTGAAGCCCTGGAGGGAATTGACTCAGAGATTCAGAAGTTTAAGATGCAGGTGAGCAGCAGAAATGGTAAGCAGCAGGGCTGTGAGGTCAGAATGATGAGGGGGGAAGATGACAGAGCTGAGGACAAGGGTGTAAGGACAAGCAAGAGGACTCTTTCTGGCATGGTGAACACCAGTCACATTGGACTTTAGGGAAAGTGAGGGAGCTGAAGGGGCAGGACAGGAAGCTGAGCTGCTCCCCACCTGATTTCTGCTTTTCTTTCTCTAGAACAGGACAGAAAGGGAGGGAAATGCTTCTGATGATGCTGATTCAGCTCAGGTAAGTATCTCCCACCAGTCCCTCCCTAGTGGGGGAGGAGAACCTCCCGGACCCTTTTGAGGGGAGTATGTGAGGAAACCAGGGATCCCCTCTGCTCCTCAGCTCAGATAGCACAGAGGAAAGGAGGAGCCCACCCAATCCATTTGGGTTTGTAGAACCCCAGAAAAAGCTCTGCTTTACTTTTTTGTTCTTTCTCCATCCCTTTGACATGCCTCACATTCTTTTCCCATATTACTAACCCTATTACTCTGGTGTCCCTTAGTCCCTCAGGGATTCTTCTCGTTGCTGTCCATACCTGCTCTTGGCTTTATTCCCCTGCCCTTCTTTATGCCCAATATGCTGCATCAATCTGGAAGCATCTGAAGCGATGGGAATAAGGCCACAGACCAGAGGGAGAGCCAGCAGGGCAAAGAGTTGGCCAATTCTTACTAACTAGGCATAGTCCCACATTTCCCATTCTCTTTAGTCTCCCACTCCCATGGACACCCAGCGTCCTTGCTTCTCTTCCCTTCCTACCTCACAGACCCTCTTTCTGTTCCTAGATGGAGTATCCCTACGGAGAGCTCATCATCTCCCTGGGCTTCTTCTTTGTCTTCTTTCTGGAGTCGCTGGCACTGCAGTGCTGTCCTGGGGCTGCTGGAGGAACGACAGTGCAGGAGGAGTGGGGTGGGACTCATGTCCTTGAACTCCACAGCCATGGACCCCCACCCTCACCCTCAAAGGGCCCCTTTCGGGCCCTCGTCCTCTTGCTCTCGCTCTCCTTTCACTCAGTGTTTGAAGGGCTAGCCGTGGGGCTGCAGCCAACAGTAGCAACCACCATTCAGCTCTGTCTTGCTGTCCTGGCTCACAAAGGGCTCGTAGTGTTTGGGGTTGGACTGCGGCTGGTGCGAATAGGCACTAGGTCACGATGGGCCATGTTGTCCATACTGTCATTAGCTCTCATGTCCCCCATGGGCCTAGTCCTGGGGCTGGCTGTGACCCAAGGGGACTCTAAAGTGGGGCAGGGCTTAGCCCAGGCTGTGTTAGAAGGTGTGGCAGCCGGCACCTTTCTGTATGTCACCTTCTTGGAAATTCTTCCCCGGGAGCTAGCTGGCCCTGAGGCCCCTCTGGCCAAATGGGGCTGCGTAGCCGCTGGTTTTGCCTTCATGGCCTTTATTGCCTTGTGGGCCTGAGAGATTCCTGATTTTTCTGATGGGCCTATCTAGCATGGCCTTCCTACCCTTGGGAGACACTTCCCAAATGGGTTTGGCCCTCCACTGAGACTAAGTGACATTCATTAGGCATCACCCTCATGAACTGGACCACAGCTTTCTCCTACATGAGAATCCATTTCTCCAGGACTGAGAAGAGGACGTTTAGGTTGAGTGCCTCTAAATTGGAGAATTGATATGAAGACCATCACTCTAGATTTAACTCTTGTCCCATTTTTGCTACTGTGTATAATAAAATGTCCATTTTACCCTTCCCCTTCAGTCATGCTATACTTCATTTCTCCAGGTAGCCTAGGAGCTGCCTGGTACAGGAAGTGATGGAGTGGGGAATGGAAAAGCTGACTGTTGGATATTGTATTTTCTTCTGGAATCCAGCCCCCTAGCCATTCTTCCAGTTGCAGGCCATGCCCTCCACACATGGGAGCATTGCTGAAATTCCAGCAACCTACTCCTGCCTTGCCCACAGGTGTTGAGAAACTGAGCTGGAGTTCCCAGCATTTAGAGAGAAGAGGTGTAAAAACAGAAACCACGAGATCTAGATTTTTTCCTATGCTAACCACACCCACTCCACTCCCAATAGCTATTATTGGCCAGCCACAGTGTGTCCAGCAGACTCTCGAGATCAGGCTAAACAGAGCCTCCTTCCATCTGGTTCCTATTTTTCACACTGAGCCCTGCGTAGCCTCAAGGATGCTGTGGCTCTTCTTTAAGCCTCTGTCTCCATCCAGCTGCCTTGTGCTGAGGGATTAAGAAGCAGTGTGTTTGGAGAGGGAGAAAGGCACCAGATAAATACCTAGGGTGATTACCAGGTTTTGCCACAACTTAGTGGCTTTCCTGCTGCCTGCTCTACCTGCCGCTCTGCCTCCAGCCCCTCCCCACTAGGCCATCTTTCAGTGTGAGGAACCCCTACAATGTGTTGCTTCTCTTAAAAACTATGAAGGACAAATACAAAGCTGATTATCTGCTGTTGCCCAGTGCCCTGACCCATGAAATGGAGGAATATCTCACACTTCATGGAGAAGGAGGGGAGAGAAGATGCACCCCATGAGCTCAGTCGCTCTCCCCACTTTGCCCCTTCTGATACTCTCAGTGCGGAAGCCCAAGTCATCTTCACGTGGACAAAGTCTCCTGAGTGTCCTTGTCACAGTTGCCTCCTGTCCATCAATTGCCCTCCCCACAAACTAAGATACGCATACCTTCTCACAAGCCCAGCCAACGCACCCAGGCATGAGTGAGAAGGCAAACTTGAGGCAAAACTAACTACAAATATCTGATACAGGAAACAAGTTCGCCGAAGCACCATCCCATTCTGTTTTCTCTTCAGCATGAAGTAATGGATTTCATTCTCCAGACAGTGCCTCGCATGTAATAATCACAGCAGAGTCTCCACACGGAGCACCTGCTGTGTGCCAGGTGCTGTACTATCGCCCTCATAGACACTATCCTGCCTTCGTGACCCCACCAGGTAGATCTTATCCCCATCGCAAGTGGAGGGAAGCACATGCAGAAAAGGTAAATAACTAGATCGCATAGCTAGCTGGGCTTCCAACCTGTGTTTCTCTGATTTTAAGAAAAGCTCAAATATCCAGATTCTCTCCTCCTTTACCTTACCTTTACCTCCTGATCTTATGTGTCAGGGGCTCAGAGGAAGCGAGAGCACATTGGAGAACTGAGGCAAGTTGCATAAAGGGAGACTGTAGGGAGGTGTGGGCAGGGTTTGGACAGAGCCCAAACAGGACAGGTTTGGACAGACGGTGGTGCAATAGCCAAGAGCTGAGCAGCAACAATGCTGTGTCTGAGGCTGAGCCTGAACAATGCTGCTGCCCAGGCTGAAGAGGAGGGAACGGGGAGCAGAAACTAGAGGGGCCCATCCAGTAAGCCCTGCGGCCTTTGGTGGTGAGGTACACCCAGCCCACAGGGACTTGACCAGGAGGAAGCCAGAGGATGACCCTCCTCTTCCTCTCTGTCATCTGCTGCCAGCATCTCCTCTTGGTCATGCTAACTGAAGCCAAAGGACAAAAACATCTGATGGTCCGTGGAAGATAGGCCACCCTCATGAGGCACATCAAGAAATCTGGACGGGCAGATCCCGTATGCCATCCAATCCCTGCTGCCGTCCACCGCAGTGGTCTCCCCAGGAGTTTGGCGGGGGTGAAGTGGAAGGGATACAATTATACGGTCATTAGCTATTTCAGGGACAGAGGATTTATAGGGCTACAGAAAGGAGACTTGAGGAGAAGGACATCAGACTCTGGGGCTCTTCAGATGTTTCTGGGTCACCTATGCTATCAGCATCAGAGGGAAATGAGCAGAGGGTGGGAGATTTCAAGCACAAGTGAGTCATGCACTTTTTGCCTCCTCCCATCCCGGGAGCCCTTACATTTACCTTCAGCCACCTCTGCTTTCAGCCATCAGTGCTTTCTCTCCTTCATGAGCACTTCCTTTCCTCTCCCAACAACTTACCAACCCCAACAGGAACCATCTTCATTTCAAACCGTATCGTTGCAAGAGCGGGAATAAAGCTAGAGAATGGCTCCTTAGAACCTCAGGATCAGGGCGCCTGGGTGGCTCAGTTGGTTAAGCGTCTGTCTTTGGCTCGGGTCATGATCTCAGGGTCCTGGGGTGGGGCTCCCTGCTCGGTGGGGAGTCTGCTTCTCTCTCTCCCTCTACCCCTCCCCCCTGCTCATGCTTTCCCTCTGTCTCTCTCTTTCAAATACATAAATAAAATTTTTTAAAATCAGGATCAAATAAAAAAAGGACCAATCAGAGCATTTTCCAAAGCTCTGAATCCCCAGCCAGGAGTCTGAGAGGGCTATAAGGGAGCAGATGAATGTGACGTCAAGTGAGTCTGCAGTGAGAAGGATGGAATGAAAATGGGCATGAGAACCACGGACTGGAGGGAGAGCTGAAGTAGTCGGGCCAAGACAACTGGAAACCAGAGTCATGAGCGAACCTTAACTCATTCAGCCTTAAGAAATAGGTTATAACTGAAAACATTTAGAATCATTAAAGTTGAAAAAAAAATTTGAGGAAAGATGCCGGTTAGGAAAAAGGGTAAGAGAAGAAGCTAGTTGGAATAGTCACGAGAGAATTTATGTGGAACAGTTTTCAAGTCTCCTGAACCCCTGGGTCCTTTCCCCATCCCTTATTCTGCACCCCCACACATGTATATTTTACATATTTAAATAGAAAAAAAAAAAAAAAACAGAAGAATGAGACCTCCAACTGCTCTCTCACCTAGAGCCAGCTTTCCATTCTTGCACCAATAAATGGTTCTCTGAAGTAACCCTTTGGAGCTCCCCCACCTTCTTTTGTATACAAGCCGAGGCTTGGGTTTTTGCAGTTGAGAAGAGTTGAGGCACAGCATCAAAGAGAATAGAGGTTAGTGAGTATCCTGGGGCAGGATGGGAGGTCAGCCAAAGACCAGCACCTATGAACAAGAGGCATCCAGGAACAAAACCACAGAATTCCAGGCTAACTTGTGAGACAGTTTGCCCATTTCACCCCTCCCCTGAAGGACAGTTTTCCAGTGTCTTGCCTCCCTCATAGGAAACAGTGCTCTGGCTCCTGACTTTGGGTGATAGAGTACAAAGAACAGTTGCCAGAATTGGAGTGGGTTGGTATGTGTGAGTGGGAATGTGCCAACTGGCCAGACACCCTCATATTCCCTGCCCCTGGACCTCAGGGAGGGGCCTATGGCCACTAGCAAAGGTGAAACAAAAGGGGTGTAGACAGGTTGACACCCTTAGACCCCAGTCTGCAGGGATGCTTAAAGAGGCCAGTTGTTGATGATTTCCTTTTTATTTCAATTTCGTTACTATCTTTAGATATATTGAATGTCAAATACAAAATGCATTCTACTTTTACTATATAGTTATCCAATTTGGGGAAAATTGTAATGTGGGCGAGGAGAGAGGGTGCAAACAACCTAATTGCTCTGGGCACCATTTACCCTGACCACACCCCTGACCTCTAGTCAGAAATGATTCTCACTTTCCTGTTAGTCCCCAAATCTCTCTAGAAAGGCGGTGTCTCCCACGGTAGCATTTCCCTTAAGTATGTAAAGGAGTGCCCTTAAAGGTTAATATCTATCCCTCCTGCTGCAGTTTCACTGTTTTGTATGTAACTTCAGAGAATCACTCTTTATTTATTTTTTAAAAGATTTTATTTATTTATTTGACAGAGGGAGATCACAAGTAGGCAGAGAGGCAGACAGAGAGAGGAAAGCAGACTCCCCACTGAGCAGGAAGCCCGACACGGGGCTCGATCCCAGGACCCTGAGGGCTCGATCCCAGGACCCTGAGATCATGACCTGAGCCAAAGGCAGAGGCTTGAACCACTGAGCCACCCAGGCACCCCAGAATCACTCTTTAAAATCTCCTCATGAATCCAGAATTTTCATGCTGACCCCACGAGGGTCTCATCACCATATTCTTCTAGTTATATTCTCCTTCCCAGAGAACTCTGTCTTAGCTATCTTGAGCTTCTGTCCCTGAAGTCAGGAAAACACAGCCCTTGAGAATGACAGTAAGAAAGAAACAGGAGTCCTAAGCCTGAAGCAGAGACAATAAGTAGGGAGTTGGTGGTTCCGCTTCTATGAAGTCTGCTCACCTCTCTCCTGAGCTCTGATCTTAAGAACAGGCAGGAGCCACAGACCACTCCCTCCCTATGTAGTTACTACATAGAATCACAAAGAACACTGAGAGATACCAGAAGGGAAGCAGGCCCTGGAGAAAGTTAGGAAGAACCATGCCATCCACAGGAGGGCGCTGCACCCCAATGGGCTAGTGGGGACTGGGACCAACACAGTAAAGAGGTCAATCAAGGACAGCAAACCCCTTCTGCTTCCTCCCAGCAGAGAGCATCTCTCCCTCTTCCTAACTCTGGGGTTTCTTGTGCTGACACAACTATAGGAGAGAGACACACAGTCACCACCCACTTCATACACCAGCTCCCAGCAGATAAACACATATTTTCATTTCCTCCCAATTCTGAAGATTACCTTGCTAACAGTGTTTTCTGGCAAACATGCTGAGAAGACCTGCCTTCCCTTCCATAATGTACAACAACACCTTTGTTTAGTTTGTTGGTTTGTTTGTTTTAACTAGGCTTCACACCCAACATGGGGCTCAAACTTGCAACCCTGAGATCAACAGTGGTAAGCTCTATGGACTAAACCTGCCAAGTGCCCCTCACAACAGCACCTCTTGCTGGTCAAGGCTGTTGTTCATTGGAGTTCTCAGACTTTTCCTCATGTTTTGTTTAACTAGGAGCTAATTGGTCCAGTGATTCCAATTATGCTCTTTCTTTTCTTTAGGGTGGCATTTAAGCACTCTTTGCTTGCGGTCACCCAACACCCTTGCCATCAATAACTAGCTCTAGAACTCTGTAAGTCACTTAATACCCCTGCCCCCTTCTGATCCTGGCCTACTGCATTTAAAATAGACTCGGGCCTATGAGAGAGTGATGAAATGCTCAAGAGTCAATAACATATTCCATGCCTCACTTCCATGTCGGTGTGTCAGCACCAGACATCAAGCCACATTATAGTCCTCAGCTCAGTTTCATTGAGGAAAGCATGTCATTGTCTGTGGAGGTTCTATAAAGTAACCCAGCAAGTGGCCTTGTAATATTCCATCCATGGTACTCTTACCAATAATATAAAGTGCCTTCTCGTATTTTACTTCTTGTACCCCCAAGAGCCCAAGAATCGGCCTGCAACAGTCACAGTATCCAAAGTCCTCTCAATGAGTATTGTGCAGACTTGTTGAAACACTTCTCAGAGAACCACAAACATAATCTAATCAACACCCCATGTCCTTGGATTCATGGGGGAGGAGAACTCCTTAGAGGAAATCCTTCTTTGTCCTATTACTCTCCTGAAGGATTCTTCAGACTGGGACCAGCTATGAGCAAACCAACCTCTCTAGAAACTGGGTGAGGCCTGGCCTACTCATTGCACTGAACCATCTAAAATGGAATCTAGGTGCCCCCTAGGGAGGATCACCTGCAGGAAGGTGATCACAAGATGTCCTTGGACACTTCGGTCGGCATTCCATACTTCCTTCTTAAGATCATGATGTCGGTGATATCTCTGACATCCTATGGCATTTTTCAAGGATCTATAACCAATAAGGAAGTCTCATAAGACCTAAGTAGCTCCTCTCTTCCCAAAACTTGGAAATACTATCAATGTCAAGGGCAATACCATCCTATTGGACTAGGGGCCTTTGACTCTGTAGTCACATAGGGACACAGGGAGCCAGGCCCTACCTGAGAAGAGAATGTGAGTTGGGCGGTAGGTTGGGGGGAAGGTGCATGATGCAGGCATACTCAGACAAAGAATGGCACTCAGTTCCTCTACAGTTTATTGTTACAGCAGAAGTTGTGGGACACAGGAGGGCACCCTTCCACACATAACACAGTGTGAGCCGAGCCCCAAGATAGCCCTTCCCACCCCTATGCCAAGCCCCAAGCAGCCCTGCCCCAGCTTAGCTCCCTCCCCCTCCCACTCTAGACACACACTGTCTAGACAGCTACCAAAGTTAGTGCAGCCAATGGCCCCAGGCCCCTTCCTATTGCCCCTGCTCCAATCCTTCCCTCATACTTGTTCATTACCCACCACTTCCCATTCCAACTTCCGTTTCACACACCAGATGTTTCTATCTCATCCTGAGGACCACTAACCCACCAGCAAGCCTCCTCTGACACACATTCATTTAGGCCCATACTCTTCAGAGATCTGAAGTGTTAATGAAAAGTCGTATCAGCTTTGGTGAATGGAGTCCCAGCCCCAAGTCCCCTACTCTTGCAATGGGATAAGTAGGGAGAGTCTGATGGAGGCACCATGGGGCAACTACAACCACCTCTTATCCCTTATCTATGGACACCTAGATTAGGGAGAGGGGACACATACCCTCTCCACCTTAACATCAAAATGAGGGAGAGGGATAATTTCGGGGTCTGGGTCCCTAAGAGATATTAGGACATCTCTCCCAGGATCTGAGGGGAATCACAGGTTAGAGGTCAAGGTTAGGGTAGCAATCAAAGATCAAGATCATCTCCCCACATGATCTGCCCATCTTCCTTTACTCTGGCCCAGTGCCCTATGCACCTCCCAGGTTAGTGCTGGGGGAGGTGAGGGCTGGGTCATACACCAGGGCAACAAAGGTCATTCAACAGGAGACCTCCATGGTATGCCCTGGGGGCCCTGAAGTGAGAGTTCCAGACTCGCTGCTCTGGGACAGGGTGCGAGAGCGGGACCGGTTGCCATCAATGGACGCTGCACTGGTCAGGGAGGCTGTGCGTGATCGTGACAGGCGAGTCATGCAGGATGAGGCCACTGTGGAGACAGAAGCATAAGCGGCAGGCGGAAAGGAGGTGGGAAAGAGAGGCTGGCAACTCCGAGTGGGGTACTTGGGTGGGGATGAGAGTGACAAATGGGGATGTGGGTGGGGGAGGAAGGGGTCCATGATTTGGCAGACGGTGGTAAGGTTCAGAACTAGCCTGAAATGGTTCCTCCCACTCAGTGCCCATCCCTCTTCCTGTGCAGCAATCTCTTGCTCTCATGATAGCCTCTGACCCCCATACTCACTATAGCCCATGCCTTGCAGGAAGTACTTGAAGGCCTCGGTCAGCTTGCCTGGCTGTGGAAATAAGATGAGCAGAGGGGGACAGACAGTGAGATGAGGTTCGAAGCCAAGATGGAGCCCAAGACCATGGCGGGTTGGGGGTAGGGTAAGTGGCAAAGAGTATAGTTCAGTGCCGCTAACATCCCGTCTCATAGAGGATAGTGGTACTCACCTGAGTCAGCTGGGGCTGACCTCCAGAGTCGGCCATCTGGTCAGGAGATGGAGACAGCCATACAGAAGAAGTGATACACACATAAATACAAGCAGCCATGCCAAGAGGTAGGAAAGGTTCTCTCTTCCCTAGCTTCCCCACTCCAGGCCCCAAGGGTTTGTGGTCTTTATCCACCCTGCCTGCTCCTGTGTGGGATCTTGAAGGCCTAGAAGCTGAACCTAGAGAGTATCTATGGCTCCAGACAGGGGGTCAGGAGTCAGGCAGGGACAGGAGTCAGGCAGCGCCTGAAGTAGGGTCACTGACCTTGAGAAAAGAGGTCTGGGTGGGGTCCAGCTTTGAGTTACACTCCACCTAGTGTAAGCGGAAGCTGAATGAATAGCGTTATACTCCCTGCGGCCTCTCCCATCCAAGGGACCCAGGGACCCGGATCGCAGTTCCTTCCCCATCAGCCCCATACCCATTTCATTCTTGGGCCCCACAGTTGCTCTCCCAGTTCCAAACAGAGCTTGCCTCTTGGCAAGATACCCCTCTGACCACCAGCCAAGGACTCCAACCCTCCCTTGCCCACCCCAAAATTCTCTACTGACCACTGCATCTTCATGGGGTGCTTGATCTCCTACCACCAGCATCACAGGGCACCTAGAGACATAGTGTCAGAGGGAGAAGGTGAGCCCCCACTATTCCCTCCGCTGCCTCCCAAAAGAGCAGCTGGAAATTGCTCAGCTCCAAAGAGGAAACAGTCTTCTGAACCCCACTAACCCTTCCAAGACAACCCAAAAGGGTAAGGCTAGAAGGTGGGATTTGCTTCCTAGGATAGTGTGGGAGGTGACGAGAAAATTCCCTGTTAAAACACTCTCCTTCTTCTAAAGAATGTAAGCATCTAGGGAAGATCCAGGGAGAGAGACAAAGCTTTACTCTTAAAGTCTTACTTGAAGGTGACAGCACCTCCACGCTCAAGGTTCAGGTCTCGGCGACTAGAAAGGGGTTCAAAGAAGAGCAGGAATTTTAGGCAGTTCCTTCCCTGAGGAAGCTGTCTTCCTTCCAAAAATTATAGTCAACTATTAATAATTGAAAGTGGGAACCAAAGGGGAAAGTGGCAGGCAGGCCTCAAATCCCTGCGGCCACTTGGAACCCAAGTCCCTGGCAAGAGGGCAGTGAAGGCAGAAGAATCATCTCTCTTCTGGGAATCCAAAAACCCAAGGGAAGTAAACAAGAAAAAGGGGGACATCTCCTTACAATTCATCCCATGGGGTCTGGCCCACAGCTGCCCCAGTTGCACACCAGACCCTGCCCTCCCTGTGATTGCTCTGTGTGATTCCCCAATCTCCCTGTCCTCCTCCCGCCTGTGACCCACGGCTGCTGCTTCTACCTTGCTCTCCCGTGAGCACACACACACATCACACACTCACTTGTTGTAGCTGTTCCAGTAAAGTTCAATGTTCTCCAGGTTGGGTGCATGTGTAATGATATTTCTGTACTTTTGTACTAACTCAGAATTTCCAGAAAGCTCCTCCTGAAGGAAAGAAAAGGGAGAAATAGGGTTGAGAAGAGACGTCACCAGTTACATGACGAGAAGAAGCAAGCCTTCTTTCTTCCCCAGATCCTATCCCATCTAAAGAAGTCGCTCCAAGCATTCAAGCCCCTGTCAGTCCCCTCCATTTCTTCCACCTTCCATAACCACTTACCTGGCTGAAAAGATGTCCAAGGATCATCTCCGGAATGGAAGAGGTAAGACCTGTTAGCTATGAGGAAAGGACAGGTGAGCAAGCTCAGGATACTATGAGGAGAATGGACCCAGGCTAAAAAGTCACACGTCTTTCCTCCTCCGCTCCCCTTCCCAAGAGGGCCCTCCCACCCTGGACCTCAACACACAGGCCCCTCCAAACCTTGTGGGCTGCCCAATCCATCCAACCCTTGGCATTGGGATCAATGTTGATGAGGACAAGACCCTCGACCGTATCTGGGTGGGTAAGCTGAGAAGTAGCAGAAAGAAGGGAAATCAGAGACTGGGCAGGGCCTTATTCCCTTCCCACTGAGCTCCAGCCAGTTTTAGGCTCCCATGGGCCCTGCTCCCCACCCTTATACCCAAGTTCTCCCCACAAACACACACTAGCAAACAATATTCTAATCAGTCTGCTATGGGCCTTACACCTGCCTTTCCCTTGTCTGGTTTGGTTTGGTTTGGTTTTAATTTCTTACAGCATATCGTGACAGGATATAGGCTCCAGCTCCAACACCAACTCCAATTATGGTGGAGAAACTGTGGAAGAGAAACGTATCTCTCACCGGCCCTGGTGTCCAAAAGTTTGCCCTTCAAACTCGTCACCTCCCTCCCAAGGCCACATGCGCAAAGAACAGAACGCAACCTTCCCTGGAGGGGTGCAAAAAAAGGAAGGTGCCGAGGAGCTAACCACTGACACTGGTAGCCAGCGAAGGTCCCTGAAATCTACTTCAGCTGTCTCTTGGGGAGCTAGTATCTTGAAGAGTAACACCCATCCACCAGCCAACCAGACACTTCTCCTACAGAGCTCTGTGTCCATTTTTAATTCTCAGGAGCTAGTTCAACTTGTTCTGGTTTAGTTCCTGGTTCCTCGTGAGGAACCAGGAATAAGGGAACTTGAAGCAAGATGGGGGGAAAAAAGACATAACTTCGGTGAACAATAGGGAGAACGGGGGAAAGAAAGCAAAAGGTGAACCCGAGCTGCCCAGAGCTCGGGTGCCCAGGAAAAGCTGAGCCAGGGCCAGAGCCCGGGGAGTCATCAGCACGCCGCCTGCGTACCACCACGGCTCTCCAGAGGCTCACCAGGCTCTCCCTTCCTTCTCCCACTCTCCCTCACACCCAGGGCTTCCAGGTACCAGGTGTGTGTCTGGAGGAGGGGAAGTGGGAGGAAAAGAGACAAGTCTATCTGGCTCCTTGGGCTTCTGTCACCCCTCCTCTTCCTCTCTACCTTCCAGATTCGAGAAGCCCCTCCTCAGCCTGAGGCAGGGCCACGCAGAGCCGCTTCCTCTTCCTGCTTCTCTCCGTCAGGACTACATTGCTGACTCAAGTCCATTTCCAAACTTATCCCTCTTCTTCTCAACAGTCAGGTGGAGGCACAGAGAGGTAGGATCTATCTAGGCCAGAGACCACAACCTGCCTGGGAACCCTGGCGGACATAGGAGTTCTAAGGGCCCCCTTGTGCTGGGCAGAAAACTCTGGTTTTGAGGGGTTCCCAGGCCTCTCACTTTAAGTACTGCAGGATACAAGGGATCATGTCCGCAAGCTGGTCCAGAGATGGGTACTGATATCTGGGGAAGAGAAGAATGTTAAGGAAAACACCAAGCTGCCCCCAGTGCCTGCACCTCAGGGTGCCCCACTCACCCTCTCCCAGAGTCTCCACTGTCCCCCCATTCCTCCTCCCCTGGTCCACTCTTCCCCACCCCTGCCCTGTGCCTCCAAGCATCGTGAGGAGGGAGGGAGCTAAGTCTCACCCCAAAGGGAACACAGGAGCCCCCTCTTCCATTCCAGGGGCATCCACGTGAACCCGCACGAAGTTCTGAATGATTTCCTGCATATCCCCGAATTGAAACAGCGGCTGGAAGCAAGATTTATCTAAACAGAATCCCCACCACCCCGACAATAGAATCAGCCAGGGAAAAGCATCCCCAAGTCAGAACCCACCCTTTTTTATGCCATAGTCAGGCCAGGACAGAACTCCCCCTTGATATGCCACATGGCTCCCTTCCTGCCAATGCTGACCCTTCCCCCTCCCTTGGGGTTTTACCCTTCCCACCAGCCTCGTCCCAGAAAGGAGCGGGAGGGGAAGCTCAGGTCCTTACAGTTGAGTCCCACATCATGGTAGGTGAGTATCGCTGGGCGTTTGGGTTTGGGGGTCCCATAGACAGTAAAAGTGACAGAGCCATAAGGGGTCTCCACGGAGTGAGTCTGCAGAAAAACAGGTCACCATCAGGGAGAAGTTAGGCTGAGAGGAAAAAGAGGCAGGAGAAGGGTGCCCACAAAAGTCCCATAAAAGTCAGGGAGTTGGGGTGGGGAGGGGCAAAGAGAGAAGACAGGAACAAAGAATTAGAAATAGGATCAGCAAGAATTTGGTGCAGGTAAATAAAACAGCAGAAAATGATTCTGAGGATGGAAAAGAATCGTAAAGGATGGGAGAGCACCAAAGAACTCTGAGAAGGAGAAAGGAAGGAAAAGGAGAGGTGGGGAAGGGAAAGGATTGAAATAGAAGGAAAGGGAGCAGAGAGAGGAGAAAGAGCCTGGTAGCAGCCCTCTCCTTACTGGGAAAAAGGAGAACCCCTCCTACCACCCTGGGACTGCCCCCAAGCTGTTACCTGTCCCTGGTCCAGGAGGATTCGGGCAGCTAACTCAGCCTCCTGGAGAGACATACATACATACATACACACACACACACACACACACACACACACACAAACAGATAGACACAGAGAGACACAGCCATGTAGAGTCACAGATGGAGAGACAAACACAGAAGAAAGGTTCGCGAAGAGACCAACCGAGACAAAAGACAAAAGAGATGACAAAAAGAGACATGGAGAGGATGAAGGTTAGTGTAGTGACAGGACAAAGGCCTGGACTCCCCTTGTGGTCTATGGGGGAGAGACATGGGTACAGGTGGAGAAAACAGGGCTGTGGGTTAGAATGAGATTATGGGTTTGGGAAGGCAGGAGGTGATGGGGATGCCTGCAGGTCTGGAATTTGGGCCTGGGAGTCAGGGGTCTCTAATAACCTTGGCCATCTCAGGCGTCTGCCCCGGCAACAGCGGCTTCTCCTCGGTGATCTGCACCTCCTGCAGCTCCGCCATGGTGGCCTGGCAGGACGAGGAAATACTACGTACGAGTGGGGAGTGGCCTCCACACCCGCCCATCTCAAGCACCTGGCTTCCTCTCCACCCAGGGCAATGCGGGGTGCAGAGGGCCCCAGAGCTGACCACCTCAGGACACACACAGAGCCTTTCCTGCCCCCCAGCTTCACGTCCAGGCCGCTGGGAAGGAGGGCTGGTGGCAGAGGACTCAGGATACCACTTCTCTTCCGACTGGCCATCCCCATGGCTGGCCCTCAACACCCACACCTCAGAAACCCCCTCCCCTGGCCTGGATGGAAATACTAGGGTGAGGCAGGAGTCCAACTCTGGATTTCCAGGCTGTATTCAGGGGCCACCCCACATTCCCAGAGTTAGGGAGGGATGAAACTTGTGGCTCAGTGACTGGGTACTCCAAAGATACCGAGGGATGGAACAGTGAGAGTTCATAATTAACTGTGACCTTCAACTAAGCCTCAAGGTCAGCAACTCAGAGGGAAAGGGGCTAAAAATGACCCAAGTATCATGACCAAGAAGGGGAGAGGGAAACAAAAAGAACTAGGGGCACCTGTGTCCAACTGACCCAATGCTTCCTTCCCTTCCTCCCAAGACTCTCTTAGCATACATTCAACATTAGTGGGGTGGTAAGGAGCAGAACACCTGTGCAGATGGCAGTTAGGAGCCTGCAGCCTGGGGGTGGGGTCACTTACTGGGCTCCTATTGGCTCGATGCAGTGGGGTGAGGGGTCAGGGTTCTCCTCCTGGCTCCAGGGTCTGAGAAAACAAGGCAATGAGGTGAATGACATGGGAGACAGACACTGGGTCTTTTAGAGACAAAGCCTCAGCCAAGATCTAGACGACGTGGGTCACTAACCCTCCCTAATCTGTACGCCTGAGTCCAATGAACACGTCTTCTCTAGGCTTGAGCTAGATACTGGCTGGAGGGGCCTTGGGGCAACATGGGGAGCAGGTATCATCAGTCCAGGCTGGGGGAGGAGAGAAGGAAGTGCTGATGTGGAGGAAAGAGCGTGGCTTGTGTCGGAACCTCTGGATTCTAGTCCCAGCTTTGCTGCTAAGGGTGTGACCTTGGCCCACTCAGTTACTTCCCTTGGCTTCAATTTCCTATTTGCAAACTAGAAGTAGGGACTAGGGGATCCTCAAGATTTTTTGACAGCTCTCGAGTGAGATGAGGATAGCTGAGCATGACTGTTTCCCAGTTAAACATTTAAAAACAGCATTTAAAAAGCCCCGTTCCTTCGCGTCTCTCCTCCTCCCTGTCTCGGTGTGGGTCCCGCGAGCGGAGAAGGGGAGGGAGGGCGGCCCCACAGTCTCCTCCCAGCCTCCCCGACGACC
Organism: Lontra canadensis; assembly: GCF_010015895.1. Classification (NCBI taxonomy): domain Eukaryota; kingdom Metazoa; phylum Chordata; class Mammalia; order Carnivora; family Mustelidae; genus Lontra; species Lontra canadensis. The sequence continues at coordinate 29,477,592 of NW_022631006.1, forward strand.
CGCAAAGGCCGAACGCCAGCTGGGAAGGGATGAGTAGGACGGGCGAGATCGACCGGGCCCAGCACCCGGGACCTGTCCTTACAAGTCCCGACGCTGTCCGTCCGCGTGGGGACCAACACCCCCGCGCGGCCGGCGAGGAGCACCCTGGACCCTGGACACAACCTCGCGCACGCCCCAAACACGCCCTGCAGCTCGCGGAGCCTCCGCCTTTGTGCGCCGCAGCCCAGCGCCCCCTCCTTGTGGGCTTGTGCCCGCCAGCGGTCAGCTCGGAGGGATTGGGATCCAACCGCCCACCGGCCCGGCTGGCGCCATCCAGGCCCAGCGGCCCCTCGCCCGCCCCTCCCCCTACCTGCTGCCGCCGCGGCCGCTTCCACCTTCACTTGCCTTTGACTCTCCGGCCCGCCCGGCTTGGGCTCCCCACAGACCCGCCCCCGGCCCGCCCCAGCCCGCCCACGGGCCGACAGCTCCCTGCAGATCCGCCCCAGACCCCCAGTAAACACGCCCCCCCTTTTACCCCGCCCCAGGCTGTCTGCAGCTCTGGGAGGGGCTGTGCTGGGGGCCCGAGGGTTACTCCAAGGAAGGAAACTGCTGGGTTCCTCCACGCTCAGCTCGCGCTCCCCACCACATCCCCCGCAACCGGGCGGTAGTGGGGTGTGCGGGGATCCCTGAGTCCTGCAGGGGATCCCCACGCCCGCCCTCAACGCCGCCCCCACCCGTGACCTGGATCTGCCTATCGCACTGTGGTTCTTTCCTTCGCCCCCAGACTCAGTAGTGGGGACGGGTAGTAGGGAGGCGAACCCAGGGTGCTGGCACCCCATGATTCCGACTCGGCTTGCGGGTAAACACAAGCTAGGTTAAGGAAGGAGGAGGTGGGCGGGGATAGCCGCTGAGGAGGCGAGGGTCTTGCCGCCTGGGAGGGGCAGGTGTGCCAGCACCAAAAGAGCGGGGCAAGGGTGGGGGGCCGTCGGGGCGCAGGAGTTTCAACTTCGGGGTGCCCAGGGTGTTGGTACCTCCTCTCTCTGCTGCGTCCCGACGCCTGCTCTCGGCTGCTCCCTGAGAAGTTGGAAAACAAGGCGGGGAGGGGGGGCGGGGAATGCGGGGGGCCGCTATAAATAGAGGGAGATCGCAGAAGGGGGGGAGAGGATGGCCAACGGGGACTCCCGGGTCAAGGCCCCAAGGGGGGGCAGAGGAGGGGCCAGGGACCCCCAGGGGCTCTGACTCTAGGGTAAACAGGCGCGGGGGCGGAGTTAACTCTGCGGGGGTGGAGTGGGGGCTTGGGGAGGACGCTGTGTCCCGGGCTGGAACCCAAGAGACCCTGTGGCTTCGGGGCTAACCCCTCCTAGTCCGGCCCAGAGAAGGAGGGTGAGACCAGCTCGGCCCGGCTGAATCTTATGGCCCAGGCAGTGGTTTCTCGGGGACTGCTGCGTGTCCCTCCAGGGCCTGGGGTGGGTTTGCCGCCCTAGCCTCCTCACTCACCCTGTCCTCCCCCAACAGTAGATGCACCCTCCCTGTGGCCCTAGAGGAAGGCCACTTGGAATGGAATAGTTGGGGACGGGGTGTGGGGTGGGGGGGGGATTGCGTGGGGTTCCGAAGTTGTCTTAAGCACAAGGAAACCAGATTGAATTTCTCCCCACCTGCACCCTTCCAGCGCCCCCTCCCTGCCAGGGTCCCCACTCCATCTTCCTTCGGCCTGGTTACCATTTCGGGGGCTGGGCGGCAGGCCAGTTGGGAACAATTGCCAATGGAATTGGAGCTGCCAACCGCAACACCAGCACAGACTGCCCCCCCAAGACCCCCAAGTTGCCCTCCCCCCTCCTGCCTGGGAACCACCCCACCACCACCACCACCCTCCCCACCCACACCCCCTTCCCCTCCAAGGAACATCAATGCCCCTTTCATCCCCACTTGGCAGGGTCTATTGGAAAGAAGGAGGGGCCAAGAGGGAGGAGGTGACCCAGAGTAGGAGAACTGGTCAGGATCAAACCGGGCTTTCAACAACCTCACATCTAAAGGACCCCCATACCTTCTCCCAGTTTGGAGCACGGAAGTTTTCCTCTGTTCCCTTACCCCACTCTCTTCATAACTGTTTCCCTCAGAAACTGGCCCAGAAGCTGGGCACCCTGGCAGCTTGCCTAGTCCCCTCTCCCCTCTGGATGCCAGTTTAACACTCTCCTGGACAAGGAAAAGCTTGCTGGCATTGGGATAGTAGATAAAGCTGTGTAGGACAGGAGAGAGATCTCACCAGCCCTCCTGGAGCTGGGGGAAAAAAAATGCCCAGAGCAAGATCCTCCGCCTTCCCTGCCACGATCTCAGATGTGTCTAAAGTAGTCTTACTTGGAGTGGGGGAGGGAAGGACCTGGAGGTTCCAGCATCTAAATTCGTCTCTGGGTCAGGATGACTCAGGGGGAACCTGATAAGGGGCCTACGCAGGGGCGTGTGGCGGGTAGGAGGTGGGAAATTTCCACTGGGATCTGTTTGCTTCAGTCGCCTAGGGGTCTCAGACTCAGAGGCAAAAATGAGGCAGAAGACCTAAGGTAGGGTTCTTCTCCACCAGGGCAGGTCCCAGGACAGCTCAGCTCTAAGTGGTCCAAGCAGGGTAATCTCTCTCTAACTTCCTGCCCTTGGGCCAGAAGCAGCTGCAAACTATACCTTCAGGGAAGCGACAGTTTTAAGTACCTACTGTGCGCAAGCCAGTGTATGCATGCAATTCCGAGAATTGTGACAAGTAGTCATACATGACCTCTCCAGAAGTTTATGGTGGAGTAGGTGGGAGAAGTAATAAATATGGGAAATGTTAAGAAAAATGATGCTTTTACAAGATTAATTGTTTAGGCAATAAATCCTATGGCAATCATTTCCCACCCTTCTCAAGTGGGAGATCAGAGATTTTCATTCCCACTTGATTTTAGTATCCTCTGATGGAGACAAACCATGAATTCAGCAATACTTTTAAATGAGTTTGTAGAGAATTTTTTGTGGTTTGTAGAGAATTTGTAGAGAATTCTTTTTTTAAAAGATTTTTATTTTTAAGTCATCTCTACATCCAAAGTAAGGCTCGAACTTAAACCCCAAGATCAAGAGTCACATACTCTACTAACCAAACCAGCTAGACACCCCAGTTTGTATAGAATTCTGATAATGATAACACCTATGTATATAGTAATATCTATGTGTGCAAAGCATATTATTTTTTCAGTTGATGATCAGTGTTCTGTGTACATATAGATTCCAGGGGTCCTTGCAATAATTCAGAAATCCTTTCCCCAGAAGACTACAGCCTACAGGCTAGGAACCAGTATCTTGGTATAATTCAGAGGAGGAAAAGGGTTTTGTTCCCATGGTATACCACCCCATGAGGAATACAACCACAGTGTATTTGAGTGGGAGAGAGGAACATTGTATCCAGTAAGAAAGAGAGCATGAGGGAAAGTTTGAGAGCAGAAATACACAAGTTACTTTGAAGAATTGAATATTAACTACTATGAGCAAGATACTTCCTATATACTATCCTACAGTACTATTATTGTCCTCACAGTACGGGTGAGGAACTGAATGAAGCTCAGAGATTTCTGTAACAGAAGCTTTAGTCACTTGCCCAAGGTCAACCAACTAGTGCTGTAAATGACAAATCCAGAACTCAAATGCCCACCCAGATTTATTCCACTCCAAAGCTATGCTCTTGCCACTGAGGTAGCCTGTCAAGCCATATGGTCCCAGATGAATAACACTGATGAAAGATGGGTGTTGTTTGGTAAAAGTGTGACCCTAGCATGAAAGTCCTTGAATGACAGGCACGGAGTCTTGGCACTGGAGATCCTTAGAGTGTTCTTGAGCAGGATTATTGGATAAAAAATAGTTTTATGAAAATTAATCTGATGGGTGAGTGATAAAGATGAATTATGGGGGGGCATTCCATTTAGGAGAGAGATTCTCTTTCGTTCTTTCTTTCTTTTAAAGATTTATTTCTTTTAGGGGCGGAGAGGAGCAGAGGGAGAGAGAAACTTCAGCAGACTCCCCACAGTGTTGAGGGGCACAACAACAGGCTTAATCCCACAACCCTGAGATCAGGACCTGACCTGATATCAAGAGTTAATCAACTCAACTGACTCAGCCACCCAGGTGCCCCTAGGAGAGAGATCCTTTAGAAGCCAGGGAAATCAACTAGATAGGAGATAACAAGAACTTGACTAAACGTGGGAGCCATAGGAATGGAAAGAGAGGATTTGTTAGATAAGGAAGTGACATTCACGGAAATTGGTGACTGAATAGAAGGGAAGGGGAGGTAAGTCACCAACCCAGTTGCTCTGTTTTAGAATTCCTAAAGTTCAACCATCTATATGGCTTCTAGCCAGAGAACAGGTTGAAGAGAAATCCCTGACCTGCACAGAAACTTATCTGGAAGATTTTCGAAGTCTGAGACTCATCCTCACTCTGACTTCACTCACCTTGACCCACCCAGATCTGTCATACTCCAAGGCCTGTGCTCTTTCTATGTCAGGCCCAACACTGGAAGTCATTTAAAGTTCTTAATTGAGGTTGGTCTGCCAAAGCCACTGGGATTCTCCATGTCGGTCACTATCTTGGGCTTGAAACTAAAAAGGAGGGCACTGTTGGACTTATGCCAACCTGTTTTCATTAACCCCTTCCCTGGGCTCCTCTCAGCTCTTTGGGCAGAGTATAAACCAACTTGACCAGGACCCAGAAGACTGGGTCAGGCTGGGCTGGAATGATGAGGGAGAACTTGATCAGCTGGAGAGATCAGAAGGTTGGCAGCTTGCTCAATGTAGCATGCAAAGTGGGGAAATGAAAAGACCCCTCTACCAAGACTAGGGCTGTCTCTGGGGATGATGTCACATAAACACTGCTGAGGTCATAGAAACTTCCCTCTCCTCCCCTGTCTGTTTCCCCATTGCCACACAGTATCTCCAGTCAGCCAGCTCCCACATACCTGCACACACATAAATAAAGGCTGGGAAGGGTCAGACACCATCCAGGTACTCTTAGGTGCAAAAACGTGGTGGGGAAGTGGGTGGTAGTGGTGATTATTCAGCACGTAGGAGCCACACTAGTACCCCTAGTGCTGGAACAGTAGGTGGGATGTGAGTGAGGGGGACGAGGAAAGAGAGGGACAGGGAAGAGGGACTTTGTTCCTATTACTGATCCTGATTTTATCTTAACCCCCATCCTTATTACTCCTCAGTCCTCTCATCCCCTCCTCCTTCACCCCCAAGTCTCCCCCCCTACTCTCCTCCCCCACCTCCAGTTGATCATGGCATCAGAAGCAGGGAGAACATTCCAGCGGTTTGCTGTCTTCGGAGAATCATCGAGCAGTGGCACTGAAATAAACAACAAAAACTTCTCTAAACTATGCAAAGACTGTGGCATCATGGATGGCAAGACAGTCACCTCCACTGATGTGGACATCGTATTCAGCAAAGTCAAGTAAGGGACCAGAGATGGGAAGTAGGGGTGGTGAGTAGAACCAACAAGGCAGTGGGACATGGAAGGGTCCATGGGATAGAACATGGGTAATGCGTCTACTGAGCACCTACTAAGTCCTTGGCCCTGTCCTCAGGACACTCAGTGTCAAGAGGCCAATTCGAATAAGGGGAGGGTTGGACCTTGGAAAGTAATGAGTTCATGTTCCAGAGGTTCTGGGTTTCTGTCTGACTGACCAGGGCCAAGAATGCCCGAACCATCACATTTCAACAGTTCCAGGAGGCAATGAAGGAACTGGGCCAGAAACGATTCAAGGACAAGAAACCAGACGAAGCTCTGGAGAGCATTTTTAAACTCATGGAAGGCAAGGATCCAGCTACCACTGGTGTTACTGTGAGTGACATGCTTCATCCCTGACCCTTGACCCTATTTCCCTAGATCCCTGCTGCTCCTGCCTCCCAACTCACCTTCCAATGTCCCTCACCTCTACCATTAGTAATACTGTAGGGAGACAAGGCAGGAAGCCTCTGGTGCCCTGCTGGTATTGGAACAGACTTAAGAGATCATCTACTAGTTTAGAGATGAGGAACCTGTTGCCCAGATAGGGGTCCACATCTATTTTAATAGTAAAATTTAGACTCATTCCCAAGTGTCCAGATGGCTTTGGGGAAATGCTTAGTGCAGAGGACTTCTACTTGATCCCGACCTGTAATCTCTGACCTCCTGCCTCTCACCCACCATCTGTTCCCTATTTGTCCCCTCTCTATTTTAAGTTCCCTCTACTCTGGGTTTCAAATAGGGCCCTCCCAATAGGAGGAACCTTGCATATTGGATCTGGGGTTGATGTCCTCTGGCTGCAGCCTGGTCTCAATAATTCCCTTGAAAATAGAAAAATCCACACACACCCACATGAGTTCCCATACACTGAACTCCTCCACTCTCATGAGTGGATGGCTCTTGTCACAGTTCTCACCCCTGGCTGCATCTGGGCCCTAGAGAAAGCAGCCCTATTCCAAAGGTAGAACAGAGTGATGAGTACTACCAGAATCAGAGGCCGTCTTTAGAGAAGGGGTGTGACATCAAAGGGAAAGAGAGAGGGATCAGACCCGTCCTCCTCTGGCTTGCAGAAAGCAACGACAGTGGGTGGGGTGAGCCGGCTGACGGACACCAGCAAATACACGGGCACCCACAAGGAGCGCTTTGACGAGAGTGGCAAGGGCAAAGGCATCGCAGGACGGGAAGAGACAACTGAAAACTCAGGCTATGTGAGTGGCTACAAGGGTGCTGGCACCTATGACAAGAAGAGCAGCAAATAAGAAGTAGCCTCAACAACTAGGGTCAATCTGTCCTCAACCCAGCATCTTAAACACCAGGGACCCTAGGGAACAATAAATATCCATGTGTGCAGCAGCCAATGTGTTTTGTCTTCCATCAGGATGAGGGATAGATGGGCCTATCAATGCAGAGAGAAGAGAGCCCAAGAAGTCAGTGTTCCCAGTTCTGCACCCTTTCTCTACTTAGCCTAATGCCTCCCAGCCAGAAGTTAGCATTCCCTTCAACAACTGCTTCTAAGATCAGAGCTGAGGAATATATTTGGAGGTAAAAGACAAACCAGATGTGGCAGCAAAAAGTATGTGTGCCTTTGCTTTCATACATCACTGGTATCCACTGTCCTTATCTCCAAATCAGCGGTTCCTGATTTGATACCACCAGCCAGACCCTTCCCTGTCCCTCTACCTTTCTCATCTGTTGTAGTCCAGATTTTGTTGGAGAAATAGAAACTAGCTAAAATGGGCCAAGAACTTACTCAGGTTGACTACTATTACGAATGTGTTTGAGCTGGGGGGATGAGAAAAATCTATTTTTAACAACGAGCCCAGAATTGAGTTTTACCCCACCCAACCTCCATCGCAGTACATATGGAACAGAAGATCCCACTCACTGCTAAGGGTAACCCAGGAAGACAACCAGAGGTGGGTGGCCTCTAGGACTCCAAGAGTAGGAGTTCTGGTGTGCTGAGGAAAAAGGAATTAAATCAGAACTGATTTGGATGTGTTTTTATATTTTTATTTTGAAATGACTATAGAGTCACAGAAAGATGCAAAAATAGTACAGAGAGGTCCCACATACCCTTCATCCCAGTTTCTTTTTTTTTTAAGATTTTATTTATTTATTTGACAGAGATTGACCCAGGAAGTGAGGGAACACACAAGCAGGTGGAGTGGGAGTGGGAGAGGGAGAAGCAGGCTTCCCACAGAGCAGGGAGCCCGACACAGAGCTTGATCCCAGGACCCTGGGATCATGTCTTGAGTGGAAGGCAGATGCTTAATGACTGAGCCACCAAGGCACCCCTCCTTTACCCCAGTTTCACCCAATGGTTATGTCTTACATTACTCAGATGTGGTTTTAAAACCTCCCATGACTACAGCCAGGCTCACCTCAGCTCTGTCCTGTCAGCGGCAGATCTTGGATTTGGTGGGGAGATGTATCAGGAGAAGCTTTTGGAAGGAAAGGGATGCGGTAATCTTGGGGAGAACAGGTCAGAGAAGGTAATTTGAAACTCCAGTGAGTCACAGTGAGAAGGGTGGAAGGAAAAAGGGTCAGAGAAAGGAAGACAGGGTGACTATAGGAGGTTGGGAATGTCAGAGAGAGACTACCCTGGGCTCTGTGGTAGAGGAGAAAGGAAAGAACAGGTGATGAGGAGAGAAAATCAATGATTTCACAGAGAGGAACAGACTGGGAACTAAGAGGGTTTCTGAAGAAGTGAGGCTAGAATGAGTCTAAGGGTCTCAGGGAGGTCCCTGAAGCTAGAGGTACCTACTGTGTAGGTGAGTGAGTGGAGAGTCCCAAGGGAGATGGGGAAAGCTAAGAAGAGAAGGCTGGTGGGGATGGGAAGTTGAGACATGGAGCTGGGTGCCTGTTGCCATGGTGTGAGCTGAGGCTCTGGGCCTCCATCCAGGATTCAGGATCTGGCCCAGTGGATGGATAGTCACTGCCAACTGGACACAGTCAGCTTCTTGGGTGGGTAAGACTGTCTGTGGGAGAGGGAGGATGGTAGGGGAAGAAAGGAGGTAAACAAGTTGGAAAGAGGCTACAAGGCTGTATAACTTTGCATGGTGACTGAAGCTCAAGACATTTGTCCTACCTTCCTTGTCTCTTGGGAGGGGATCCTGCCTGTCTGTGAAGTCAGGAAGGAAGCCTTATACCAGGGATCAGAAGTTAGGGAGTAGGGTCAGGCTTGTGTGCAGTGGCAGTAGGGGGTGGTTCAGAAAGAAAACCTTCCTTTCCTAGTAGAGGCCAATGATGCCTATCGGTTCAGCATCAATCTTCCCAGAACAGAGCAGGTAGAGCCTTTGGTTGGTTAGGGTGTCATTATAGTGGCAGCTCGTGGGCGGTTGTCTAGAGACCAGAGAGCAGATCGTGACAGGGATGGCATCCTTTGTGAGTGTGCAGTATTCATTGTAATTCTCACAGAAGCTGTCACTGTACTTGCAGAACCCATTGATTTCTCTCCAGGGGGCATGCACCATGTAATGAATTTGGGGGCAATACCAACTCCATTTTCTGCCCCGCACATAGGCCATGAGACCATTACAATAGCCCCGGAAGCCCTTTGGGTAGCTAACCCGGGGATAGTCGATGTGTAACAGGTGGAAGTTCCTGACAGCGATCTGCACCTTGATGTCTTCAACCAGAGCTGGTCCTAGAACAAACTGGAGAAACACAAGCCGAGCCACAGATGGTGCCATTCCTCCTGCTGGTAGAGTGAAGTGGTTAGAAGCAGAGGTGGGTCTAGAGTGGCTAGATTGCCCCTTCCCAGAGCCTCCAGCATTTCCCCATCCTTCCCCATGTGCCTTCCCCTATAACCTAACAGCTCGGCTCTACTTCAGAGATATCCAAACCAGGTCCTAGAGAGAGGAGACACTTACCCAAGTTCACCCAGCTGGTCGGTCACCTTCAGCCACTCCCCCAACTCCTTTCGTCCACCCCGGGGCCTCAGCTTCACCCAGTCTGTGAACTGTAACACTTACAGAATAAGAAGTCCAACCAGTCCTTGGGTGAGCAACTCTTCCAGATTATCTCTGGCTCTGGTCAAACTTTCTGGTAAAAATTGCAAAGCAGACAGAAGGAACAGGCTGAACTACTATTCTCTGACTGCTCTGGAGAAAGGACAGGAGCTGGAAGACCAGCGGGGCAGGAGCAGGAATTCTTCTTGCCTGAGGCCAAAGGCTGCCCAAAGGTGAGAAGGAACTAAAGGGCTCTCTGGACAAAGACCAGTCTGGGAGGAGGGAGTGTTTCCTGAGTTTGAGGAGCCGCTGTGCTGAGGGGGTTGGATGGGTGGGAGGATAGAGACATTGCTGTCTGGTTTCCTCCTTTCTGCTGTCATCAGAACACTTAGTTCCAGCTCCTTGCCAGAAGGCTCAAAGTTCTTGGGTTTTCTTTGATGTTTTCTCCGGTCTGTAGGCCATGCTCCTATGGAAAGGTGAGAAGGAAAGCACTGTCATGTTTCTGAGGAACAAAGTGCTGCTTATTCCTGACACTCGGAGAACAGAGGGTCTACCACTCATCCCACTCACCCTTGACCCGGAGGCCACACATGCACACAAGGGCCGCCCACTAGAGTGCTGGCTTGAGAATCAGAGACCTCATTGTGGACCCCCACAGTCCCCATCATCACCTCCACACTGGTCTCAATTACACTATTAGCCAACTCTCTTACCTACAACCTCGGGCCCTATCAGGGTCCAAGCACTCCCAGAAACCTATGCATGTTGACCCTGAAGCTTCCAATTTATCAGGTGGGATTAGACAGCACAGCCTGAACATGAGGAAATGTGGGCCCCCTGAGCCCAGAGGATCAGATTCTTATTGGAGTTTGTCTTAACTCTCTTTGTCAACACTTGCTGCTGCTTGAGAACTAAAGAGCCTGCCAGCCATGGCCCTTGACTTCCACAGGCCTCTCCGCCTTGCCTCCCTGCAGCGTGTTCTCTGGGTATTGGGCTTCATCGTAGGACAGCCTGCCATCCTTGTCCTGGAGAATGGAGCTCGGAGTTCGAACAAAGACCCCCAAGTGTTCCAAGGCCAATGTGTAGTCTGGGGGTGGTGCAAAGTGCTGGAGGCACTGGGGATACTGGGTTGCTCTTCCTGACAGCATTAACTGGAGTCCAACACTGAACCCATTCCCCTCACAATTTGCTTCTTTTCCCGTGTTGTCTGTCTCCCATTTCCTTGGTTACCTATGCAAGAAATCTGTGATCTTAGATCCTTGCCCCTCCCTTATTCCACCTGTGGGGAGGCAGTGGCTGCAAGGTGGCCAAGAGCAAGGCTTTTGAGTCAGACCAGAAATCCTGGCTGAATCCTGCCTCTGCTACTTACAGTCTGTGTATCACCAATGAAAGTCTGCTAAATAAATAAATAAATAAATAACACTGTAAGTTGCAGTTTCTTCATCTAGTAATGCGGGTAATATTTTATACATCATAGCAGTATTAGAATTCATTACGATATATATCAAGAGATTTTAGCCCAGTGCCTGGCACCTGGTGAGTACTTAATATGATCATGAGTCCATTAGTCACGCAGCCCTGACATCTAAGACTGTTCCTGAAACTGTCCCTTCCATCCCTGTGTCTTTCCCTGCTCAGGCTCCCCCCTCTCTGCATCACATGCGCTCCAACTCCAGTAAAGCTCTACACCTCACAGGACAGAAGACTCCCCATGACCCGACCCCCACCATGTCTCCAACTACATCACCATCCATGACTGTTTCCCCATTTGTGCCACCCTCCACCTCATCCTGGCTTATGCCACCTCCTTTACCCAGGATGCTGTTCCTTACCTCCTACCGCTCTTACCCCCATCACCTCCACTGAGCTAGTTCATGTGAAGACTCAACCTGGAAATCCTGTTTAAAAAGCTTCTGCTTGGAAGACCACCCTCTGGGAGGTGTGCACAGCCAAACAAGTGAATGTGAAGCCCACACACAGCCCGGTTGCTCATCTGTATCCTTCAGGCTGGGTCTGTAGGCCAACACGGAGTGGGAGACTTGCAACGAACTGCCTGAGCCTGGCCGACTCAAGTGTTGGTTTTGAGGAAGTCTACTATTGTTCCCACCTCAAAGCATGCCTCCTCTTGCCTATTTTCTCAAGGCTGCAGCTTCCCTGAAAAGAGGAAGGGGCTTTTCATGAAAGGCTCCTGTTCTTCCTCTTCCTTCATTCGCTCCCCGCCTACCACCTGGACGCACAGTTACAGAAATGAAACAGCCCTTCATAGAGGAAAGAGTTCAAGACTTGACATCAGATAACTTACTGAAATTTTGCTTCCTCATCTATGAAATGGGATGAATACTTTCCTTACCTCATGAGGCTGCAAGAAGAAAGTGAGATGGTCAAGATGAACATGACTTTCAACTATCACACGGTATATAAACAATGTATAATTAGATATGATCTTCTGGGTTCTACACCAACTAGTTTTTTCCCCCAACTCAATACCAGCAAAGCCTCTTTTATTTCCCAGATGATCCGAGTGACCTTCCTCATCCCAGCTCTGCCTCCTCTGACACCTGACTTAAAATTCATCTTCATGAAGCTTTCTATTACTAGCCATGCCCTGTGTCGATTACCTTAAAAAAAAATTTTTAATTAATATTTTAAAGTTGTTAAATACCACCTGAAAAGCACTATGACAAATGCTGGGGGCAGTATAAAGGTAAATAAAACAGCTCCAGTCCAGATTACATGTATAATTCAGCAAGAAAGATGCACATATAAGCATATGTTAGAAAGGCCTGAGCACAGGACAAGGAAAGGTGCTCTGTGTGCGACGGGCCTTCAGGTTCCAGACTGCAACTTTGGTGGCCTGGCCTTTAAAATCCTATCTTTGGGGTGCCTGGGTGGCTCAGTGGGTTAAAGCCTCTGCCTTCGGCTTGCCTCATGATCCCAGGGTCCTGGTATCGAGCCCAGAATCATCGGGCTCTCTGCTCAGCAGGGAGCCTGCTTCCCCCTCTCTCTCTGCCTACCTGTGATCTCTGTCTGTCAAATAAATAAGTAAAATCTTTAAAAATAAATGAATAGGGCGCCTGGGTGGCTCAGTGGGTTAAGCCGCTGCCTTCGGCTCAGGTCATGATCTCAGGGTCCTGGGATCGAGTCCCGAATCGGGCTCTCTGCTCAGCAGGGGGCCTGCTTCTCACTCTCTCTCTCTTTCTCTCTCTCTGCCTGCCTCTCTCTACTTGTGATCTCTCTCTGTCAAATCAATAAATAAAATCTTTAAAAAATAATAAATAAAAATAAAAATAAAAATAAATGAATAAAATAAAATCCTATCTTTGATAGGATTTTGATTGATCCATAGCATTGCTGCTTTCATGCTAACATCCTTGTCATGGTTTCATCTGTTCCTGAAGCCTGAGATTTGTGAAATTTATTGCCTCATTACACTGGGCTTTACATACACAAGAATTACTCTAGAGATGAAGAAGCTAAGTTTGAGAGAGTAGTTTGCTCAAGGTCATATGTTCTCAAAGGGGGCAAGGGTGGGCAATTTGGTCATGTTGGGGTGGTCACAACTGGGAGGGACTACTGGCATCTAGTGGGTAGAGGCCGGGGATGCCATTGAACATCCAACATTGCTCAAGGCAGCTCCGGCAACAAAGAATTATCTAGACCAAATGTAAACAGTGCTGAGGTTGAGAAACCCTGGTCTGGGGCACCTGGCTGGCTCAGTCAGAAGAGCATGCGACTCTTGATCTCAGGGTCTTGAGTTCAAGATCCACGCTTGGTGCAGAGACTACTAAAAAAACAATAAATAAATATACTTTAAAAAAACAAAAAGAAAAGAAACCCTGGTCTAATAAGTGAATCAGATTTCCTAACAAAGGCAGAATTACTTATGCCTTATATATTGAAAAGGGTTGGCAAATCTCCAGAACTTAGTAATATTTTTGTTAGATTTTACTTTTAGTAGTGATGGTTTTTCTACCAGCGAGAAGAGCACTGAATGTTCACCACTGAAATGAGAGTTTTTGAGTTGTTTTTCTTGTAAGGGTGACCCTCTGCCTGTAGGCCTCTACACATTGTCTCCCTCCTTCCCTCCCCAGTGAAAAGCATTTCCAGAACAAATAGCTAACCTTCCGGTGCAGGAGTGATTCCCTGTGATTGAGGGGAACCCCAAGATTTTGCCCAGAGTGAGCTTACCACAATCTCAGCAAGGTCACTTTTTGCCCTGTCCAACCGAAATTGATCCAACCAGCATAGTGTGTCATGGGCAGTTCCTGGGCCGTCCTTGAACCCAAAGGATTGCTTCATGCAGCTCAGCCTTCTTGTCATGACTTCACCTCAAGCCCAGGATTGAAGTCCAGGAGCTGCACTGTCAGATCCTCCATTTGCTAACCAGTGCTGAGGGTGCTGGTGGTCCCACCTGGGACTGGGATCATTTAGGGGCATAATGAATGCCTTCTAACCCAAAAGTTGAATCAGTTAAGGATCATTTATATGCAAGGCACTAAGCTATTCCTGTGGAAAGTGGGAAAGAAGTATAATATAGATGATCCGTGGCACTAAGCTATCCCTGTGGAAAGTGGGAAAGAAGTATAATATAGATGATCCGTGTCTTGTGAAGATTAGATAGTCTAAGTTGAAGGAAAATAATAAATATATATGAAGAAATAACCAATGATTCAAGACAGAAAATTATACATCTTGAAGACAGAACTGTAGGAATTTAGAGGTGAAGAAATCCCTCTGAATTGGGAGGATTGGAGCAAATTTTCTGTGTGAGGGGCAGGTCATCCTGGGACCTTGGGATGGATCTCAAGGTATGGTTAAGAGTTGAGTAGAGATGAAGAGGATTATGAAAGATATGCTTAAGAAAATAGAGAAAACCAGCTTGGCTAGAATTGAGGCGCCTCAGTGGAAGAAAAGTCAGAGACAAAGTTCAAAAGATGGGTTTGCCAAATTGTGGCAGACCTTGAATATCAGGCTAAGGAATATGAATTTTATTCTGTAGATAAAGGGGGAGCTGACAGTGGCTTCTGAGATAGAGTGACCTAATGAGGCCTTTCAACCCCAGAGTAGGTCCCCCTCTCCTACATCCTGGCTTGTCTAAAGGAGTTGGTCTGGGAGCCAAGGATTCCAACCTTCTGTCACTGCCATCTCCTCCAGACCCGCAGCTGTTCCAGGAAAGGTCATGAGAATTCAAAGACCCAGAGCAAGTCTCGCATCTGACCCCAACTTGCTGTTTGTTTCACTTTCTCTGTCTACAGAAATGAGCCCATTACCTTTATTTATCCTAGGAGCAACAAAATTAAGATAACAGAATTTGGATCTGCTCCTGCTTGGAGGGAAACTCTCATGGGCTTTCCATCGGTATCCAGAGGCTGTGTGGAACTCCGGAAGCGAGAGAGGCTGGCCTCTGAAGGGTGGGCGCCAGTCCAGGCCTGGCCCTCCTCTCAGCCAGCTCCCCTCACCCCTCTCAGTGCAGGCCAGAGGAAGCAGCAGCTGTTGTCCTGTGGGGAAGACAGGCAGAGGTCCACCTGGCGCTGCTGGGATTTTCACAACACCCGCCCCAGTGACTTTAAACTCACACACACGCACACGCACAGGCATGCACGCTTCCATGCATGGGCATGGGAGTAGCCTGGCAGGGATTGGGCCGAGAGCTATGACTATGGCCATAGAACGAGGAGGCGAGCATAGCTACCTCATCTCCCCGGATAGAGGCTGCTTGTGAGAGGACCTTTCTTCCCTCCTGTCCTCTCCCCCCATTTTGTCTTCTTGCTCACCCCTTTCTAATTTTTCTCTTTTCCCCTCTGCCAGACTCTCTGATCAGTCCTTGGCCTGATGCCTGACCTCTTTTGTTCTCCCTAATCTTGTCCCCCCTTCCTCCATCTTTTCCTCTTAGTCCTTACACGGGGTGAAGGAAAACTGGCAAAATTATCCTCCCAAGTGCAAAGTGAAGCGGATCTTGGAACCAAGAGAGTTGGGGCAAATCAATCAATAAACAAAATCACCTGCCTTATCCAAATACTGAGGCAAAATAAGGGTTTCAGCTCAAGTTGTAAAGGTGGTAGTTTCAACTCTTTAATTTTTGTATGCAAACCTATATCTTTACTCTCTCTCTCCTTTGGCCTGAGACAGGAGGGTAGTGTTTGACTTCCACACACCACTCAAGCCGGCTTCTGGAGAATTCGTGGTAATGGGCTTGAAGAGCAAACTGGGATAATTATAATGACAGGAAAACACAAGAGCACAGGGCAGTGCAAGTCGTGGTTTGGAAACATCTCACTCTAGAATAATGAGAAGTGAGGAGTCCTGGCTAAGAATTCAAATGAGCTCCTGGCCTCCCGCTCCCTCCCCTGAGCCGGGCCTCCTCGTCCAGGGCAGGACAGGCCTGTGCTGATCCGCATTCTGTCCACAGTCTGCTTTAAACCATGGATTTTATTTCCAAACATTTGCATCTCTACAGCAGCAGAGACATAATTCTCCATCCTGAAGTCCAAACAGCAGAGATTCAGGGTCCTTAACAAAGCAGCAAATGCTGTTCCCACAGCCAAGGCCTCCCCCAGAAGCTGAGGAGCCAGAGGCCTGTGGGAACTTGCTCCTGGTTCTCTGTCCCCATCTAGCGGTGCTTGCCACCTCCAACATCGTTTTTTCTTCCAAAAATCATACTCCGTATGCCATCTGCTAAAACGATGTCCTCTGGCCTCAAAAACGAATACCTTCTCTTCCCGACTCAAACTTCTGACTTCTGGACCAGAACACAAACTTTACAATACAGACCACTTTTAAGATTGTTTGTATTTATTTGAGAGAGAGCAAAAACGAGAGAGATCACAGAGGGAGTCTGCTTCTCCCTGCTGAGCAGAGAGCGTGATGACATGGGCGTCCATCCCAGAACCCTGAGATGGTGACCCGAACCGAACGCAGACATGTAACCGACTGAGCCATCCAGGCGCCCACTCAAGACCATCTCTGTGGCTTTGCTCCAGTTACAATCTACACAACAGCCTTTCACTCCTCTGCTTAGAATGGCCTCCCACCCTCAGGGACCCTCCCCAGTGTGTGTGAAGTCAAAGTCACAGTCTTTGCTGGTCTCAGAGGCTCTCCACGATCTGGCCTCTCAGCTCTGTTCAATGTGGACCCTTCTTCCCCACAAGTTCACGTTCTCAAATTCACATCCTTGTCCCAGAAGGGCCCCCTTTAATGCCCCTATTCAAAAATCACTGCCTACCAACCTCCCTCTTTTCCTACCCCTGTCCTTAGCAGTTATCACTTCAAGTAAAGGGTATATTTATTTTTCACTATCTTTCTCCTGATGGAACGTAAGCTCCACCAAGGTAGGGATTTTTGTCTCTTTCATTCACTGATCTATCCCAAGCACCTCAGCACATGATAGGCGCTTGAGAAACATTTGTTTACTGACTGCATAGGTGAACCTAAACCTGGTGTTCTGAGATCACCTATTACTTACAGGTGAGTCCTGAAAACAAAAGAACTGTTCATCTCAGTTTTCCAGATCTTCCCACCCACAGAGTATGATACTTCTAATCCTCAGTGTCTTGATTCTTCTGAGTACCATATGCCAAGCTCACTCGAGCCCCCAGAGCAGTGCCAACTCGGGCTCTCCGCACACCTATGACTACTGCAAGGTACAGGGCACACAAGAGCAAGACCTAAGGCAGAATGAAGCAACCACCACCCCCAACAGCATTTCCGAATTTGGACAGTGTTTAAGTTTTGCCAATCTCAATGAAGTAGGGAGGAAGAGAGTAAAGGATGAAAGGTGTTGGGAGCCTTCACCAGGTAAAGCCAGGTGGCCCTGCTCAGCCACCTGGTACTCCTGACACTGAGGAGTGACCAGAGGAGTAAATCACTGCAGAATAGCTGAGTTGGGGTGGTGCTGGGCATCGGGACTGTGATGATTCGTCTGCTTCCCTGTCTTCTCCATCTCCTCCAAAAGATAAGCAGGAAGACCTGATGACAAGAAATCATACCAAGCAATATTCGAGGCTATTCCCTCTGTACCTCAGGTTAGAGAAAAAGCTATTCTTACCACCACAGGGATTGGCTCTTCCCAGAATCATGAGCCAGAGATGTCTATAGGAGATAAATGGCAGTTCTCCCCGAAATGCATTTTGGGGTCGACACCTGGGTCCGGTGCTTTAGTAGAGTCACTGAAACCATGTGGCCAGGGGCCAAATCTAGTCTTGGAGTGTGGGGAGTGACGTTTCCTCATTGCTGAACCTGTTCAGGCAGGTACACTAGCTCCATAGGTATCCACTTACTTGGGACATCTAGGTGGAAAGGCACATATGTTTGATTAATTTCCTGATCCCCAACTGCACCCCAGTCTGCCCCAAACAGAAGCAACATAGCTCAGGCCAGCTCTTAAAGAGTCAAAAGGCAAGTGATCTGAGGCCAGTGGCAGGTAAGGGCATCCTCAGCCCCAGAGCAAGAGCCGCCATGCAAGGACTCAGCGAGGAGGTGCAGACTGTGGAGGGACCTGGGTGAGGAGAAAGGACAGAGAAGGGACGGGTTCTGATGCAGGTGAGCGATGTGACAGACAAAGGAGGAGAGGATAAGGACACACAGAGGGGAGAGAAGAGAGTGAGGTGGGGGATGGAGACATAGAATGGGGATACAGGGGGACATGGGGTGGTTTCATGGAGAGGATGAGACACAGAGCAAGGGAGAAGGACACAAGGGGGATGGGGCTTGAAGAAGAAGCGATAGAACAAAGAGTAGGAGACAAAAAGGACAGGATGGGGGAAGACAGGCATATGGGGTGAGGGGGATGTGGTCACAGTGGGTGAGGAGGGCGAACAGAGCAGGAAGAAGGGATGGGACACAGAGGGAGGGGAGAAGGAGACTTAGGGGAGAGAAATGGTGATGAGATAGAACACAGACAGAAAGACCAATTTCTCACCACCTGCTGTCTGTCCCCAGCAACCCCAGCCCTCCATCCCGACTGCTTCCCTACAAGAGATGGCAGCTGCCAGAACAGGGTCCTGCCCTCTGCTGCTGCCCTTGCTGCCGTGGCTGTGGGTGCCTAAGGATCCATTCAGGGCCAAGCCCATCAACATGACCTCGGCTCTGCAGTTTGAAATTCAGCATGTGCAGCCCAGGCCCCAGGGATGCAACACGGCAATGGGCAAGGTCAACAAGTACACAAAACATTGCAAACCCTTCAACACCTTCCTGCATCAAACCTTCTCCAGTGTGGCCGCCACCTATCACACCCCCATGGTAGCCTGCAAGAAGGGTCGAAGAAACTGCCACCAGAGCAAAAACCGCGTCTCGCTGAGCGCATGTGAACTCACCTCAAGGAAGTACCCAGGGTGCAGATACAAAGAGAGGAGAGGTTGCTTCTTACATTGTGGCCTGTGACCCTCCTGAGAAAGGGGACTCTAGGAAATTCAAGCTGCTTCCTGTGCACTTGGACAAAACCCTTTAGGTTTTCGGCCTTCCTCCCTCTCATGCTATACCTGACTTCCCTCTCTGGGCCTCTAGGCCACTCCTCATATGCCCACAGGTTATCTTCCCCCTCTTCCTAGCTTAGGGCCCTTCCTAGCTCAGTCTCTTCTAAGAGGGCTGAGCTCCAGAAGAGATGGCCTTTCTTCTTTCTGTGGCTCTTTTCCCAGGAGCTTATACCCCAAACGAGGGACTGAGCAAGCTAGGAGTATGGGTTCCCTGGTTTATGCCTTGGACCTCTCTCTCCTGACCCATCTTTTCACAGCAGCATGACAAGAGGAGGAAATGAAAGGACAAGGAGGGTATGAAATTTATGGACAGAGCTGTTCCTGTTCCTGAACTAGGAATCTTCCAAAACTAACATGCTGGTGACATGACCTATGTGTGGAGAGATGGCTGGAAAGAAAGAAAATGAAGTACCACTCCATGTTTATACTATATAAATTTTAGGTTTTTTGTGGCGTTGCCACATGAGTCCCTTGGGAAATAGACTCAAGAGGGATAATGGGCTTTCTTTGGGGGAGGAAATGGAGCTTTCAGAAAGTGCAATTAATTGAAGAGCTTGTCAAATTGGTTAGTAGCAGAACCTGGACTGGAACCTAGATCTCCTTACTCTAAATACAGAGCACTTTATGCTTGTCCCTTGGGCAAAAAAGGAGAGACCTAGGCAGAGACAAGAGAACTGGGTAAGAGTTCACCCATGAAGAAATGTACCTTGAGAGCTCTGAGGAGCCAGTTGCCCTGTGTACGCTGCAATCAAGGTCACTAGCCCTCTAGCCAAGAGCTGTTTATGAGGTGTTCCAGGGATCTTAATTCATTCTCTTTCTGCCTCTCTAATTGGCCTCCCCCTTCTCTAGCCCACTGCTCTTCCGACCTGGGCCCCGGGCCTGGCTCTGGCTAGATCCCTTTGGCCTGAAAGCATAGGGTCAGGGGAGTGTCCCAGCTTCATCCCCCTGTTCCAGGATCACATTTCCCTTGACCTCAAGGGACTTCCGTGGCCCAGAGCCTGCTGGTCACAAACAGGTTGGTGGGAGCTGCCAGAGCTTCCTTCCTCTGATAATGATCTGTCCTGCCTCGGTGCTTCCCTGGCTCCCCATTCTGGCAGTCTGCCCAGGCCGGAGGGCTTGAGATGTGGAAATGCCATCTCCCAGTCCCCCTGGGCTGCAGACACCATTGCTCTGTCTCTAGTGAGTAGAACTGGAGAAGCTATGGCCTTACCTTGGGTCTATTGTGAGGTGCCCACGTCCCAGCCCACCTCCATTGCCTGCAGTCCTGACCATCACTAACCCCTTCTTTCTTTCCTTTATTTCAGCCCCAGACAAACTGCACGATGCCCCATGCCTGTCCTACTTCACCGTCCAGTTACCTTGGTAGACCTTCCCTTCCGAGTTGGGGCGTCTGTTCTCTTTCTGTCCCTCCCGGACACCGCCAGTGCTCCCTTACTCCTTACCAGAGTCAGAGCCAGTTTGGAGCCAGATAAAATTGGGTGTAAATCTTGGTTGGCTCCGTCTTCCTGGCTCTGTGACCTGGAGTAAAGGAATGAACCTCTCTGAGGCTGTATTTTCGTACAGTGAAATTGCAGGAGTAATCCCACCTACCCAACAGGATTGCAGGAAGATTTAGAAATGACTTCTATGTAGCCTTAATCAGCCCGTGGCACTGGTGAGCATCTAATAATGATCACTGGTAGCACCAGATAGTAGTCTAGTCATATTTACCTTGGCAAGCATGCAGATTAAGGCAAATACCCCACTCAGTTTTCCTTGAAGGCTTTCTCCTGCTAGAGTGATGTTCTTGAGTAGGCTAGAGGACAAGTCTGCAAGCAAAGTCTAGCTAGGTGGGCTGAGTGGTTTGAGAGGAGGAGAGAAGGTAGGGAGGGGATGGTCAAAGAAAAAGCCGAACATTGAACAATTCAAGCAGAATGTGGGGCCAATACATTGATGAGCCTTGAAGTAGAGATGCACTACATACACAATTTAGCCAAATGCCAAATGACTGAGTGTAAATCTACATGTCCTATGGTCGTTACACTCTACATTTATCACTCTAAATAGATGGTTTTGACTGAGATGCCTAGAAAAGCAAGATACTTAGGGGTATTGATTTTTCTTTATTCTTTTTATTGTAACTTTTTATATATTTGTGTACACATAAATTGTATAAATTGATATTTATCACATATAAATATAAATTATATATATTGATATTTTTTCTTATGGATATTATGGTTTTGAAGACACCCTCCACACAAAATTTTGAAGTGGCTAAAATGATGCTTTATTGCGTACTCTCAAAATGAGAATTCCCAAATAAAACTTTTTCTTGAAAGATTCATTACCTAAATAATATTAAGTAACTAAAACTTCAGCGTAATTCAAAAGTAATTTGTGGTGATGGAGTTCAGAATAATGGTAGCCTGGGGAGCACTAACTGGGAAGGGGTAAGAGGTAAGCTGGAAATGTTCTTTCTTGGTCTGGTTATGTTTACTTTGTCAGAAAACCCCTTGAGCTGTATGCTTAAGGTTTGTGTACTTGACTGTATGTAAGTCATACCTCAAAAAAAATCCTCATGAATGTATAGTTCTTAAGAATTATTTTATTTAACATGATAAATCTAAATATACCAATCAATTCTATAATGACTATGATATCATGGAATCATAGAAGTAAGATACAATCCAATTTCTGTTGTTATGCCTTATAACATTTCTGGAATGTAATAGTACTTATGCTGTTTATTAAATTGTTATAAATACTTTTGGATCAAAAAGTATATAAGGATCTTTTTAAAGTTATCCAGCTAATACACTATCTCCTACTTTATATTAGGTCAACTAATTTTCCTATATTATATGACAATTCTTCATTGTTTTGTATATAATATAGGCTTTGACAACCATTATTATAGCATTTTTCTTTTTCCTTTTTTTAAGATTTTATTTATTTATTTGAGAGAGAGAGAGAGAACCTGAACAGGGTGAGGGCCAGAGAGAGAAGCAGACTCCCTGCTGAACAGGGAAAAGCAGGGCTTGATCCTGTACTCCAGGATCATGATCTGAGCCAAAGGCAGACACTTAACTGACTGAGCCACCCAGGTACCCCTAGACAATTTTTCTTAAAATAATAAATGTGCATTTATACTTCTACTGACTGATAGAATTTCAACATTTTAGGTTACATCTAGAGTGCTCACTAATATTTGAAAGTGATTCAGATATTAACAATGAATCCAAATGACTTGCCTTGTTCTCATTACTGATGCTTTAACTGATTGACAGTCACCCACTCCTTCACATGACCTTGATCAAAACCAAGTTGATAGATGCCAAGAATACTGCTGAAATAAGCATTTGGTTATTCAGCTTTCCAAAGGTCAAATGTGAGGTCCAAAGTAAGTAACAGGCTTGGGCCAATTGTCAGGGCTGGCTGAAGCTTGATGTATTCCTACCTGAAACTTGAAGGATGGGGAAAGGAGGGTGATTAGTTACTAAACCCTTCTGTTTCTGGGGGTAGGAGTTGGAGAGGGGAGGAGGGTGTGCAGGGGAACATGCCCAGCCTTGTGTAGGTTCCTTTAAAGAAAATTGTTTCAACCTGGACCTGAGGAGCAGTATGGAGCGCCTGGGTGGCTCAGTCGGTTAAGTATCTGACTCTCGATTTCTTCTCAGGTCATGATCTCAGAGTCTTGAGAAGGAGCCCCATGTCAGGCTCTGGGATCTGCTCTGGGCATGAAACCTGCTTAAGATTCTCTCTCTTCCTCTCCCTCTGCCCCACCCACCTGCTCACTTGTGTGTGCTCTGTCTTGAAAGAGAGAAAGAAAGAAAGAAAGAAAGAAAGAAAGAAAGAAAGAAAGAAAGAAAGAAAAGAAAAGAAAAGAAATGGAGTCCAGTAAAGAAAATAATGCAAGAACTGGTACTAGAGCTCACTCACCTTCCTATAAGTGAGAACAGAGGTACATTAGGTAGGAGACTCTTTTACATGACCCTGGTTTCCCAAAGTCTCCATACTCTGAAGCAAATAACCCATAGACAAGAAGGCCAGTTGAATCAATGTGAGAAGTGTCCCGATCTCAAGGGCAGAACGTGGGAAGAGGAAATGCCCTTGAGATGAGGACCTTTCTCCACACATTGATTCATAGTGTCAATGACCCAATTGATAGTATCCATGGCTCTAGGAGATAACCCCAGTGCTATGGCAGCAAAAAACATACCAATAGCAATAACATTCAGGGACCCTTTCCTTTGAGAGAACCTTGGCCCATTCTATGCTCCTGCATGACTGAGCTTCCAAAAGGACTTTGAAGATTTTTTATTTTCTCTTTTTTTATTATTTTTATTTTTCATGATTTTCTCTTTTATAGGTCTTCACCTACCCCATCCCACCGTGGAAGATAGAAAGAAGAGCAGGTACAGCTCTTGCCAGGATGTTTGCCTGTGCTGGGCTCCAAAGCAGTCAGGCTGGGAGCACCATGACACCACAGGAGCATGAGAAAACATCACTAATAGGGCTATGGAACATAATAGAACTATGAAGCCCATAGTTCCCAAGAGCAGAACTAAAGAAAGATGTCTACCCATAAATACACATTATGATGGAAAATCCTCATCTATATAAAGGTAACCTACTTCATAGGAGTATCAGGTAGATTAAATGTGACAATATATTTTAAGCATTTAGTACAGTGGCTGGCCTATAGGAAAAGTTCAAGAGGTGTAATCATTTATATTTATTGCTGCGGTGTCAAATGTCAAGTGACCAAACCTGTGATGGATGGAACAGGCCTGACTTCCGTGACAGAAGAACAAAGGATTTCAACAGAGGCCAAACTCCTCCTTAGCCTCCCTTTGCCAAAAGTAGTCCCTAGCCAAGAGTGGATAAAGTAAGGCTCAAGTTCAGACAAAAAGGACAATATGCATTATCGCTCTAGGTAAAGTAATTTGGAGTGGGGTGGGGGTAGGGGGCAAGCTCCAATTGGAGCGAAAAAGGGGGGCATTGAGTATTTCTGTTCAGACTAGTTAAGGGTTGTTTTTTTTCCCCCCAGCTCTACCCTCCATGAATCAAAAGATGTAAAAAGAAGGCAGAGGATTTAGGGCCACTAATGTTTGAGGGTGTCCTCTACTCCAGCTCCTCTCTAAAGGGTTCATGTATCATAGTAATTAATGGCGAGAGGGCTCTAGTAACGTTTCCAACTTCCCCTCCTGACATCTAAGTCCGTCCTCAGGTGACCTTACTATGCCCTTGCCTCCATCGTGAACCCTCACATCCTTCCCACTCCCAGATTCAGCTCCCTTTCCTACTTTGTCTTCCATCACTCAAAATTGCCACCAGGACCCATGGCTCATGGTCCTTCCCTGCTTTCCAGTGGACTGCTTGCAGTGGGAAAACATCATAGCTGTTGCTTTCAGTGGTCTTCACATAGAAACTTAGTTGAGCTTACACATTTAAAGCATAAACTGACTTGGTATAAATTAGTACAAACTCCTGCTCAGGCTGTGGCATCTAGCACAACACAGATCTACACATCTATAAAGCTTTAGGCTCTTTCGGCAGATATTCATAAAATTAAAATGTTACAAGAGATTATATCCACTGACCTCAGAAGTCATCTAGTCCAGACTTCCCCATTTTGCAAATGAGAAAAATAATACCCAGAGGACTTGAACATCTTATCCAAGATCACATGGCTAGTTTAAGTAAGTACTCGGGCTTCTTGAACCAGTCCAGTGATATTTCCAAACTGGAATTCTAATTAATTATCCCAGATGGATCTTAGACATTTTCCAAAGTCAAATTCACTGTCCATGGTCTGGCAAATCAATCTGCAAATGGGTAGATTCCCAGACTTGAGAGAAAAGCATGTTCATCCAAAAGAGGGCTTAGTGTCCGTAATCCCAGTGTGTTTACGTTTCTGCCTCTCACCCATGGATCACATCCCCTTCACCTGAGTGTTCATATTGTGTCAGTGAGATGGGAACAAAACAGTACCCAAGGACTTGGTTACAAACTAGTCAAGTATGTCCTTGGGCCATACCACTGGCTGTTGGAGACATGAATAAGGGCATGCTGCAAGAACAAAGGTCTTCACTTTCCATCTGCTATTTGGAGCCAGTAGGAAAACATTTGGCAGACCTCCAGGTGGGCCTGAGACATCCCAAAACATTTTGTCATTGGTAAGGGTCACTATTCTTTACCTTCAAAGTTGGTGCATCCACGGCTGAGTTTTCATGGTCAATTAGACACAGAGCAATGTGTCTCAGACTTTTCCCTGAAGAGCTAGTAATGGCAAAGGAGAATTCATTAAAATACCTCAAGTCTTGCCCAGCAAACATGAACCCTCTCTGAAGTCTCCTTCTATCACTTAACTAATATTTTAAAATAGTCATGTGCATAGATGTCTTATATGTTATCTTAAATTTTCATTTGTGGGTAATAAGAGAGCAAAGCTAATTTCCTGGTTTGGATGGTTGTGCTGTGCTGATGTAGGCAAGGGAACTTGTAATTAGGAAATACTCACTTTGGTATTAAGGGGTAATGGAACATCATGTCTGTAACCTATTCTCAAATAGTTCAGAAATGTTAATAATTGGGGAATCTGGTCAGAGCATATAGGGGAGCTCTGTGTACTTTTTCTGAAACTTACTTATAAATTTGAGATTACTTCAAAGCAAAAACATTTTAAATTGTAAAAAAAATCTGTAATTTGTTTGAATTTTTCAATATATTCCATCATACAGTTTTATTTTATATAAAAATAATGTTTTGAATTACTTCCTCTTCCCACCCCCAAATAACTTCAGGAAAACTGGGAAAGAAGACAGTTATCTTATGTGTCTTTGTATACCCCTCATATGTCTGCATTCAGTCAAAGGTAGGAGTACACTAGCCTTAACGGGTTTTCCTTAACTTGCTCTCCGTGGGCCTGAGTCTCTGACCAGTATTTCTCTTCAAGAACTGGGTAAGAAAGAAAAGATAGTATGGGGTAAGGGCAGTAGGAAGGTCCTTCACGTGCTAAAAATAAATAAATAAATAAATAAAAGAGAGGCAGAGAAAAAACATACATAAGGCGTTTAGAACAGTGACTAGAACCCATAAACCCCTCAGTAAATATTAGCTATGATCATTTCTATCACTGTTGTTTTTGTCACCCCTGGGAGATCCAAATGCTGCACACAGCTTGTAATAAGTCAAAGACCGCAAAACACATGTGAGCAGAGCCCCCTGCTTCAGCTCTGGTTGGGCTGAAGATTACATGCTCTGTTTCCTGGGGACAGATCCTATACTCAAGAGCAAGGGAGACAGTCCAACTGCTGAGGCAAGATCGTGGTGGGATGGGCTCCTTGAGAAGACCCCAAAGAGCTACACAGTAAAGAGAAAATGGACCTGGCAGGGGACAGGGTCAGCCACTGGGAACAGAGTGATACTTTTTAGAAGGAATATGGCAATGAATTTCTTGTAACAGAACTCTGAGACTCAGAGTTCAGAAACGAGGATCCAAGATATGTCATGGCCATGGGTCTTCAGAGCCAAGGACCCCTCTTGGATGAGAATCTCTCTTGGAGAGATTCCCTATTGGAAGCTTCTGACAAAACCCCTGCCTCAGTGTGAGACCAACCACCCCCAGCCCTGGTGGTTGTTGACTCATCACCAAGGTCCTGGATCCCAGTAAACAGACAAAGAAGTATAGTCAGAAGAGCTGGGCATGGTAGGCTTGTTCTTCCAGAGCTGCTCAAGAGCAGGACACTGCCCTGAAGCCTCACCCTTCTTGTTCGCCTTTGGGCTTTTCTAGCCTGAGCTAGAAAATCGTCCAGTTCCCTGGACGATCAGTTGGTTTACACTATTCTGTTCCTTTGTCTCTTCTCTCTCTCGCAAGGATATCATTATACACACTCAAGACATACATCACTGGGAAGCTCAACATGCACAATCTCATCTCATTTTTGAATCAGCACCGCAGCAAGTTTGCACGGCTGGAGCCAATCAAAGGCCGGGACAGCGGGGATCACTGCCAGGAGTAAGTGCTCCTCCTGTCACCTGTCCTGGCTCCAGGTGGTCCACCATGGATGTGTCAAGCTGTTGGGCAGGAAGTTAGCTAAAAAGCTATGTGGAGCCCAGAGACACAACTGTCAGCAACTACTTGCCTCCAGCAGCTGATGTTCTACCATCATCGGGCTTCCCTCTGGGTAGATTTTATTTCAAGCCTTCTGCATCCCAGCTTGTCTCCACCTTGGCGCCTCCGGACGGCGGCAGCAGCAGTTCCTCTCACACCCCGTCGCGAGGAACTTATCAGAGCATGTCGCTTCCAGTTCAGTAGTCACCATGGATCCTCCCATTGCTCTCCACTGAGCGACCAGGAAGCACTTCTGGACAGGCTCACACAGGACCCAAGCAAAGGATAAAAAAATGCATATGCCATTTTCCCCTTAGCCACTCCTAGTGGCCCCGGCCCCTCCTGCACCACCTTGCTCCTCCAGAACCCCCCGTCTTCCTGGAGACTCTGCTTCTCGCCACCAGAAGGATGTTCAGAGGGGGAAGCCTGATGACCCATCCTGAGGGTAGCACTTGTAGGTCAAGGACTTTCTTCATGCTGCTGCGGTCCTTCATGCCCACGACCCAGACAGAATTCTGTGGCACTCTCACCCACCCTTCCTCGAAGATCCAGAAAACACTAGTCTTTAGGGGATCAGCGCTGATTCTCCGCGTTTCCTCCTTTTAGCTACCTCAGGGTCTAACTGTGCAGTTTCTTCTTACATTCTAGTCTGGCTGTGAGCACTTGGATGTTTCTTCTTGTTTCATAGAGTCTTAGTACCAGGAGCATTTTAGAAGTTATACAACTGTTACACATCCTTGTGTTACAAACAACGAGGATTCTGAGAGGCAGCACAGTCACTGAGTGTCCCCTCTGGGCTAGAGAAGCACAAGACGACCTGATTCCTGTCCCACGAGTTTTCCATCCAGTTGGGAAGACTGGACACACATGTAAGAGTTAAATAACAAAGCAAGGAAGCACACATCTAAAAACCCAAATGAGTGGTACCAGGAAGTAATGCTGAAGGACGTGAGGTTCAGGAGGGATTAGCCCAGGGTAGATTTGACTGGAAGGGTTCACCCATGTGATCAAGCTGAGCTCTGAAAGATGAATAACATTTGAGGGAGGGCTCTCAGGGAAGGAAAAACAAAAAACAAACAAACAAACAACAACAACAAACAGAAGTGCAGTTGAAAAGAGTGAAACATGCCCAGTAGACAAAAGGAAGACCAGTCCATTAGAATAGAATTTAGTCACCAGGTGACTCTTAGCCCATAAGGTAACATCAGTAAACAGGTAAACAATATGGCAGAAAGGAACAACATAACTTTGGAACCAGACCTATGTCATTTTCAATCCCACTTAATAAATCTGTAACCTTAACCTCTCCAAGCCTCTGTTTCCTTTTCTGTAAAAGGGGGAGGGGGGTAATAACATGGACCACATAAATGCTTTGCAGATAAAATTTTATACAAAGTACAATGCCTTGGTACACAGTAAACACTTATTTAAATTTTATTTATTTGGGGACACCTGGGTGGCTCAGTGGGTTAAGCCTCTGCCTTTGGCTCAGGTCATGATCTCAGGGTCCTGGGATCAAGCCCCACATCAGACTCTCTGCTCATCAGGGAGCCTGTCCGCCCCCCGCCCTGCCCCCGCAACCGCCTGCTGTTCTGCCTACTTGTGATCTCTCTCTCTCTGTCAAATAAATAAATAAAATCTTAAAAAAAAAAAGAAAAAAATTTATTTATTTGAGAGAGAGAGTGCACACACTCATGAGTATGGGGAGGGGCAGAGAGAGAGAGAATCTCAAGCAGCCTCCGCACTAAGCACAGAGCCTGATGCAGGGGTCATCCCAGGACCCCAAGATCATGACTTGAGCTGAAATCAAGAGTCATACACTTAACTGACTAAACCACCCAGGTGCCCCAGTAAATGCTTTTTAAAATGATAGCTAGAATTCTTAACAATGTACTTATCACTGTGCCAAGCAGACCTTCATGAAATTGTGGTTAGTAGTGTCTCTTTCCTTCTGCTGGTGTGGTACAGCCTGTGCTGACTGGACCCACAAGTAGGGCCGTGTTTAGTACCACTATACCATGCTTAACACCATAACACTCCATCACACTGAATATATTTAATATACATATTCCTCATTCAGTATCATTCTTGCCAAAGTGTATCTGAAATTATATTTAAAGCTTTACATCTGAAATTGACTACAAATACTTTGCAATTGGTACTGCTCCTTCTGCAATTATAGTACTTGAGAATTCTTATAAAATGAGAATATCTAACCTAAGATTGTTTTGCAATGTAATAAACTTGTTATGAGTGCCAAATTTCAAAATAAATTAAGTCAACTTTGTTACTGTTACAGGTAAGTGCATATTTTACAGTTGATTTTGGAAGTTGACTTTTCCTGTTTTGGAGAGAATGTCGTTTTCTTCCCGGTCTTCAATAGCATAGGCCCTTGAAAACCTCCCAAACCCTAGGCACTGAGCCTCTGGTGCTTAATGGGTAAAAGGGCCCTGAGACTGTGGCAGTTGGGAAGAGTTATGATGATGACTAGGACCAAACACATGATCGAAGGAACCCCTTTCCCAGGCCTGCCTGAGTGGGGTTGGCCAGCTGCAGGCTCAGCATCTACCTGAGTTAAAGCATATTTGCAACTTAATTGGATTCAGAGCTTGCAAAATCTGTGGTCAGTTATCTCAGTCAGCATGGAATGTTCATGCCAGCCCTTGGCTCGCCCCCCGCTCCTCTATCCCTCCCATCCCCACCCTCATTCCAAAGCCCAGAGGTCTGGGTCTGCAACTGTTAATAAATAATCACTTGGTGATCCTCCCAAACCCATGGGAGAAGCTCAGCTGAGGGCCTGCAAAAGAGAAATGACTTCTGGATAAATAAGTATATACTTGCTCCCTGGGGCCCAAGTCAACTGTTGGCTGGATAATGTTCTCCTGGGCTCAAAAATCAATGTTTTGTGAGCTTTGAGGGGAGGAACGCATGAAGAGATCCCTGCCGTGGAAAAGGTGAGCTTCGTTGGTGAACCAGGCTCCACCTTGGTGGCAGAGGGACAAAAATCTCAGCAGTTTACCCTCTGGCAACGCAGGTCCTAGGAGCCTCTGTGATTTGTGCCACTTTAAGGAGCATTTTATCTCAAAGGCAGTGAAGTGATAAGTGTGTAAGTGATAAGCTGTAGCCCAGACCAAGTGTGCCAACTGCAGTCATTTGCTTTGTCCCTTGACGATTGTTACAATATCCCCTCACTGCCAGTCCTGTAACTTACTAAATATATACGTAGGGCGGTCTTTTGGGCATCTGACTCTTGGTTTCCGCTCAGGTCATGATCTCAGGGTGGTGAGGCTCAGCCCCACGTGGGGCTCTGCCCAGGGTGTGGAGTGTGCTTGGGACTCTCTCTGCCCCACCTCTCAAATAAATAAATAAATATTTAAAAGATATATACAGAGAGAATATTTATATCAATATATAAATCTTTATACAAATATATAAATAAATCTTTAAAAGACATACATATATCTATATATATAAATTCTTTGGTATTTTAAAAATTTTTTTAAGTTTTATTTATTTATTTTAAGTAATTTCTACACCCAACGTGGGGCTTGATCACATGACCCTGAGATCATGACCTGAGCCAAAGGCAGATGCTTAACTAGTTGAGCCATTCAGGCACCCATTTTATTTTTTAATTATGATATTTTTTAAGTAATCCCTACATTCAACGTGGGGCTCGAACTCACAACCCTGAGATCATGTCGCATGGTCCATAGACTGAGCCAGCCAGGAGCCCCAGTATCATCCAGTTTTTAAAAATTCTATCCAGATATTGTTTGCAGCTGAGGACTCAACCTGAGATCTGTGGTCTCTATTGGAAAGGGGGAGAAAGAATTTACCTCCTTACTCTAATAGACTTCCTCCTAAATGTTATCACAAGATCAGAAGAGAATTACTGAAGGCAATGTTCATGCACCACCCAAGACCACAGAGACCTCACTGTGTGCTCTCCCTATGGGAACCATTTTCTTCCTCCCTTTTCAGCCTGGCACCACACCAAAGGGGTGGGTTAAAGTCAGAAAGTTCTTGGCCCCAGCTTTGCCATTCATAGGTGGCCTCTTTCACAAACTCCAGCTCCTTCAACTGGAAGGAATTGATTAGGATATGTCTAAGGACTCTTCCAACTCTGACACTCTATCATTCCAAGACTTTCTTCAACAGGGCAAATGTCCCACCACACCACAGAAAGAACCCAACGCACCATGCTGCTTGGCCAGCTGGAACAGGGGCTCCTTTACTGGAAGTGACTGTTTCTCTAGCTTGGGTGAGAAACTAGGCCACAGAACAGGAAGAAATAAGCTTCATTCCACTACCTTAACACTGACTCAGGAACACCTGAACTAGCCTGGGAGAGTGGAGTATGGACCCTTAGCCCATTTTCCTTTTGAGATTCGTTTCCCCTATGATCTGACTCTCAGTTCTTGAAACAAGAAACCTGGGAGTGTGGAGAGAACACAGGGCGTTGGAAACCGAGAGGTGTTGATTAAAATCCTCTTTCTGACTCTCTTTAACTGTGGGGTGATAGGCAATTTCCTTAACTTTTCTGAGTCTCAGTTTGGTCATATGTTAAAAAACGTAGTCATACTTGCCTCATAAAACTCTTATGAGAGATAAACAATGTAAGTATTTATTGTAGGGCATAAAAAGGCACATTATCTGCTGGGACTGAACCATAAAACGTCAGTGGTGTTCTTAATGTCTGAGGCCATGGAGGCCCTGCATAATTGCCTTAGGGTACGAAATTCTTGGAGGGGCAAACAGGGTTCCCCCCATGGTGTCACACTTTTCCTCTGTGCCATTGCTCCCCTACGAGAGAGAGCAGCCGCCAGAGCAGGATCCCGCCCTCTGCCGCTGCCCCTGCTGCTCGGGCTGTGGGTGCCTGAGGTCCCAGCCAGGGCCAAGCTCAGTCACAAGACCTCAGCTTTGCGGTTTGAGACTCAGCACAGAAAGTGCAACCCAGGCCCCATGGATGCAACACAGTGACGGGAAAGGTCAACAAGTCTGCAAGAAGGGCTGTGAGAACTGCCACCTGGGCCAAGGGCTTGTGTCCTTAATTACATGTGAGCTCATCTCAGGGAGGTGTCCAGACCGCTCCAGCAGCTGGCCACTCCACCATGGCCTGTGTCCCACCACACCACAAGGATGGCCTGGTTCCAGCTGGTAACAATGGTCCCTGTGCCCATGGTAATACTATCTAAAGCCAGGTGTCCCCCCCCATCCCCACCCCAAGCTCTGCAGACTCCAGACATGGCTGCTGAATTCCCTCCCTTGAGTTCTCGACTAATCCTTCCCCTCTTTGCCAATACCACTTCCCTCCCACACACCCAATTTCACATACTCTTAATTCCATAGGGGGTTTTATGGATGCTCCAAGTGATGAGGAAAGAGGAGACATTCTCTTTAGCCCTTCATTGTTGCTTGTCTTGCTTTCTGAATTTGGTACCATGAAGATCTCAGCAAAGGTGGACCTAGGTTTTGTGGGCCTTAAGGTGTGCATGATTTTGGAGACCCTCTTAAAAAAAAGGAATATAAAATGGCAAATGCCAACCAAGTCAGGGCCTTGGGGAGGGCTGTGTTTGGACACTTTAGAGGGATCCAGGCAGGGAAGATTATTTAAGGAAGAAAGGCAGGAAGATCTGCCTGGGTTCCCTGTACCGGCCCAAGGTGTCTTTTCATGCAATAAAAGACTCTGTTCTTCCCCCTCCACCCAGCCCCCCCCCCCGCCCCCGAGTGTGTGTTAACTATCCCGGGGGAAGTATGGAGGTTTGGAAACCCCGTCTTACCTGTTAGTCATCAGCTTTTCCTGTTCTGCAGGAGGGAAGGAGGGCAGCACCTTGAACAGGCGTGGGCTTGGAGGCACAGCAGGGTCAGCCTCCCACCCACTTGAGAACTGCCTGGTGGTCCCATCTCACTTAGGGGAGAGGAAGGGGAGGAAGAGCAGGTTGTGCCCCCAGATGCCAGTCAGATCTGAGGCCTGACCCCTACCCCTTTGTCTGTCCTCATGCTTCCTTGATACGACCCAGAGCAGGGACCTCAGCTTTCTGAAGTGTCTCTCTCCCCCTTCGGAATTTCAGAATCAGAACCTTCCCAGAGTGTTGATCTGGTCCTAATTCGTGCTTTTCGAACTATGAGGAAGGAGGAGTTTTGTGTGCAGTCTGCCGCAGACCCACGCTTTCACAAAATACAAAAAAGTGAATTACTAGAAAAATAAAATAGAACATATATGTGTAGAAAACACAAGGCCGAATTTCTTATCATTAGATTCAATTAGCATAAAATTACTCTATCAAATTGGCATAAAAGTGTCTCGATGCTTCCTCTCAATTTCTCTACCTTTCCTGTGAGACACTCAGAGAAAAACATACACATATTATACACATATGGGCACATAAATACTGACATGAGACACACACATCCATACACAAGGACACAAATTCATACACATGCACGTGTGTGGCCAACACACACAAGCACACATCAACACACACACACACACACACACACACACACACTCAACAGTGAGGCAGCCCCTCTCCTTCCCTCCACCAACTCTGCCTCTTTCCCATATTTAGAAAGAGATTTTCCTACACAGATTAGAGCTCAGAATAAGCCAAGAGTGTTTGGGGAACGTGAAAGTGGCAGAGAAAGCAGAGACTCCAACAGTTCTGACTCCCAGCCCTCTTCCCTGCTTTCTAGAGAAAGAGATTGAATGCAGAGCTCCCTGTGACCTACCACACCCACAGTGGCCCACCCCAAATATAGCTTCCCCTAGATGCGTCCTGGCAGCCTTGCCACACCACACTCCGCTCATCACTGTCGCCGTCTGGCCGCCCTCTGTTTCTGACCAAGGAAGACGTGCTGGAAGTGAGAGAAAAACAACCTTCTCCTACCCGCCCTGGCATCTCCCCAGTGTTGTGGGCAGCTCCACTTCCTCTGTCTCCACCTCAAGAGAGGGTGTTCCTCAGGGGCATATTCTTAGCTCTCTTTTCTTCTCACAACAACACTCCCTAGAGGAACCTGGTGCACGTCCAGGGCTTCAGTGGCCACTTACCTGCTCCCGAGAACATACCTCCCTCCCCCATCTCCCAAGTGCCAGGCCATCTACCTGCCCTCACCAGCCTCCTCCACGTCCTGTAGGCATCTCAAGAAAGACACTCAGAACTGAGCTCATGATCTGCCTGCCTTCCAGACTTGCCCCTCCTCCTGCAATCTCCCCACCTTGGTTGTTGGAAATATCATACCCAATCATTCAAGGGCCTCATCTAAGAGACACCTGTATGAACTCATTCTTTTTCCTTCGTTTCCTTCTCCGGTAATTCACCATCTATCCCAGGTACTGCCTTAAGAGGGCGCACAAGTTCTTGGGTTTTCTGTCTTCCAGATATCCTGGATTCCTAACGTGTGCCCAACACATGTGACAGCTTTGGAGGGTGCTGTGATTTTGGAGTTAGACAAACACACCTATGTTGTTGCGATCAAGGATTTGTAATCTAGCTTGGGAGACAGATAAAAACAATACCTTTGAAACACCATCTAATGATAACAGAAAGTACTAAAATAGAAAGTAGAGAAAGTACAGTGAAACAGTTTTCTCCCACCTCTTCTAGGGTTTCATTCATCCCAACTAAGCAAACCCATTCTCTGTTAAATAAAAATCCTGTTATATGGGGCACCTGGGTGGCTCAGTCTATTAAGCGGCTGCCTTCTGCTCTGGTCATGATCGAGGGTCTTGGGATGGAGCCCTGCATCATGCTCCCTGCTCAGTGGGGAGCCTGCTTCTCCCTCTCCCTCTGCTGCTGCCCCTGCTTATACTCCCTTGCTCTCCCTGTCAAACAGGTGAATGAAATCTTAAAAAAAAAAAAAAAAAAAATCCTGTTAAATGTTTCCCCGCATACCCCCAGGGCTATAACCAGAGTCAGGGAGCACTAGGAGAAATTGGACCATCCTATAATCT
This sequence comes from Lontra canadensis, assembly GCF_010015895.1. NCBI lineage: Eukaryota > Metazoa > Chordata > Mammalia > Carnivora > Mustelidae > Lontra > Lontra canadensis. The sequence continues at coordinate 29,512,557 of NW_022631006.1, forward strand.
GTAAGAGTGGTGGCCCCAGAAGCTAGAAAAGAGTGTGGAAAGAATTCAGAATAGAATAAATCCTTCAAGAGATTAATTATATCCAAACAAGTTGTATAGCAATCTGGGTAGGAGTTTCTGACTTCCGTGTGTGTAGGCTGAAGAATTAGATGAGTTGTAACTTGAACCTAGGGGGCCTTGGACTGTGGAACCGGCCCATTCAGAGAGGAATGACACAGCATCCATGGAAGAGGGTTCCATGGGGCACTTGGGGGCCTGAGAAGAGCCCCCCCAAAAGTCCTGGAACAAAATCTGTGCAGGGCCACTGAGAACATGTTTCCAAAAAGTTACTTGGGAAGGGGCTCCCCAGCCACCTAGGATGACGCAGTTCTTCCTTAGTAGGTAAGTTTAACATTCAGAAATTTTTAAATTAATGATAGAAATATTTAAAACAATCAAACACATAGCGTTAATATGTTTGTATTAAGAAATGTGTGCGTATTTGGTATTCTAGGTATTTGCAGTATTTTTAACATTTTCTCTTGTTACAGTAACTAACAGGTCTTACAATTCTAATTTAAAATGTGTAAATGGGGAGGCACCTGGTTGACTCAGTTGGTTAAGCCTCTGCCTTCGGCTCAGGTCATGATTCCAGGGTCCTAGGATCAAGTCCCACATTGGACTCCCTGCTCAGGAGGGTGTCAGCTTCTCCTTTTGCCCCTCTCCCTGCTCACGCTCCCTGTCCCTCTCTCTCTCTCAAATAAATAAACAAAACCTTAAAAAAATAAAATGTGTAATTGATTTAGATGTGTGATTTGTTTTGTTTTTAAGATTTTATTTATTTATTTGACAGAGAGAGAGAGACGTGTGCACAAGCAGGGGGAGCTGCAGGCAGAGGGAGAGGGAGAAGCAGGCTCCCCGAACAACAGGAAGCCCAACGTAGGGCTCAATGTGGGACTCGATCCCAGGACCCTGAGAACACGACCTGAGCCAAAGGCAGACACTTAACCAACTGAGCCACCCAGGCACCCTAGATGTGTGATTTAAAGTAGAACTTTCTTCTAAAATGGGCTTTGAGAAAAAAATAAAAATAATAAAATTCATTTGGGAACATTGAAGGAAATAAGAATTGAATCACCATATTTACAAATTGTTTAGATTTTAGTATTTCAGGTATTCAGGAATGTCTTGTTGGTTTGTCAGATGACTGAATTACTTTATAAGGACATGGAATATGTCAAGTGTATAAAATATATTTTTAATGTTTAAAATAGTCTTATTAACTACATTTATAAATAGTACCAAATAATCATGAATCTTTTAAAGAGATTATTAAAATGTACTTGTTTGTAAGTTAAACATAAAAGCTTAAAGGGGTGTCTGGCTGGCTCAGTTGGTAGAACATGCAACTCCTGATATCAAGGTTGTGAGTTCAAGGCCCACACTGGGGGTAGAAATTACTTAATACATACATACATACATACATACATACATACATACATAAAATATTTTAAAAACCCATAAAGACTTAAGGAAGAACTGGGCTTCTGGTTTGCATCCTTACTGTAGGGAACATAAATTTCAAAAATTTAAAAAACCAAAGTAGCCTTCTGAATATTTTTCCTGAGCACCAAAAGGACATTTTAAAAACTCACATTGAGGGCACCTGGGTGGCTCCGTGGGTTAAAGCCTCTGCCTTTGGCTCAGGTCATGATCTCAGGGTCCTGGGATCGAGCCCCGCATCGGGCTCTCTGCTCAGCAGGGAGCCTGCTTCCCCCTCTCTCTCTCTGCCTGCCTCTCTGCCTACTTGTGATCTCTGTCAAATAAATAAATAAAGTCTTTAAAAAATAATAACAATAATAATAATAATAATGATAATAAAAATAAAAATTCACATTGACACTACCAACCCGGTCTGTTCTCTGCACTGCTTGTATTGACACAATGAACAGTGAGCTTTGATGACTGTATTTGCAGGTGTTCCCATGTTTGCTGGTCTTACTGAGCCCTCAGAAGGGAGGGTGGTCACTGACGACAATGCAGTGACCCAGGCTCAGTCTCAAGGCCTCACCTCCGTGCTCGTCCCAGTGCAGAATCTGGAACCGCATCTCTCCTCAGTGCCCTCCTGCCTCTGCCCTGTGCTGCCTCTGGGTGGGTCTTTCTGCTGTCTTGCGTGCTGGAGAAACCTTGAAAGGGGAGCAGGACATCCCTGAGGCCAGTGTGGTGTTGGCAGAGAAATTCAGCAAAATACAATCCAAGAGAAAATCAAACTCAGAAACTATGGTTGAGTCTTCATTTTCAATAGGAGCTTTTCCTCCCTGGCCAAATCTGGAATTTTAAGACTACATTTTACTAGATAGGTGACTTAAAAAAACAAAACCCAAAACCAACAGATTGTTAAACAACTGTTCCCTTCAATAAACCAGTCTGCTTGCTTGGAAGACAGAGAGAGTAAAAAACACCCAGTATGTCCATTGTGAGGAGGTAAATTTACATTAGTGGAATTAGAAGTGCTATATTCCATCAGATACTCTGGGGACAAAAACTCTTCATTAAAAAAAAAAAAACAACCCTAACTTTAGGGACACCTGGGCGGCTCAGTCGTTTAAGTATCTATCTGCCTTAAGCTCAGGATCCTGCAGTCCTGGGATCCAGCCCCACATCAGGCTCCCCACTCAGTGAGGACTCTGCTTCTCCCTCTCCCTCTGCCCCTCCCCACCCTCATGATTTCTCTCTCTCTCAAATAAATAAATAAAATCTTTGAAAAAAATTATCATTTTTTTAGATTTTATTTATTTATTTATTTGACAGACAGAGATCACAAGTAGGCAGAAAGGCAGGCAGAGAGAAAGGGGGAAGCAGGCTCTCCACTGAGCAAGAGAGCCCGATGTGGGGCTCAATCCCAGGACCCTGAGATCATGACCTGAGCCGAAGGCAGAGGCTTAACCCACTGAGCCACCCAGGTGCCCCCAAAATTATCATTTTAAATGCAGATACCTTCTGGCAGAAATTTAAAAATCAGGACAATGTAACAGTTACTTGGAATCAACCACTTAGGTACTGGGTTTGGCTTGGGAGCCTTCAGAGACATGGCACAGCATAGAGAGAAAGTTCTAGAATAAGGGGTGTTAAGAAACGTGGAATATAGACAGAGACCTGGAAGTAGACAATGAGCACAGAAAAGGAGCACTGTCACAGAACTGGAGACAAATTTGAACCCACACGTTTAGCAGTTCTAAAGTCGGGGTTGGGGTGGAAGCATGACTTCATGTTGTTGTAATTCCCAGACTGCGGGCTCCTGGAGGACTCTGCTGGGAGGCTGCCAACGAGGGTCAGGCTGCCTCTAGATATACCTGGCACATGTTCGGTCTTCATAAGTGTTTGTTTAACAAACTTTGTTTTCAGAGCAAAGGAATGGGGCTAGGAAAATACATAGATTGCAAATCTGGAAAGCATATAAAACAATTTTTTTAAAACTCTCTCGTTACGCTTAAAATTTTCCAGAAGGGAGGAATCTACTACCTGTGGAGACAGCCTGTGCCATTTCCTGGCAGCTTTAAATATTTCAAATTGCCCTATATAGAAACTAATCTACATCTCTGTCACTACAGCAACTCACTGTGAGCCATTCAGAATAAATCCAATTCTTCTTCGCTCAATCTCTTAAGTCTGTTAAGGGAGTTTCGTGACCCTTGCCCTCCAAATATTGCTTCGCCAGACAATAACAAGAGCTATAAAATGGCTCCTACTCTTGGATCCAATAATTCCACTTGGTAACATATGCTAAGTGAAAATATTTCCAAGCGGGGAGGAATAGACGTATGCATATCTGTTTATACTCTGTGTAACAGAGAAAAGTTGGAAATAATACGAACTCCTTAAAATTGAGAGTGACTAAACAGATGATGGGTAAGTGCTTAGTGCTTTAACTGAAGAAGCAAGCTACCACTCTGGCTGAAGACAGATGTACGAAAATTATATTGATGCACAACAGGAGTGTGCATGGGGAATGTTCCATGAAGAAACCAGAATGTAAAACTGTGTTTTCAGATGAACTACAGCTATGTAAAAGAGTCTCTGGCCTGGTCCACCAATAAAGTCTATAAGTGAATTTGGAACCCTTCTAGAACATCCTCTCCAAACCACGCCTCCTCCAGATTCATCTAGCCCAATGAAACTACAACTGACCCAGATGACATTTCCATATTTGGTTTCTTTTTTTAATTGAAGTATAATTGATTGCAAAATGATCACCACAAGTCTAGTTAACAACCGTCACCACAAAGAGTTACATTTTTTTCTTGTGGTGAGAACTTTTAAGATCTACTCTTAGAAACTTTCAAATATGCAATGTAGTATATTAAACATAGTCACCATGCTGTACATTACGTCTCCATGACTTATTTATTTTATAATTGGAAGTTTGTACCTTGTGACCCCCTTCACCCATTTTGCCCATCCTCCACCCTGGCAGCCACCAGCCTGTTCTCTGTATCTGTGTACTCCTGTGTGTGTGTGTGTGTGTGTGTGTGTGTGTGTGTGTTTTAGATTCCACACGTAACTGAGATCACATGGTATTTGTCTTTCTCTGACTTACTTCACTTCGTATAATGCCCCCAAGATCCATCCATGTTATAGCAAATGGCGAGATTTATTTTTTATGGCTGAATAATATATCAATTTTATATAGACAAGCCACACTTTCTTTATTCTTTCATCCATTGATGGACACTTAGGTTGTTTCTATACCCTGGCTATTGTAAATAACACTACAATGAACACAGGGGCATAGCTATCTTTTCGAATTTGTGTTTTTGTTTTCTTCAGAGAAATACCCAGTAATGGAATTGCTGGATCATATGGTAATCCTATTTTTAACTGGGGGAAACCTCCATACTCTGTTCTACAGTGGCTGCACCCCACATTTGGTTTTAATTCTATCCTGTGTATTTTCCACATGCAAATATCAACCACAAACAAAGAACTTGTGAGGGCTAAGTCCAGGAAGAAAGCAAAGTTAAGCAACAGACTCCAGGCATTAGGCCCTACTCGCTCCTGGTTTCCACCTCTCATTTATTCCCACCTCTGTTCCTGTTCTGTGGAGCTTTCTGCTCCCCTTATAGTTTTCACCTGGATTAGGGATATCATTTAGGACCTGGTCAGACACTATCTAGGATAGAGCAGTGACAAAATAGACAAAGGTCCTCATCTTCATGGAGCTTATTTTCAAATGACATGTGGTGCCGTGGGTGGGCCTATTATGAGACACAGGACATAACTAACCAAGTACATCATCAAAGAGAGATAAATACTGTGACGACAACAAAACAAAATAACATCATGAGAGGGACAATGGGTGAGAGACCACTTTCGATCAGGTGATCATGGAAGACATTTAAAAATGCAACACTTGGGACGCCTGGGTGGCTCAGTTGGTTGAACGACTGCCTTCGGCTCGGGTCATGATCCCGGAGTCCCGGGATCGAGTCCAGCATCGGGCTCCCAGCTCCATGGGGAGTCTGCTTCTCCCTCTGACCTTCTCCTTGCTCATGCTCTCTCTCACTGTCTCTCTCTCAAATAAATAAATAAAATATTTTTTAAAAAATGCAACACTTTAATAAAATTCCGGAAGGATGAGAGTCAGCCCCTGGAATTGTAAAAGGGAGCATCCAGGTGGAAGGAAAAGACAAGAAGTCCCCAAATTAGGAATAAGCAAGGCATGCTTAAAGAACTGAAAGAAGGCCACTATGGCTTTCCCACAAGTGCTCTCTCAGGGGGAGCGCTGAGAGAACAGGCTAGAGAGATAGGCAGATCCCTATGCATATGTGAAGCCATTAGAAGAGGTTGAGAGGAGCTGATTGGAGTTGGTTGTTGTTGTTGTTGTTTTAAGATTCATTTATTTTTAGAGAGCGAGAGCACAGGTGCGGGAGGAGGGGCATAGGGAGAGAGAGATAGGGAGAGAGAGACTCTCAGGCAGACTACCCACAGAGCGTGGAGCCCAACGCGGGGCTCGATCCCATGACCCCCGAGATCATGACCTGAGCCAAATCAAGAGTCAAACCCTAAACCAATTAAGCTACCCAGGTGCCCCTGATTGGAGTTTTTAGAAAATGCCCTGGGTAGGGTGCAGAGAATGGCTTCTTAGGAGGTAAGAGTAGAACAGAGAAACCAGCATGGGAAGCAATGCACCACCACAGGCGAGATGGTGGTGGCCGTGTGGACTCTGATGACACCTAGCTCAGAGAAAACAAATTGTACATCTTTAAAAGAATATTACCAATAAAATAAAGCCAAAATTAAGAAGGAATTCAACAAAAAATTGAATTTACATATATACTGTATACTGCACAAATTTCTTATCCTATACATAAATAAGGCTTGGCCCCAGTTTCCTTGGAAGGCGCAGGTAACAAGAACATGTTCTCTCAAGTCCATGCCTTCCTGTCTCTAAAACTCTCTTTTGTGGTTCTTCATTAATTCCCCTTGCCTTGAGGCACAGGACCAAAGCGGGGCCCTGGTCACTGCTATGCTCCAAGCGGACAAATAGTGAGCAGCCTACAGCCCCAGCCCTACGTGGAAGGCCAAGTACATCTCTTGGTGCACGGAAGCCAGGTAATAAACATTACTTCCACCCACTTTCTCTCATGTTTGGATAATACTACTTCCCTATCAAAACCATATTGGAAATTTCTTGGAGATTATTTTAACTATTATTTATTCTAGAACAAGTCCAGAAAAAGAAAAGGATTTTTATTCTCTTACCCACAGGAACATATCTGTCACTTTTAGAAACTCTTTCAGCACTGACTATTACAAAAATAAACACTTTTTAACGTGATGGGTAGGTGGTAGAAAAGGTGAGGTAGTGTTCAAAGTTCTTCTTTTATGGATTCTGACAGCTTAGATGAAACCTTATAACTTAGTGGTCGAGAGTGAAGGCTCTGGAGTCAGACTGCCCGGGCTCAAATTCTGGCTTTTCTACTTACTGTGTAGCTTCCAGCAAGTTATTTAACTTCAGTAAACCAGGATTTTGTCTATAAAGTGGGAGTTTGGTAAGCTCCAAAGAATCTGAAATCGGTGAAACATGTGAGGCTGGTTTGTGAACGAAAGAGAAGGCTTCTAAGCCTGGGCTGTTTCCAAGCTCCAATTCCTCCCCTATAATCTCTCCCCTTCGCATGTCCCCAAAACATACTCATCAACATACCATCTATCGTACAGACACACACACTCTCTTAGGTAAGAGCCTGCATTCTGGGAAAAAGGGACTAACTGCTGTAAATATACATGTCACTTTACTTAATAAAATAAACCTTTCTCGTTTAGTGCAGATCAAAACAACTCCTGGAAAGAAGTAACTGGATCCCAGACCTTGCATCCAAACTCCATCCCCCTCTGGGTTCAAAAATTTTCAGTGGCTCCCATTTTTCCATAGGGGAAAAAAATGATACACTCCTTTTTCTCCAGGAGTTCATGGACTCCCAGAGCCAGCTTAATTTATATTCCACTTCTTAATTGCAGGAACCTTGGATTCTACCAACTGTTTCTCAAACAATTTTTTTGAGTATAAGGAATGTAAGACTCCGTAAGAGAAAGTTCAGGCTCTTTCTCAGCACTGGTAATGGGTGGACCCCTGGGGTGGCTCAGTTGGTTGAGCAACTGCCTTCCACTCAGGTCATGATCCTGGAGTCTTGGGATCAAGTGCCCCATCAGGCTTCCTGCTCAGCAGGGTGTCTGCTTCTCCCTCTGACCATTCTCTTCTCATGCCTGCTCTCATTCTCTCTCTCAAATAAATAAAATCTTTTTAAAAATAGTTTTTAAAAAAACACTGGAAATGGGTTAGCTGGATTTGAAACAAGTGAATAAGATTCATAATATATCCTCTAAGAAAGTTTCCTAAGTGCTGGCCTTGTAACCAGCTACTGGGCAACATTTATAGAGTGGACACCAGGGGGTAGCAAAATCTCACTCTCCCAGTTCCCCAGAACTAATTACAAGGAGGCTAGAGAGCCTCAGTGACTCCAGGGCCCATAGCCCATTGATGAAAAAGAGTTTCAGCTCCCTGCCTCTAACTCTGCTGAGAATCAGAACATGGTCACTGGACATTGCCGTCCTGGATTTTTTTTTTTTCTTTGACACTATGGAGCAGAAGAATCTTCTTGTCTCCAAGAAGGATGAGCATTTTCCCTCTCTTCTTTTCCAGATCCAGTGGAGTGGAGAAAGGGTGGGCATTTAGCGTTTGGAGGAGGTGACAGAGGAGCCCATCACCTAGGCGACGCCCTCCTCTCCAGCGGTGCCAACGACTGCCCAGAGGCCCCAGCCTCCTGGCCTCACAGGTGCTGCATCTACTGGCAGGATGTTTTCCAAAAGTCAGCCCCCAACCGCAGTGGCACATGCCTTCACGCCCCTCTCTGGGGACTATCTGGCTTTCCGATCTCCTTCCAAATGTCCACCCTTTGGAAGTGCCACCCCCACCCCTAGCCCCCGCAGGGCTTCCCGGTGCCGGCTCAGAGGAGGAACAAGACATCTCCCGTCTGTGCCTAAGCCTCCCCAGCCCTCCTGGGAAACCCTCGCCGGGGCCCCCGTTATACATCCAGACGCGGTGGAGGATGGGTGAGACTAGAACTTTCTTAACTAGTCTGTCCCGCTTTGTCTACTGCGTCAGATAGCCATCCTCACCGCCATAAGCCCTAGCGACCCTGGGAGACTCTATTGCTACCCCATAAGAAGGAAGGGTCTGGCAACCAGTTTCGAATCATGGGGTCTGACGTGGGGGGGTTGCGGGGGGGTTCTGATGCCTTCCCTCCGCCAGCCGAAAATGGAGACACGCGGTGCAGAGGGGAAGGGGCTGCGAGGAAAGAACTCAGAACACGTCTGCCGAAGTGCACGCCCCTACAGGAGGATCTGATCCCAAGACCCGGCCCATCTTCATCCACGACGGTCAACCCCACCCCCCACCCCAAGCTTTCACCGCTCCCTAATCCCCCCCACCACCCCCGCCCGCGCCCTCCCCAGGCCGCACAGAGGAGCCCATTGTCGGAGCCTGGAGGCTTGAGGCCGAAGGAGATGGGAGGGAAAGACGGCGGGCGATCCCCTGGAGGGTGGAAAGAATCCCCTGATTTCCCTGCCCTCAGCCCCACTCGAGTTGGGCAGGGGCCCGGGGGTCTCTTCTGAGCTCCAGGTGCTGCCGAAGTCTGGCAACCGCGGGGAGAACAGGTTCCCAAGCGAGTTAGAGACGAGAGGCTTCGGGCAGCCAAACGATCCCAGTCCTCGGCTGGGTACCCCAGCAAATTCACGCACGCCCCAGCCTATGGAGAGTCCCTTGTGGAGGCTAAACTGACCCCGCTGGGAGAGAGGCGGTGGCGGGAAAAGAGGGGCATCTTCGGCAGGGCGGGCGTCGGAGGACCAGGGTAGGGGCACCCACTGGAGGGTGAGGAGGAGGAGAAAGTTGCAGGAGAGCGAGGCTGGCCCGCTGTGGGCGCCGGGGAAGCCGCTGAGAGGCTCCCCGCGGTAGAGGGAGTCCGGGTAGGGGGTCCGGCGCGGAGGCGGAGGCGGGCACTGAAGGGCGGGGCGGGGAGGGGCGGCCGTCTCGGCCCTCCCTGGCGGGGCCCCGCGGCCTGGGAGCCGGAGCGGGCTGATCCGCCACCGCGGCCGGAGCTGTCCCCTAGCCAGACCCAGCGAGACGCGAGCGGCGGGAGGGAGGCGGCGGCGCGCCCGGCCCCGCCCGCCCGAGCGTCGGACGCGGCCCCGCGCCGAGCCATGGTGAGTCCGGCGTCGCGGCCCCGGTGTCCCCCTCCTCCTTCGCGCTGCCAGCCCGGGGCCGCCAGCCCCCAGCCCGTTGCCTCCTGCGCCCGCCTCGGTCTGTTGAGCGCTCTTGAGACTCTCCTTCCTCCCATCCCCCCTTCTTTTCTTTGATCTGTCTGTCTGTCTGCCCCACTGTCTGGCTCTGTCCCCACCGGGTATTGCTCTCACTCTTTCTTTCTTCCCTTACTCTCCGCCCCCTCCCCCATCCTCCCTTCAGTCGCTCCCCCGATCCACACACCTCCCCCCGCCCTCCTCTGTCCGGACCTGTGCCTTCCTTTGCAGGATCTTCCCAGCCCCTCCGGGTCCCAGCTCCTTAGCCGCGGGAAACCTCTGCGGGTTGGTGTTGCAGTGGCCCTGGAAGGGGCCCGGCCCCGGGTCATGAGAACTGACCTGCCAGGAACCACCATTTTCCATCCCAGTCCCCAGCCCGGTGAGCTGGGCCCACCCATCCGGCCCTGGGGGACCGGCCGCAGCTGTGGCTGGGCTGGGGCCAGGGACATGGCCAAAGAGGGAAATTCCCGCGGAGAAAGAGGGGCTGCTTCAGGATAGTGGACAGAGTGAGGAGGGGGACTCACAGTGCCAGGGGGCGTGACGCTGCCAGAGCAGACAAGAGACCGAGGATGGGGGCGGTGGGGGAGAGTATCCCGGAGGTCTCGCTGCAGGGAACCGAAGCACTGTCTCCGAGTACTCCCGCTGCAGAGGGGAGGAAACACAAGCGGGAGCTCCCTGCAGGAGGTAGGGGACTCTTGGCAGCAGCAACTTAGGACACGGGAAGCAGAATGGCACTGTTAAGGGGGAGTCCATACCAACAGGAGTGGACACTATTCTGGGAACTTTCACTCCAGAAGTTGTCTCTGAAGAATCACTGCAAGGAGTGGGCACTGCCGGAGAGAGCGCCCACTGCAGGGGGCTGTGGGGGAGGTCCACGGCTAAGGGGGCACTCGCTGCAGAGTGGAGGAGGGGGGAGGCCCTGCCAGGGGGCGCTCACTGCCAGGAGGTGGGGGGAGGAGCACTACCGGGGCTGCTGCTCTACAGAAGGGAGGGCACCCCCTGGCAGGGAGACTAGAGCAAGAAAAAAGAGGAACTGGGCCAGGGAGAGCTGACTCAGTCTCAATGGTCTCCTTTTGGTCCCGGCCGACTGGAGGCCCGGTCTCTGTGCTCTTGCCCGCCGCCTCCCACCCGAGACCCCTCCTCCCCTCCTCCCCTCCTCCCCTCCTCCCCTCCTCCCGCTGCAGTTTCCTGTGGCTGAGACTCTTGCTCAGCCATGAGCTCACCGCCCCTAATGGGTTGCAGCTGCCTCGCTACTCAAGCTCTAGCTGCCCCCTCCTGGCCTCCGATCGGACGGCCCACTCTGCCTCCCCGCCCCTCTTCTCCACCCTCCCCCCACCCACTTTCACCGAGCCAGCCGTGTCCCCGGAACACTGGGGGATCTGTCTGCTCGCCCACACACCTTGGGGCTGGGTCTCCGTGCTGACGCACTCAATGTCCCTCTCTGGAGTGGCTACCCTAGTTTCGCAGAGGGTCGGGACAGATGGGCAACTGGTAAAATATGCAGTTTTGACTGCAGGGCAAAGACAGGACTGGGGGTGGAGGGCGGTGGGAGAGAACTTGATGAACACTGCAGCACAGCCCCGTGCCACTGACAGCAAAGAAACCCGATAAAAGAACTTCAGAGCCATATTGAAAGAGAAATTAGTCTGCAAAGGAATAGCCTGAGGGGGTGCTTCTTTAGGGTCTGAGAAAGAGAAAGAGACCTGATCATGCACTTAGGGAGGCAAATGCAGAAGAAGCAGGGCTGTCTTTTGAGACAGTGGTGGCAGGTGGAGTTGGCAGAGAGGTCCTACTGGAGTTGGAAAAATACATACCATCAAGGCCTCCTCCCTTCCCCACGTGTTCCTTTTGTGACTTTTTCCTCCTTTGGCTGCCCCCACCCAGTTCTTTGTAACCCAATCCCACATGCTCTGGGAGTGGGTGATTGCTCTGAAGCCATTCTGGAAGAGAGTAGGTTGCTAGAAAGTCAGACGGACAACCCTTCAGTCCTCCTTCTTCCCAGTCCTCCTCCTTCTCACCCAGTGACCAACTCTAGGATATGATTATTCGAGGTGGTGGCATTGCCACCTAAGTTAGAGGTCTGTGGTCCTTACGCCCGTGGGGTGGGGGGCTGCTTGCAAGTTGGCCCTCCACCCTGCCAACTCTCTCAGCCATTGCTACATCTTCTGGTAGCCCAGAAGACTGTCTAATCCTGAGGAGGAACTGTGCAATGGTCCCAACTCACAAGAAGCAGGACTGGCCCTAAGATCAGAGACATTCCTGACAAATGCTCCCTGGATCTCCAGGGCCAGAGTCTCAGAGCTCCAGTGTGGAGTGCCCTGCTGCGTCTGTGCACTCTGACTGCCCCAGCCCCACGGAGGCCATCCCAGGCCCCTTCAGCCAGCATTTCCTGAGGGTCCTCTCTGAACACACACCGTGCGCACAATGTGGTCCCCGGGGCCACGCTCTCTAGGGATCTGCAGCTGGTCTTCTCTCTCCCAGGAGCCCGAGCCAGTGGAGGACTGTGTGCAGAGCACGCTTGCCGCCCTGTACCCACCCTTCGAGGCGACAGCCCCTACGCTGTTGGGCCAGGTGTTCCAGGTGGTGGAGAGAACTTATCGGGAGGATGCCCTGAGGTACACGCTGGACTTCCTGGTGCCCGCCAAGCACTTGCTTGCCAAGGTCCAGCAGGAAGCCTGTGTGAGTGGCCCCTAAGATCCACTGCCTCACTCCAGAGACTAGCCAGACTAATTTCCCTCTCACCAGAGGTGCCACCTCCCAACACTGACCCCACCCCCGGCCGAGGCAGAGGCCACTCACGTACTAACACACAGAAAGACACTCGTCTTCCCCCAATATTGACCCCTAAGAAACATCAACTCCCGAAAACCCAGACCCACCAGACCCAATTCCAGATATCCCCCCATAATGATTTCTCAAGATACCTAACTCCCCCAGACATGACTCAACAGAGATCCTTCACTTCTACAGATATAAAGACTCTTAAGAGTCTCTGAGCCCTCCCAGACAATGGCATCTGCTGACCATGTCTCTGTAATGACTCAGTTGTTACTCTCCCACACAGGGAACTCGTTTCCTAGAGAAGCTTCCTACTACCAGAAAACTGGCCAGCCCATTCCCTCCCTCTGCTCCATGAACATCCCGAGATACCCCTCCAGATCCCCAAGGATTATAACCCACCAGGCCACAGGGCAGCACTACCTAGGATGGTCCCGTGCTAACTGCCCTCTTTGGCTGGCTTCCTCAGCAGAGCCTGAGCGCAACGTTGCACCTCTCTCCCCAGGCCCAGTACAGCGGTTTCCTCTTCTTCCACGAGGGCTGGCCACTCTGCCTGCACGAGCAGGTGGTGGTGCAGCTGGCAGCCTTGCCCTGGCAGCTGCTGCGCCCGGGAGACTTCTACCTGCAAGTGGTGCCCTCCACAGCCCAAGCGCCCCGCCTGGCACTCAAGTGCCTGGCCCCAGGGGGTGGGCGGGTGCAGGAGTTGCCTGTGCCCAATGAGGCCTGTGCCTACCTGTTCACACCTGAGTGGCTGCAGGGCATCAATAAGGACCGGCCCACAGGTCGCCTCAGTACTTGCCTCCTCTCTGCGCCCTCTGGAATTCAGCGGCTGCCCTGGGCAGAACTCATCTGCCCACGATTTGTGCACAAAGGGGGCCTCATGGTTGGACATCGGCTAAGCACGTTGCCCCCCGAACTGCCCTCTGGACCCCCAGGGCTCCCCAGCCCTCCACTCCCTGAGGAGGCCCTGGGTACCCGGAGTCCTGGCGATGGGCACAATGCCCCTGCTGAAGGACCTGAAGGCGAGTACGTGGAGCTGCTGGAGGTGACACTGCCTGTGAGGGGGAGCCCCACGGATGCTGAGGGCTCCTCGGGCCTCTCCAGGACCCGGACAGTACCCACCCGGAAGGGTGCTGGAGGGAAGGGTCGGCACAGGAGACACCGCGCCTGGATGCACCAAAAGGGACTGGGGCCTCGGGACCAGGATGGGACACGCCCACCGGGTGAGGGAAGCAGCACCAGAGCCTCCCCTGGATCACCCCCAGGAGCCGAGGCTCTCCCAGAAGCAACAGCCTTAGAGGTGTCTGAGTCTCCAGCAGAGACATTGGGGGAAGCCTCTGAACCTTGTCCCCTGAGGCTGGGGGAGGCTGGGGGAGGAGCAGGCCAAGGGGCTGAAGGACCCCCTGGCACCCCTCGGAGAACAGGCAAAGGAAACAGGAGAAAGAAGCGTGCTGCAGGCAGAGGGGCTCTTAGTAGAGGAGGGGACAGTGCTCCACTGAGCCCCGAGGTCAAAGAGGAGGCCAGCCACCTGGAAGTCCTTGTCACTCTGCCCCCACCAAATGAGCATGACCCCCCAGGATATAGCCCCGTCGAGGAGGAGCACAAAAGCTCAGGGAAGCCAGAGTCAGAGCTGAAAGAGGAGCTCAAACCAGCAGAGAAAAAAGAGCCTCAGCCCTCAGAAGGCTGTGGACCCGCAGAAGAGACAACCAGAGAGAAGGATCCGGAGGGGTCCAGTCTGGCAGGTGTGGCAGGTGAGATGACACCAAAGCCAGCAGGGCAAGGGCCAGCATAGACTGGGCCTGGAAGGGGGCCGGAGGAGGAGCTGGGAGCCCCACAGCCAGAACCCTCACCTCCTCAGGCCCATAGCTCTGCTTCTCTCTGTGTAGGACCCACAGGTCCAGAAGGGCTCCTGTCAGACCCACCAGCACCACCCCTGGAGATGGGGCAGGAAGGGGAAAGGGACAGTGTCCCAGAAGAGGCCGCTCCAGTATCTATCTCCGATGACCCGGATATAGCTTGGGACCTAATGGCATCTGGATTCCTCGTCCTGACTGGTCAGTGGGCATCAGTTTTGAAGGGACAGGGGCCAAGGAAAGAGAAGTGATCAGGGTGGTCTGTGGAGGGAGGCAGGGTGGATGGGAGGTAGCCAAGGCCTACCCCCAGCCAGGACAGCCTGGCCATTTTGTGTCCTCAGGAGGGGTGGACCAGAGTGGGCGAGCTTTGCTGACCATTACCCCACCGTGCCCTCCTGAGGAGCCCCCACCCTCCCGAGACATGCTGAGCACTGCTCTTCATTACCTCCACTCATTGCTCAGGTAACCGAGGCCCACCACTGGCACCCTGAACACTGACCTCCTGCTTATGAGGGCCCTGACATCCTTTCTTCTCAGGACACTGACTTCCTGACCTCTAGGATACTGACTTCCTCACCCCTCAATTTTTAAGCCACTGACCACTGACCTTGCTGACCTCTGACCTCCAGGATATCTTCATCAATGTTCAAAATCAACACTGCTGACTTTCAGTATCCTAAGACACTGCCTAGATTATCAGGGTATTGGTTTACTCATTCAGCAGCTACTTAGTGGGCTTCAAGAACCTAGCAGGCACCATGCCATATACTGGAATGGAATTTACACCTTTCCAGAGCATAGTGGTCCTGGTTTTCCAGACCCTGATCCTATGACTTGTATCATCTGCATATAGACTCTGGAATGCTAGGGCAGTGCCTCTTGGACAAAAACCCACACTTTGGCCCTTTGCCCATTGCTTCCTGAAAGTACCAGACACTGACTTCTCCTGAGGACTAGTAACAGTAAAACCAGACCCCGAGCCACCATCCCCTCAACACACACATGTGCATGCACACTGCCCCCTTGGCTCTTTCTGCCCCTACAGGCCTGATCTCCAGATATTGGGGCTATCTATCCTGCTGGACCTTCGAAAGGCACCCCCATTGCCTCCAGCCCTCATTTCTGTTCTAAGTCAACTTCAGGTAACCAGCCCTTGACACAGGAACTTCTCCTGACCCTAACTCTTCCCCGAGTGTCCATTCCAGGCCACCCAGTTGCCCATTATTTGGTGTTATTCTTCTCTGCCCTCAGGACTTAGGAGAGCCTCCCCTCATTCAGCGACTGCTGGCTCTCACTCAGGACGATCCTGTGGCTGAACTCTGTGGACTTCAGGTTTGAGCTCCTCGCTCCCAGCTAGTCCCCCTGAGTAGTGGAGAGAGAAGAGGATGGCTAGAGCCCCAGGCTGGTCCCCGAACACCTGGGTGGCCAAGCCAGAAATCCCCTGCCTTCATGTGTCTCTAGGGTGCTGAGTTGCTATCAGAGAGTGATCTGAAAAGAGTGGCCAAGCCAGAGGAGCTGCCCTGGGACTTGGGAGGTCACAGGGAACCCTCTCCCAGCTACTGGGTAGAGACGCACCAGGTAAGCTTCACCTCCCCTACTCAGGATGAGGGGGAGCCAGGAATGACCCAGCTGAGGGCATTCTGGGAGAGAGAGGGCAGGTCTGAGACATGACCACCGGGCTGGTGAAAAGTGATTTCCCTTCCATTCAATTTAATACATATTTATGTTCACTATCCATGAGCAAAATATTACGCATGTACCGTGGGCTGCTGGGGAGATGAGAGGAGTATATTCCATAAGTTCCATAAGTTCTTAATACAATGTTAAGCAGCATATGGTTTTTGGTGGGACATAAGTCAGAAGCTATTAGAGAAGAGTGTAAGGTAACTTTACTGGGGTTCTGGACAGAGTCAGGAAGGCTGGTTCTAGTTCCACGTGACCTTGGACAAGGTACTGTGCCCCATATCCAGAGATGGTATCCTTTCTGTACTTGTTCCCTGCACCAACATCCAGGCCTCGGGGTCCTCATCCACAAAGTATAGCAAGTGTGATAGCATCTCTGATTCTATGAATCTCAGTACATGAATATTCAAGAAAAGATAAATGAACATGATCTGAGCTAAATATTAAAGGGGGTCTTTAATACTTATGTCAGGGGCACCTGGATGGCTCAGTCGTTAAGCGTCTGGGCTTCGGCTCAGGTCATGATCCCAGCATCCTGGGATCAAGCCCCATATCAGGCCCTGCTCAGCAGGGAAACTGCTTCTCGCTCCCTCTCCAGCTCCCCCGTGCTTGCATTCCCTCTCTCATTATCTCTCTCCATCATAAATAAATAAAATCTTTTAAAAATAAATAAATAGGCGCACCTGGGTGGCTCAGTGTGTTAAAGCCTCTGCCTTCAACTCAGGTCATGATCTCAGGGTACTGAGATTGAGCCCCGCATCCAGCCCTCTGGCTCAGTGGGGAGCCTGCTTCCCCCTCTCTCTCTGCCTGCTTCTCTGCCTACTTGTGATCTCTGTCTCTGTCAAATAAATAAATAAAATCTTTTAAAATAAATAAATAAATAAATAAATAAAGGGGGTCTGTAACGTGGTCTCTAAGCTATACCTCAAAGGGGAAGTGGATCTGAACAGGCAGAGAGGAAGGCTTTACAGGGTGAAAACCTAGTGCAGACGGGGGGAAAGGAGACTCACATTTACTAAGCGTTTACTGTGCCAGTCCTTACTAAGGGCTTACCTGGCATCGTCTCTTTAAACCTCACAAAACTCTCTGTATCTTTTTTTGAGAGAGAGAGCGTGCATGCGGGTTTGGAGGGACAGAGAGAGAATCTTAAGCAGGCTTCACGCTCAGCGTGGAGCCTGGTGCGGGGCTACATCTCATGACCCTGAAATCATGACCTGAACCAAAACCAAGAGTTGGATGCTTAACTGACTGTGCCATCCAGGCACCCCAAAATTCTGTGTATCTTGTCCTGACTTTACAGTAGAGCAAACTGAGGTTCGGGGAGGTTACTGGGCTTGCTTAATGCCATACAGTTAGTAAACAACAAAGTCAGAAGCTAACCAAGCATTGTCTGGGGCTGTCCCCTCTCCATCCCCGTGTGTGTGTGTGTGTGTGTGTGTTTCAGGACGTGGCGAGGCTGTGCTACCTGTGCCAAGGAGTGCTGTGCTCTGTGCGGCAAGCCATTGAGGAGCTGGAGGGAGCCACAGAGCCAGAGGGAGAGGTAGGACATGAGACCAGACAGAAGGGGATGGGGTGGGATGTGGATTCTCTGGTGGAACCCCTACTGTCGACTGCTCCCTGCCCCTAGGAGGCTGTAGGAATGCTTGAGCCCCTACAGAAGGTGTTGGCAGATCCCCGGCTGACGGAGCTGCAGAGGGACGGGGGAGCCATCCTGATGAGGCTGCGTTCCAGCCATAGCAGCAAGTACGGGGGCGGGGTGGGTGTGCGGGGGCAGGTGGACAGGGCGCATGGAGACACAGCAGAGAGCTGTCAATAAACCTCAGTTGCCAGATCGTTCTTCCTGAGCATACCTCTACACAGGAGATCATGTTTTCCACCTGCTATGACCTTTGCATAAAGGCCCTAGGTAATCGTTATGATTACAGGCAGGCATCTGGAGAACCAGAAGTGTTAAATGCCTTGGCCAAGATTAGTCAGTCGGTGGGAGAGTCAGGATTCAAATCCAGGCCTGCTGTGCAAGGATGGAATGCGGTGGGATGGTGGAAAGGGGTTGACAAGGGCAGTAGGTCATTCTGTCCCTTTCTTTGCCCAGGCTGGAGGGCCCGGGCCCAGCTGCGCTGTACCAGGAGGTGGACGAGGCCATTCACCAGCTCGTGCGCCTCTCCAACCTGCATGCCCAGCAGCAGGAGCGGCGACAGCGACTGCACCGACTCGAGCAGGTGAGGCAGGACCCCCAGACCACTCTTACTTGGCTTGGGAACCTGGCCTCCAGCCCTCCTTTACTGCCGATATCCACAGCTGATGGCTCGATCGGGTGGCCCTCCCTCTCGCCTCACCCTACCCTAGAGGCTGGCCTGGTGGGTGAGATTCAGCAAGAGGGAGAAGGCATCTTAGCCCCAGCAGAGAACCCAGACCTCCCCTACCCCAACAGTGATCAAGGATCCTTAGAGGTTGTGAGATTAGAAGAGATGCTTGGGTGCCCTAGGGGATTCTGGGAGGAGCTGATTGACTCTGGGGTGCCTATAACTTAAAATAATAAATGTCTATTGATACCAGTTTTTTAGCTACATTGCCATCCATGTTCCCTCAACTCTTTCTATGATGTCCTCCCCAAACCTGAAGCTGGAAAAGTCCCACCTTCCTCCACCTTGGAAGGAGAGGATAATGGAAGATGCTAAGGCCTCTTTGTGGGGAAGATTCAGGGATAAGGCTGGCTCCTCTGAACCTTGATTCTTCTCTCCTGGGGTTAAGAGCCCCACAGGGATTTATCCTAACATGTGGGATAGGGGAACAGGGGGCTTTGCAATCTGATTGTTCCCCCAGAGCCCCAAGCATGGTGAATGAGTGCCTTATGGACCTACGTGTGGGCATCAGGGCAAGGTCATCTCAAGGTCAATGTCAAAGTGGAGGGCAGGGCTCTCTGTTTTCTGGGGTTTCTGCATATTGGCTTCCTCCAACCCAGCATCCAAGGGATTGTATCTCTTACTCTTTGCTTGCTTGCTTATTAGCTGATGTTCCCCTTTCAAAACCGTTAACACACAGGATCGAGAGTCTACGGTTCTCAGCGTGAGTTCTAGCTCTGCTGCAAGTGAGATGTTGGACAAATCTTGAAGCATCTCTGAGTTCCCAAGTCCACATCTGTAGAATGGGATCATAACGACACTTAGCTTGAAAGGGTGTTAGGATGACCAAATGAATTCAGCAAAGGACTGTACACATGTTTATGGTCAGACCCTAATTATTGGGAACATTCTCAAGCTTCTCATCTGCAGGCTGTCCTGCCCCAGCTTCCAGCCTTAATTCAGAGAAAAAAAATTACCATCCCTTTTTGGTCAAATATCCCAGAACCAACATGAGAGTCCTTATATCGCCATATTAGGCAACTAGAGCTGGGAACACACACACACACACGCACCACTGGGTTGTCTCTTCAAGCCAGGTCCCTACGACCTCTGCCCACCCATCAGTGGACACAGTGAATGTGAAATTTCTCCTCCTCGGTTATCCAGACAGTCCTCATACTGCCTCAGGCTCACACCAGCTTTATCTTTGTCCCCTCTGGGCCTGGGCCTGGAACCCTTGCCCGCCTCCCTCAGTGCTTCCTGCCAGCCCAGCTTCCCATTCTGGTGCTTTCTCATTTGACCCTTGAGGAAACTACTACCGACCACTGTTAACCATTCCCACATTACAGCTGCATGAAATGGTTTGTGCAAAGGTCCATAGATCAGGGTGATGGGGTTGGACCTGGATCTCAGCTTTCCTTCCCACAGCATGGCCTCCTTCTCCCTCATGGCCCTGCTGTCCTGCCCTGTCTGCCTCAGGTGCTGCAGTGGCTCTCAGGCCCAGGGGAGGAGCAGCTGGCTAGCTTTGCTGTGCCCGGAGACTCCCTGGCTGCCCTGCAGGAGACAGAGCTGCAATTCCGAGCTTTCAGCACTGAGGTTCAGGTGAGAAGGAAGAGAGGGGCAGGGGAGAAAAGGCATGGAGCAGGGGTGGAGAGTGGGGGCGGGGAACTGACTGGGACCAAGGACCAGGTCTGAGTACAGCCTTCCTTCTCCAGGAGCGCCTGGCCCAGGCACGGGAGGCCCTGGCCCTGGAGGAGGACACTGCCTCCCAGAAGGTTCTGGATGTCTTTGAAGAGAGGCTGGAGCAGGCTGAGAGTGGCCTCCATCGAGCCCTGCGGCTACAGCGCTTTTTCCAGCAGGTGTGTGCAGACCCTCTTTCTTCCATGCTCACCACAGCCCAGCTTCTGCCTGGGGAAGCTGACCAGGTAGTTGCTAAAAGCAGGGACTCAGGAAGCCATCTCTTTGGATTCTTGGCTCTGCAGCCTAGTTGCTGAATGACCTGGGACAAGCATGCCTCCATAGGCACCCCTTCACAGGACTGCCATGAGTGTAATATAGGTCATATGAAAAAAGCCCTTAGTACAGAGCCTACCATTGATCAATTCCATGTGAGTGTTGGCTCTTCTTTCATCCAGGCCCCCTGTCTCCATACCAGCTCAGAGTGACAAGGTCAGGCAGTGGTGCTGGGATAGGAAAGGGGGTGTTCTCAGAGGACTGAGAGGGTGTTGGCTCTGGGAAGCCATCAGCTAAAGAGGACGGGAGCTGTCATTGGGCAGCATGCGTGAACAGTACTGGAACTCACTCTTTCTCTACCCATCCCCATCCTCTCTGGCCCGGCAGGCGCATGAATGGGTGAATGAAGGTTCTGCTCGGCTGGCAGGAGCCGGGCCAGGTAGGGAGGCAGTGCTGGCAGCCCTGGCCCTGCGGCGGGCCCCGGAGCCGAGTGCTGGCACCTTCCAGGAGATGCGGGCCCTGGCCTTGGACTTGGGCAGCCCTGCTGCCCTGAGAGAGTGGGGCCGCTGCCGGGCCCGCTGCCAAGAGCTGGAGAGGAGGATTCAGCAGCAGCTGGGAGAGGAGGCGAGTCCACGGGGCCATCGGCGACGGAGGGCAGACAGCGCCAGCAGCGGAGGGGTCCCCCGGGGCCCTCACAGCCCCTCACCCAGCCTTAGCTCCCTGATGCTCCCCAGCAGCCCTGGGCCACGCACAGCCCCATCCCATTGCTCCCTGGCCCCCTGTGGGGAGGACTGTGAAGAAGAGGGCCCTGACTTGGCTCCAGAAGCAGAGGGTAGACCTCCGAGGACTGTGCTGATTAGAGGCCTGGAAGTCACCAGTACCGAGGTGGTAGACAGAACGTGCTCGCCCCGGGAACATGTGCTGCTGGGCCGGGCTGGAGGTCCAGATGGGCCCTGGGGAGTAGGTACCCCCCGGATGGAGCGCAAGCGAAGCATCAGGTGAGAGCCAAGTGCCCAGCAGGAAGGAATACAATATTGTTGGCAGTCTTGGGCCCCAGCCTCCTTTGACCCTCCTTGTTGTCCCTGCAGCGCCCAGCAGCGTCTGGTGTCAGAGCTGATTGCCTGTGAGCAAGAGTACGTGGCCACCTTGAGCGAGCCAGTGCCGCCCCCGGGGCCCGAGCTGACTCCCGAACTAAGGGGCGCCTGGGCCGCAGCCCTGAGTACCCGGGAGAGGCTTCGCAGCTTCCATCGGACACACTTTCTCCGGGAGCTTCAGGGCTGTGCCACCCACCCCCTGCGCATTGGGGCCTGCTTCCTTCGCCATGTGAGTGACCCCAAACACTTCTTCTAGGTCCTCTCCCTTCTTAGGTCTCAGCACCAATCACCCTGTATTCATTCTCCATATCCGTTCCCCATCCCCTTGAAAGTGTGCAGTCCAAGACTCTGAGGCCCCTGGGCCCCTCTGAATCCACTCAGCCTATGTCCTTGTCCTCGAGTGCTGTCTGACCTTCACTCTCTGCATGGCAGTCTGTCATTTCCTGGGCAGCCTGAGCAGCCGGGCTCTCCTTTGCGCTGTAGTGAGGACATGAGGAGGAAAGGAAAAGGCTTGTCTCTCCCCAGGTGACGGCTTGTCTTTTCCCACTGGCACAGGGGGACCAGTTCAGCCTTTACGCCCAGTACGTGAAACACCGACACAAACTGGAGAATGGTCTGGCTGCACTTGGCCCCCCAAGCAAGGTAACCTTTGCTCCAACCCCCATGAGAAGGAGAGGGGGCAGAAAGCCCTAAAACACACCCCACCTCCAAGTCTCTCAGGGAAGAAAAGCTTTCCTGAATGTGTCCAGGAACCTCTCCCACCAGTAATCTCCCCGAAGTGCTGAGGGTGCACAAGCACTGGACTGGGAGCCAAGAGAGCCTGAGTTTTGGTCCTGAGGGACTTTGGGCAAGACTCTTGATTCCTCTGGGCCTCTGTTTCTACATCTGGTAAATGGGGGCACTGTCCACTCTATCTAACTCACAGAGTGCTGTGAGAATCAAAAGACTTTATGTGAAATGACTTCAAGAGTTAGAAGCTAGAGACTGTAAGGGGTTATCTGTATTTCTCCTCCATTCTCCAAGATTCAGAGGATGGTGGAATTCTGGCAGACCCCCTACCCGCTTTCTTTCTGAGGGAAGTTTCACCTTACCTTTGGCAGTATCTGGGCTTCCTCTACCCCCAAAAGCCTGGCCTACCACGCACCTTCCTGGCAGAGCTCAGCCCCCGCTAGCTCCAGCACTCCCTTCATCCCTGTTTGTCTCCTCCCCAACCAGGGCTCCTCGGAGAGTGGCCCTCACTTGCCCCAGGCGTTGCAGCAGCCCTTGGAGCAGCTAGCTCGGTATGGGCGGCTCCTGGAGGAGCTCCTAAGGGAAGCTGGGCCTGAGCTGAGTTCTGAGCGCCAGGCTCTTGGGGCTGCCGTGCAGCTGCTCCGGGAACAGGAGACCCGTGGCAGAGACCTGCTGGCCGTGGAGGCAGTGCGTGGCTGTGAGGTGAGGCCATGGCTCGTCACTCCAGTTCCTACTGTCCAGCCCTGTGGCTTCAGAAAGCAGTGTGGTTAGTGATAAGAGGACCAGACTCAAAGTCAGAGGGCCCAGGCTCTAATTTCTAATCAGCTAGATGGCCTTGGTCAAGTCACTGAACTTCACTGGGCCTCAGTGTCCTCATCTATAAATAAACTATGTCCTGCCCAACATCCCATGATCCTACCTCTGGCTGTGCTTTCCTGTTCCATTCTCAGTTCTTCTCTTTCCTTATCTACTCTGCACTTCCTCAGGCACCTCAGCACCCAACACATACCTTATTCTCCCTTACTTAGTCTCTTTCTAGCCCAGAAAGTCCAAAACAGGTGTGGAACCTGCCTCCTCTGTGATAGACTATTTCCCCTTTGGCTGTTTGCCGATTCTCTTCCCGGGTCAGAATGGTGCTTCATCCCCAGTGTCCACAGGCTTCCCCATGGAAGCCTATAAACGCTATTGTGGAGCATACCTTCTGTCTAGAGAGGCAGGACTATGTAGCCAGGCCAGGTGTGCTGTGCGTGGTGATCGGTGGATGGATTGTACGCCGAGACCTTCCCTGATTTCCTAACTCAGTCTGAGAACTTGTACATTAGGCCCCTTGCCCTATAAATCCCATTTTTACTCCCCATAAAATACACCCAAAGGGTTCCAGGGCCAATTGCCTTTCCTTTTCCTTTCCCCAGACAGATCTGAAGGAGCAGGGCCAGCTCCTACACCGGGACCCCTTCACTGTCATCTGTGGCCGAAAGAAGTGCCTTCGTCATGTCTTTCTCTTTGAGCATCTCCTCCTGTTCAGCAAGCTCAAGGGCCCTGAGGGGGGGTCAGAGACCTTTGTTTACAAGCAGGCCTTTAAGGTAGAATGCTGGGACTTGGCTGGGCGGGGAGTGGTGGGGGCCAGGAAGGGATGGGACAGGAAGTCATGTTGTTCTCGAGAACTCAAGATGTTCTGGAAATTCAACTCCAACCCAGGTTCAGAATCTGAATCACCTAAAACAGGTTTTGACCTTAATCACCTATCAGGTTAGGATGCCAGAGGTGATAGAAATTGCTATTATTGTCATTGGGGTTTTATCATACATGTGGGATACTCACAAAGCATTCCAAGCCAGAATGGAGGACCTTTCTCATTAAGAATATATGCTTTTTGAGTTAGGGGTGGTTCTTGGGGTGACAAGAAAGGACTCTTTATTTATCTATCAGTCTATCTAATAGATTAAATTGATGGAACCAGTGGAACCAAACCCAAGAGGAGTGAGGCCTTTCTTCAGGGAAACTACTTTGGTATCCAGATAAACATTAATAGAGACCTGTAGTCCTAGGGGCACCTGGCTGGCTGCATCGGTTGTATCTGCCTCTTGATCTCAGGGTTGTGAGCTCAAGTCCTACACTGGGTGTAGAGATCACTTAAAAAACAAAATCTTAGGGCGCCTGGGTGGCTCAGTGGGTTAGGCCGCTGCCTTCGGCTCAGGTCATGATCTCAGGGTTCTGGGATCGAGTCCCGCATGGGTCTCTCTGCGCAGCAGGGAGCCTGCTTCCCTCTCTCTCTCTCTCTGCCTGCCTCTGTCTACTGTGATATCTCTCTGTCAAATAAATAAATAAAATCTTTAAAAAAAAAATAAAAAAAATAAAAATCTTAAAAAAGAGAGAGAGAGAAAGACCTATGGTCCTAGATCAGGCAGTATGGCATGATTCTAAGAGTTTCTTTTTTTTTTTTTTTTTAAGATTTTATTTATGTATTTGGCAGCGAGAGAGAGAGAGAAAGAGCAAGCACGAGCACAAGCAGGGGGAGTGGCCCGTAAAGGGAGAAGGAGAAGCAGGCTCCTCACTGAGCAAGGAGCTGGATATGGGGCTCGACTGGATCCCAGGACTCTGGGATCATGACCTGAGGCAAAGGCAGATGCTTAACCAAATGAGCCACCAGGCACCCCCTAAGGGTTTCTTTTTTTTTTTTTTTTAATATTTTTATTTTTTTATTTGACAGAGATTACAAGTAGACAGAGAGCTAGGCAGGGAGAGAGGAAGGGAAACAGGCTCCCCGCTGAGCAGAGAGCCTGATGGGGGGCTTGATCCCAGGAAGCCGAAGGCAGAGGTTTTAATCCACTGGGCCACCCAGGTGCCCCCCACTAAGGGTTTCTAAACTTTGCCTACATTCTTTCCAGCTCCTGGGCTGGGGGGGGGGCGGCAGGGAGCAGGGGCGGGGTGCGGAGTACAGAATAGAGAAAAAGAAGCCTAGGTTTGGAATAATGTAGACGTGGGTTTGAACCCTCTCTCTCCACTAAGCTATGATAAGCCCCTGGGCAAGTTACTTCGTGTCTCTGGGCATTCCCCTTCTGTAAATTATGGTTGTTAGGAAGGCTAAATGTAGAACACTTGGCATATGGTAGGTGTTGAGCAAACATTTACTGAACATCTACCAGATGCCAAGCTAAGTGTAGTGCTTTTCCATGTGGTGCCATCTAGCCAGGACTCACTCTGTCTTCACCCACTCTCCTCCGCTTTTTCTCAGACTGCTGACATGGGGCTCACAGAAAACATCGGGGACAGCGGACTCTGCTTTGAGTTGTGGTTCCGGCGGCGGCGCGCTCGAGAAGCATACACTCTGCAGGCAGCCTCACCAGAGATCAAACTCAAGTGGACCAGTTCTATCGCCCAGCTGCTGTGGAGACAGGCGGCTCACAACAAGGGTGTGAGCGGGGGCCGGGGGGCGGGGGGGGGGCGCGGTTAGGATCCAGGCTACAATGGGAGGTTAGCGTGCATGAAGACCATAGGGTGTGGAATGGAAAAGGAATGACTTAGGAGATGATTCCAGATCTAACTGGAGAGAGGTTGCTGGCATAGAGATTAGTCTAAGGTATACCGAAAGGAAACAGGCAGCTACCAATTTCAGAAAAGCAAGAGCAAAGGGCAGGGCAAAAGAGAGTGAAGGAGTGCTCACTAAACCCTGGTTCCAGAATTTACATGCTGTGTGACCCGGACTAGTGTTTCTGTGTGTTTTGTTCTGTGTTTTGGGGACTGGGTTGGTTTTGTTTTTAATTCTCTGAACCCCATTCCACTGATCTTGAAAAAATGGAAAGTGACAGCTACATCTTCGTATGATAGGGATGGTGAAATAGGTGATTATCTATGGATAGATAATCCATATTTCTATGGATTGGATAGATAGATAATTGGATAAATAATCCAATTATCTATGGAAGCACTTGATAAACTAGAAAGGTGTGTAAGAGGTGTATAAAAGGTGTGTAAGAATGAGAGGTTTGCTCTTAATGCCCAAGTTAAAGGGCAGAGGGTGAGTATTAGAAGTTAGATGGCTGGGATGACAAATGGGCAGGGTGCAACATGTAGGAGACAAGAGACAGGGGTCTGAGGAGGTGGTTAAGGACCACCGTCACCATCCACATAGTGACAGTTGACAGCAAGGGTAACAGGAGATACCAGATGAATGAGAATTGGCAAGAGGCAGAAGAGTCCACCATGATAGTGCTGGGGCTTAGAGCAAAGGGGGCGCTGAAGGAGGTTGGTAACGGGGTCTCTGTTTCCTAGAGCTCCGAGTGCAGCAGATGGTCTCCATGGGCATTGGGAATAAACCTTTCCTGGACATCAAAGCCCTTGGGGAGCGGACGCTGAGTGCCTTGCTCACTGGAAGAGGTGAGGGCCACAGTGCTGGGGGGTGGGGGCGACTCCCAGGAGTCAAGACCTTGAGAGTGAGGGCATAGTGGGGAGGCATGGTAGAAAAGTGAAGAAGGGCAATGAGTGGACATGTCTTCCCAGAAATTGTGGGACTGACTGGGAGGCCCTCTGTGAGACTGAGGGTCATTTCAGAGAGCCAGGAGGGCTTTCCCACACCAGCACCCCACCCACCCACCCCCCTCTCTGCAGCCGCCCGCACCCGGGCTTCCGTGGCCGTGTCATCCTTTGAGCATGCCGGCCCTTCCCTTCCCGGCCTCTCACCGGGAGCCTGCTCCCTGCCTGCCCGCGTCGAGGAGGAGGCCTGGGATCTGGACGTCAAGCACATTTCCCTGGGTGAGGCACCTCTCAAGGGGTGGCCCCCAACAGCTGCGTCATCGTGGTGATGTTCAGGCTGCTTGCTGCTAAGCAATTCCTTTTTCTAGCCAAGTAGCCCAGTTGCCATGACAACTATGTACAGCTTCCCCATTGCTAAAAGAGCCTTCCATCTGGTTGCTAGGATAATGCTTACAGCAGCCTGTTGCTAAGCAGCACTTCCTCTGTACCTCTCTCTCTAGCTCTCCTTGGGTTTCTATGGAAACTGCTCAGCTTCCTGTTGTACCCTCCTGGTTCACCACGGCAATCCTTATACTTTCCTGTCGCTTCTTCCCTCGTTGCTCTAATGATGCTGCTGACAATTTCCTGCCTCTTGGTAGGGGGGTTCTCTTGCAACTGGATTGCTATGGTGACTCACAGCTTCCTGTTGCTATGGAGCTTTTTCTTCCCTGATGGAGCAGCTTGGTTGCTTAAGGTAATCTAGAGGGGTTCTATACCCTGCTCTCACCCTAGCTTCCCCTCCAGCCCCAGAAACACTTGACTCTTCTGGAGATGTGTCCCCAGGACCAAGAAACAACCCCAGCCTGCAGCCCCCCCACCCTGGGAGCAGCACTCCCACTCTGGCCAGTGGAGGGATCTTAGGGCTGTCCCGGCAGGTAAGTCCCTATACTAGGGCTGAAAGTGGGGTGATCTCTTCAGTCACTTTCTGAGTGGGCTATTCTCATTCAACCCATGGGGGCAGGGGGAACCAATGAGCCTGTGTTCCCAGCAAAACCACAGGTTGGATATATTGTCTAGTCTGCCTTTCTCCTCTATCCCTAGACCCGGGGGAGAGGCATCGAGGTCAGAAGTGAAAAGGAATCTTTAATAAGGTGCATAGTGCAGGAGTGGATGGAAAAGTGGGGGGGATGCCAAAAGTATCTGAACTTGGATTAAATTAGCCAAATTGAGGAATCTGGGGGAGGAAGAAAGGTGAATTGACAGGCTTGGGGGGGGCAAATATAGGAAAAAGGATATTTCCTTACCCTTTAAGTTCACTGCAGTTCATCTTTTTGCAGAGTCATGCCCGAGCCCTGAGTGACCCCACCACTCCTCTGTGACCTGGGTGAGTCAGTGCCCCCTTCCACTATATCCAACACTCCTAACTTCTTGCACCAACTGCCTTCCTTCCCCAGCTTCTTGCAAGTCAGCTTCTTCCCTCTCCCAACCCATCTCCCTCTTCTCTCCTGGCTTCTAGAGAAGATGGAGAACTTGGCTAGAGGCCTTCCTCTCGGCACACTTTGGGCCGTGATGGCAGTGGGACATAGTGGAGGACTGCAAGAGCACTGAATTCCTTCCTTCTGCTTTCTGGACAGAGAGGAGGTCACAGGACCAGCATGCTTCCCTGCTGCTATCTCTTGCTCTCTCCAGCCGGGTGCCTTCCTGCAGGAACCAAAGTGTCCACTCTTTGCTTGCCTTCATGCCCTGGAGGGGGAGAAATGAGCCCTCACCCGGTCCTTCCCCATCTTGGGCCACTGCATTCTCCCAGGACACTGCTCCGTGTTGGCCCTCCCCCAACAGCCTGCATTCTCCCCTTCGTGTGGTGCCACCCAGACTCTCCCCTTAGAAGACTCATCTCTGCCAGGTCAGCTGTGGTTCCTGGTGACTCCACTCTGGGTTGTCATAGGAAATGGAGCTTTGCAAATCATTATAGGAGGGTGGGGGGTTGGGGGTACTACAAACTTTATACATGTAATTACTGTTATTATAATACTATTGTTATATTAAACGTATTTACTCATACTTTGTGTTGGAAGAGCTAGAGCAGACCCTGGGTTGAGGTGATGCTGCTACCTTGAGCACTTCCCCTCACCCATTAACTGGAACACAGAAAATAAAACCAAGGCTTTTGGTACCCCTTCCTGGCCCCAAACTGGGCGTGGGTGCGGGAGAATGCCCCTCCGCCAGTGGCTCTCGGAGGCTTAATGCACTCTGCGAAGTTCCACCTCTCCCACTGCACCCAGTTCTTGAGGCTGAGGGGTCACCCTTAAGCTGGGATCCAGCAGTTCTCAAAATGAGGTCCTCAGACCATAGGGCATGAGAATCCCCTAGGCTACTTGCTAAATGCTAATTCCTGGGCCTCACCGCCAGAGCTACTGAAGCCGAAGTCTGGGGGTGAAGCCCAAGATTTCTCATTCCTTATTTAGCTCTCTGGGTGAACACTAAGTGCCTGAAGAAGTATTTCCGGACAAAACGCCCAAGTAGGACAGGACATAGGCAGACAGACACAGCGCCCTGTGCCTCAAGACACCTGTTTATTGGGGACACAACTCTGCGACAGGGATGACAGGAATCGTACCAAAAATAGCGACGTCTACAGGGCCCCTGAAGGGGCTAGAAGGGTACAGTGCCCCCCACCCCCACCCATTGTACAAAAATAAACTCTCACGCCTATGGACCAGCAAAGACTGGCAGAGCGGCTCCTCAACAGGGACACAACCCTCTGCCAGCCCTGGGACCCCGTTCTTTGATCCTCACCCCTGCCACTTCTAAGGCACTGTGACTCTCCCCTGGGCTGGGTGGGTAGCGCCCGCCCACCCTCCTACGCCCTCCACCCCCTCCACCTCTGGTCCGCCTGGGGCTGGGATATGGGTCCCACGCTGCCCCCTGCTGGCTGCTCTACCCAACTACCTCTAGCGCTCCCCCGCTCCCGCGGGGTGAGCTCACTAAGCTAACCGCCCCTAAGAGGGCTCCCTACCGTTCTTGTCCCCCTAGCCCCGCCTCTCCCGCTCTCTGCAACCCGGGGCCTTCCTCCCCTTCCTGAGGAGGACTGGGAGGGGTCTCTCCGGATTGTGCAGGGACGTAGGGCGGGGACGCGTCGGCCTGGGGCGGCCTGCGGCCCCGAGCCCTGCGGCTGTGGTGCACTTGCAGGTGCAAGGCCATGAGCTCAGGGGCTCCCGTGGCGAAGGGGCAGAAGAGGCATCGGTGGAGGGCACCCCCCGGCCCAGCCTCGCCTCCCGGCCCCGCCCGCAGGGACAGGTCCAGGGGTTCGGCCTCACCGCCTCGCCCGTTGCGCAGGGTCCTCCCGGGACTGGCGGGCTTCCGACGGGACCCCGGCGCCGCGCTCGAAGGAGGCCGGGTGTTAGCCGCGCCCTCCACCCAGGTCGCAGGCTGCGGAGCCGCCTTGGCTCCCGACTGCTGTACCGCACTCCGCTGGGAAGGGGGCGGCGGCTCTGGGGGTGGTCCGGGGCCCGCCCCACTCCTCTGCTCTCGGTGGTGGCGCTGCAGGTGATACTTCAGCGAGCCGGATTGGGTGCCCGCGTAGTCGCAGTGCGGACATTTGTAGGGGCGCTCGCCTGGAGAAAGGGGTGCGACAGGGTCACAGAAGCACGATCACCGCCGGCCCCACCCGCATTTCTCTCTCTATACAGGCCTCTCTGGACCAGAAAGACACACCCCCACCCTCATTTAACAGAGCAGCATTCCCCCAACCACCTCAACTGGCCAAACTGCAGGCTGCCTTTCAGGCAGCGCTCTCTGTTCCCGCCCCTCAGTTCCCTCCCCACCACAGAGGCTGTCCCCCTCACCTGTGTGCACTCGGAGGTGCACTTTAAGGTGATGCGCTGAGCGGAAAGATTTTCCACAGAAGGGGCAATCCTTTCCTGTGGCTCCCCGGCCCCCTTCAGGCCGGGTCCCTCCAACCAACAGCCCGTTCTCTTCTGCAACACACACGTTAAGGGAAGTCAGAAAGGCCCTTTGCCCTATCCCTATCAGAGCCACGCACCCCACACCCACCCCTTAGGATTGCTTCCCCTGGAACCCCAGAAGGAAACAGTCTATTTGAGGGAAGCTGAAAGGTTGGATTTGTTGTGAGTTGTGCTATGCCCCTCGAAAAGTGACCTCCAGGAGTGAAAACAATAGAGAGTAAGAGACAGGTCCCTTTTAAAGAGGAGGGGAAGGAGGGCGGTGGTGGCGTCAGAATGGGCCCCGGATGTGGAAATCTTGGAGGGAAAAGACCCCTTACATACCCTGCGTGGCGGTGGACCTTGCTTGGGTCCCCGCAGCAGACGCAGAGTGCCCTGGCCCCTCGCCTGGGCGCGGGTGCAGTGAAGCCAGAGGGCCCAACGCCCTGCTGCGGGCCCAGGTCTCCTCCTCTGCCTCCACCACCTCCTCTTCCTCCTCTGGCTCTTCTGCGCGATGCCGCCGAGCCCGGGATGGGAGAGCAGAGGGCAGTGGGCGGAAGCTTCCGAAGCCGCGGCCGGCCCCAGGCTCGGCACCCTCACCATTAGGCCGAGCCTCGCCAGCTCGCAGGCTCAGGTAGCCCAGGAGGCTCGGAGGCTCACGGCGCTCGGCAGGAGTCGGAGCCGGGGCCAAGAGGAGCGCGGGGCCCAGCGGCTCATAGGTCAGCAGGCCCAGGTCAGGAGGCTGGGGGGCCCGGGCAGCCCCGGAACCAGCCCCCGGAGCGCGCAGCGGCCCCAGCTTGCTGGCATGCACCTTCATGTGGTTCTTAAGGAACCAGGGCTCCTTGAAGCAGCGGCCACACACGGGACACGCATGATCGAAGGAGGCCTTGTGCTTGCGCATGTGGCCCTTCAGAAACCAGGACTGCGTAAAGCTCTGGCCACACACTTGACAGCGGAACTCCGGGGGCGCGGGGGGCTCCTCTGGAGCGGCGGGAGCGGGGGCAGGCGCTGCCTCACGTTCAGGCTCCGGCTCAGACTCTGGGACTGATCTGGGTTCAGGTTGGGGCGGAGGCTGAGGCTGGGGTGCAGCTGAGCTGGCCGCCAGGGGGCGCTCAGGAGCTCCGTGGGCCGTCAGGCTGTGATGCAGCAGCTCCTCCTCCTGGCTGGAGCCAAAACTGCACAGGCCGCACTTCCAGGGCCTGTGCAGGATGTGCAGGTGGCGTTCGCGCTCCGCCGCAGTGCGAAACTTGCCTTTGCAGAAGGGGCAACGGAAGGCGGACGACGAAGGAGCCTGGGACCGCGCCAGGCCCTCAGTGGCAGGGGTGGACTGCATGCCCCCAGAACTTCGGGCTCTCCCCAGCCGGGCCTCGCGCAGTAGCGCGCGCTCCTCCAGCTCCAGCAATAGGCGTGCGGCGGGGCTACGCGGACGCTCCGGCTGGTGAGTGCGCAGATGCGAGCGCAGCAGGGCCCGCTGCGCGGCGCGGTGGCCGCAGTGCGGGCACTGGAAGGCCTGGGCGCCTGGGTGCGCCCGCAGGTGCAAAGCCAGAATAGAGTTGAAGCGGAAGCGCTTCCCGCATACAGGGCAAGGGAAGCGTCTTTCCCCTGCGCGACTCTCGGACCAGCCCACTGCTCCCATCCCTGGAGACCCGGCGCTCACGCCTGGCCCGTTGGAGTAGCGCTGCAGATCCAGTTCGCCGTCGAAGGCGGGCGGCGAGGGCGCTAAATGGCCGCCCGGAGCGCGGGGACGTGAGCCCTGTGGAGAAAGACCTGAGTAGAGCAAGGGGTGGAGAAGGGACAGCTGTGGGAAAAGCAAGGGCGTGGAAGGCCAGAAGAACTCGAGGGAAGGTGGGTTGGGGTCTGAATCAGGAATACCGAGTGCCCTTCCCACTCACCCTGAGGGAAGTGGGATATGAATGGGAATTGAGCTGTTGGGGCCACAGTCTTAACTTCTAAGAGAGGTAGGGCAGGGAAGGAGTATAATCGGAAGTACTTGCAGGTTCAGGCCGGAGCTTCTTCACTCACCTCCATGGACCCCCTTCACATTCTTTGGTTCTGGGGAGTGCAGGGAAGAGGAGGAGGAAGAGCTGCTAGTGAAGGCAACAGGTGCTGAAGAGCTAAAGCAAGAGAGACAGGTTTGGAGGGAAAGATGAGCCCTGGTTTTCAGCAGTAGAAAGAGGCACCCCCAACCCCATACTCTTAGCAGCCCGTACTCTTGCAACCTATCCATTACCCTTCTTTGCACCCTGACACAGGAAGAGGCTGCTGTCTTCAAAATTTTTACTCCTTGATTTGCCCAGCCCACAGGCTCCCTAACAACCAGGATGTCTTCCCCCAAAGTATTAATTTTAAACTCCTAGTCCCAAACCACCGCTACCATCGTTACCATCACCACCATCACCACCACCATCACCACCCCCTGGTGGTAGAAACCATCACAGTATACCCCTCTCCCATTTAAGTCAGGCTATGCAGCTTGATGAGCAAACGGGGTGGGCCTGCCATGCCCCCCAGTTATCTAAGTGAGACCAGTTGCTCTCAGACCCCTAACTGACCGATCAGCCAAACATCCTTCCACACTCCACAGTCCTTCCTTCTGCCCTTATCCTGTCTTTCTGTCTTTTCCCCCTCGTACTCCCTCCCTCCGCCTGGATTCCTGATCCATTCATTTCCATTCATTACAGAGACTCATTCATGCATGGGAGAGAAACACCTCCCAGCAGCGGAGAGTCTGGAGACAGACAGAGGGGGAGGGGCATGAAGGGGGAGAGAGCCAGAGGGAGAGGGAATGAAGAGAGAGTTGGGGGAGGAGTGGAAGTTAAGGGGCGCTGCTGGCCTGGGGAAGGGGTTAAAAACTACAAATACCGGATAGGATTCATTCCCGTGTTTCAAACCTTAGAGCCTGCAGTTTGATGGGGCATCTCAGCCCCTTTGTCCAGGGCTGTTCCGAGGCAGGCTTTCCTTCTCTCTGCAGGGGAGAGGCTCCCTCACACAAGAGGAGGATTACACTGGCTCTGAGCTCAAGAGGCTGGAGTGAGGGACGGGGGGCGGGGCTGGGCCATCTGCACAGATAGGGGCTCAGCACATGCTCTGAGCAGGAAAGGGTTAAAATTCTCCAGGCTGAAATTCCCTGGGCCTGGGATGTGCAGAGCTCTAGTTCTGAGGAAGGAGAAGAGCACTGAGAAGAAGCTGGGGTGGGGGGGGGGTGCTCTCCTGATTCTAAGCTGCAGAGGTTAGTTAGCATTAGGACTTAGAAGCAACCCCAGAATTAACATTCATGGAAACAGGCCTGGGGAAGATGAGCAGAAGTCAGCCAGCCTACCTTCCTGCTTACATATAGAATTGTCTCCAGTTGAGGCTGGATGAATGTGGGCCTAACCTATTTTTTGCCTGAGATAGAAAGAATATTTGAGATATAAAGAACTTCCATACAATAGGCATTGTGAAACTGAAATGGGTTACTGAGAAAGAAAAGGACTCAAGCATTACTTTGCTTAAGGTTCTTTAACAGAAGAGAACTGGGCCAGGAGTCAGCCCTGCTCATCAGCAAAAAGAAAAGGCTCTGGAGGTCCAAGCCTTCTTTAATTTTTGACATTTAATGAATGTGATAATATTCCATAAAGGGGCAGGTACCTATTACATGTAAAATCTGGATTAAAGGAATTTTATTAACAGGAGGTTGACTGACAAAGTGTCCTCATCCAAGGGTCATTAAACAACCTCCACCACCACATTTAACATTTGTATTTCTGTAGCTCCAAATTAGGGC
This sequence comes from Lontra canadensis, assembly GCF_010015895.1. Classification (NCBI taxonomy): domain Eukaryota; kingdom Metazoa; phylum Chordata; class Mammalia; order Carnivora; family Mustelidae; genus Lontra; species Lontra canadensis. The sequence continues at coordinate 29,546,979 of NW_022631006.1, forward strand.
ATCCACCATCATCTTCTGGATCCTCCAAACAAACCCCTTTCCTGGGACCAAGATCCCAGCTGGGCTCCATGCGTAGTGTCACAAAAAGTAAATTAAAGAGTAGGACTGAGGAGTGCAAGGCTATTGTGGGCCCAGTCTGACTATTAATAGCCCTGCAACCTTCAATAAATCACTTAACCTCCCAGTTTACTCATCTGTAAAATAAGGAAGTTGGACTAATTTATATTAATGGTCCCATCCAGCTCAAAAATTTGTGGTTCTGAGTCACAGGACTCTTCTGGACCCCAGAGAGATGTTAAAAACAAATGGTCATCCCTTCAGTACCATGGAGAGTGCAGTGGGCTACCAGAGGAGCCACTTTGGCCACCTCGGTACCATAGAAAGAGCTAGGAAGTGCTAGAGGGGCCACACTTGCCATTTTAGCACCACAGATAAAGCACTGAAAAAAGCTAGAAGATTTTTTTAAAATTCCTATCTCGGAACTATGGGGGGGGTGGGGAACACTGGTACCAGAGGAATTATTTTGGCCTTTTAGATGTCACTGAAAATAGATAAGTGTAATAGAAAATAGATGTAACTAGAAGAATTTTAATTAGCTATAAGGAGTGTCCTGACAGTTACAGTTTGTACATCCTGGAATGAGTTACTGAGGCATCGTATTTGGGTCCATCACATTCTGTTGCTCTCCTGGGGATTCCCGGAACATCCTGGTGTACAGCCAATCTGGTATATTCAGAGGAAGCAGATGGTGGGGGAGGAGGGGGGGAGGCTGGGAATACTGCATGGTCATAGCTGACTAACCTATGGGCACATATTCTGATTCTGAGAAGATTCTAGGGCCCCTAAAATTGCCTGTAGCACAGCAAGCAAAATACCTCATGGGAGGTTGACCTCATATATGAAGCAAGTAGAGTAGGAACAGGACAAAGCTTCCTCCACCAAAACAAAACAAAAACAGAAGACCTACTTTACACATAGCATTTTCCAGGATGGAAAAAAGTGATATACAAGAAGGCCTAAATTGAAGCTGAATTCCCAAACAGGGAAAGTTTCCCTAGAGGGTAGCCTCAAATCAACAAAACCCACCTGGACACCTTCTTAGGCCCAGTCAAGACCTCCTGAGTCATCTCCACACCAAAGGAGGCCCCAGGCACCTGATCCCACTAGTGTTTTGTTTTGTTTTGTTTTGTTTTGTTTGTTTTCAACAGAAAAGAGCACTAACAGGGTCCAAGAGCTATGAACCAGCTTGGAACCCACAGCATGCATGTATTGCCTGTGGGCAATAATCACAGAGTTTTCTATAGTTAGGCCCTAAACACCATCCACGAGATTTGGCCAGACAGGAGTACTGACCTACTTTCCACCCTCACTGGGAATCATGGGTTATCTGGCCCTTGTTTGGGTTCTATAGGGATACAGAGCCAGGGATAGGGATCGGAAATCGTTCCAAAGTAACAGGCCAATTATTTTTGTGTGCTAGGAAAGCTGGTGGGGAAGGGCGTGTGGACCATCAACCTTATTGCTTTAGGGAGGGCTGGAAGGGCTGGTGAGAAGACTTAGAAACAAGGACAGGTACACAGAAGCATTTGCTGTCTGAAGGACCTCAAACCCGTGGTTCAAAAGTTTTTAGGGTCAAAGTGTAAGGGGCAAGGATTCAGGACTTCTGAGGTATAGTTGTGATGAAGCCTCTGTCACTGGTCTTTTCTAATATTTGATGCTCTTCCCCCTGTAGAGAATCCCACACCTCTGAAGTCTGCTACCAATTATGATTAACGCCGCAAAAGATGAGGTAAGAAAGAAAAGGGGCTTCTTAGGTGGTCTAGAATCAAGACCACTTTTATCGCAAGTACATGCCAGTAGCTCACTTTCATGGTCTCCTATCCATGGCCCTCTGAACCTCACTGCTCTGGGAGTTCCTCTAAACTGACCCCACATCACAGCACGCCCATCTTTTACACTGAGTTCTTGGTAAAGCCTCCTTCCTCCATCCTCACTGTCCTGATTTGGGGGCATGGCACCTCAATCATTGACTCCAAATGTGCAGCAGGAGACAAGAGGTAGGTACACCTGCCACCCCACCATGGCGAATCTTATTTCCCAGGCATGTCCCAACTTGACCCCTCTTCTGAAAGTTCTAGAGGACCTTGATTTGGGGGAGGGGGCATGGCGCCAGCCCTAAGTCCCCTTAACTGGAGCTGACCCTAGAAAGGTCAGAGTCTTAGCACCCATATGAGTCTCAGTCCTCAGATTAGGGGGTGGGGGTAGGCAGGAGAGCCTCTGGGAAAATCTCCCTCCCAGAAGTAGGTTGGCAAGTAGGGCAGGACCTGTGATCCTGCAGAAGAGATTCTTCCAGCAGCACCCCAGTCCCCTCCCGGGGAAGATAAGCTAGAAGGATGATGGGGGGCAGGGTTGGGAGATTGGGAGGCCAAGGCTCAGCTACCCCGGCCGGGAGAACAAAAGCTGAGTTGCAGCCGCCTCCGCCGCTGCTGCCGCCGGCCGAGCTCTTTGTGACACTTTGTTTGGGACGCAGAGAGGGAAGCACCCCCCATCCTCTCCCCTCCCCCATCCCCGCTCCGGGAGAGTTTAGGTCCCTTCCCCCTCTTCCATCAGCCCTACCTGAGCCGGGGGGCGCTCATCCACTCTGGCTCCCGGCTCGGCCGCCTTGCACCCCCAGGCCCCTCGCGCCCTGCCTTCGGGCCCCTACAAAGACGTCCGCACCCCCCCCACTGGCCTTTCCCCTTTGGTGTACGCTTTCCCGGGTTCCCCACCTGGCCCCCGCCCTCCCTCGAGGCCCCCCAGCTCTCCCGGCTTCCGAGGCCGCCGCCCCCACCCCGCCCCCCCAGGAGCTCTGGGCGAAGTTTGCTTGGGGCCGAGCCGGCGCCCCTCCCCCGCCCCCGCCCCCTGCACCTGCTCCGAGCCGGGCGCGCGGAGCGGGCCCCCCCCCTCCGGGTGGGGGGGAGGGGGCCGGGGGCGGGAGCCGGGTGGCGGAGGGGGGGGCCGGGAGTGGGGGGAGCGGCTACTCACGAGCCCCGGGCGGGCGGCGGCGGAGCGGGCGGCGGCGGCGGCGGCGGGCGGCGGGCCGGCGGCGCGGGCGTCAGCGTTACGTGGGGCCGGGGGAGATGCGCCGGGCCCCGGCCCCCCCGCCCCCGGCCCGGCCCCCGCCCCCTCCCCGGTCCCCCGCCCCCGGCCCTGGCCCGCATTGTGTGCGGCGGGAGGCGGCCCGGCCATTAGCATGCGGGGGGCGGCGCGGCGGGGCTGGGAGCCGCGCGGGAGCGGGAGCGGGGCTCTGGCTCCGGGGACAGGGAGCTGGGGACCCCGGGAGCCGCGAGAGGCGGCCGCCAGGGGCGGGGTACGGGCAGTTTGGAGACGGGGGGCGCTGTCGGAGGGAGGGAGGGAGGGAGCGGGGGTGGGACGCACAGACGGTTCCTACAGGAGACTGGAAGAGATTTTGAAAGGTCATCTCGTCCTTCCCCCAGCCTCCAAGCCGGACTGCCCCTCCCACCCTAAACCCGGACATACCAGGGAAGGAGTTGGCTCTGCCGCTCTTTCTGCCCCAACATGCACAGACTCGGGAAGTTCTTCCTGGGGTTTTATCTCAAAGCCTCTCCCTTACAATTTCTGTCTCTCTTTTTGGGGAGGAGGAGGAGGGGCGATTATAGAGATAGTTAATGTCTGCCGTATAAGAAACATTATTAAAGTTACTCTTCGGTCCTTTCTGTTCTTGATAAACAAATCCCACTCCTTCCTCTCGAATTCTCTTTCCCATTCCTTAAGTCACTTTAATGGCTCTTCAATACAACAAATATTTACTGATTGCTTACCGAGTACCAGGCACTATGCTTAGCACTGTGGGGGATGAGCAGATGAGGGGCTTGTAGATCCTTCCCATGAGCAGCTTGTAATCTAGACAGGGGCTACAAATTTGTAAGTAGTATACTCAGGTTTAATCAATATTGACGGAATGCCTGTTCACATATTTAATAGTATAGAATCCTTACAATAACACTCTGAAATATAATCAGTCTGCATTTACAGGTAAGGAAAATGAAGCTAAAGAGTCTCTTTCCACTGTCCTACCAGCTCAGGGATCCTCAAAGCAAGCCTAACATTTCACATTCTGTCAGGTCACTGCTTACCAAATAAAATTAATGCACATGGGGACTGAGGCAGGAATAGACCCACAACTTTTCCAGATCCCTTTAAATGTGATTTGCACTCCCCAGGAAAGAAGAGTGGACACAGTGATCAGATGAGTGTTGGCCCAGCCGTGAGCAGAACGTAAGTGTCTTTCAAAGGACCACTAGACCCCTGCCTGTCAGTACTAACTCCCAGGAGTCTTCTGGCTCAGTCTTCTTCTACCATCAGTAATAAATATGATAAGAGTTACTAACAATTATTGAGCAAGTAGGTGTTAGGTACTGGGCTGAGCTAGTTCTTTGCATTTTCTCTTTTAATACTCAAGGTAACCCCTTGAGTATTGTATTGAGATCAGTATTATTAACTTCCCTTTATAGATAAGGAAACAGATTAACTTGCCCAAGGTCATTCCAGTAGATCTGGGATTTGAACATAAGTCTGGTTTTCTCCAGATCTCAGGCTCTGCACCTTTCCTATTTTTGATTCATAAGGTATATGTTCGGGCCCAGCTGGTTCTGCTCCTTACTGTAGAAACAAATGTCCCAGCTTAGCTTTTAAGTAAGCCTTTAGTATATGGGCCTCATGCACATCAGTGTGACTGTATCCCACCAGCGATGGCTATTAAGTGCCCACCATGAGCCAACAACCACTCACAGTCATATTATTAGCCCCCTTTTTATCACTCAGTTTGGGCAAACTAAGGTTTAAATAGGTAGAATATTCAAGGTCACACAGCTGAGAAAGTGACAGAGCTGAGATCCTAGTCCAGGTCAGCCTGACTGCAAGGCAACCTGTATCTCTCAAAAATGTTCTTTGGTATGGTAGTGTCCTTCCCAAGACTGGCCATTTGGGGACTATTTTCTATACATATCTAGCAGCAAATTAACACTGTAACACTAAAACAATCCCTGCTATAAGTAGGGATCCCCATCTACTTTAGTGTCCAATCCAGAGTAAATCCTTTAAGAAAGGAAGAAGAGAGGAGAAACTGTCCAGAAAGTGAGACAGGAAACCAGGGGAATTAAACCTTGCCTGGTCTTGAGACAACACTCCAAGTAGTAATGACAGGGGACAAATTCAGACAGTAATATGGGATATCCCTATATTACAGGTAATTTGAGGAGGAAGCAAAAAAAGGAGAAAGATTAGATGGAAATGGGGGGAAACTTGGACCCAGAGTGGTAGTGTCCACTGGGATGAGGTGAGCAATCAGAAGAGGACCCTGGATGGGCAGAGAGGGCAGCAATGGGAAATGGGAACAGCAATGAACAAAAGGCAGCAATGGGAAAGAGGGACAGAGTAAGGTAGGGTGGGGCATCTTGTAGAATGTACTGAGGCTGGTCTGCCCATAGCCACTCCCTGGATCCTTAGGCACTCTGGGGACCTTTGCCCCACCACTCCCGGCCCTGACAGCCCATCTTTGCCAAGACAAGTTTGTCGTCCTCGTCGTCTGCTCTGAGCTACTGGACCCTGCCAGGAGCTCCAGGCCCGGCTGGGTCCCATCATTTTGGAGTAGCACCTTCAGACTAGGTAGGTCTGAGGCCCTGAGCCTCAACTCCCCGGATTTTGGAAGCAGATAAAGGTGAAAAGAGATGAAAGAGATGTTGCTCCATGTCCTATCTCCTGATAGGTGCCATAATGCATTTCTCCCAGCCTAGAAAGCACCGAACTCCAGTGGTCAGCGGAGCCATGGAGGAGAGAGCTGCTCAGCGGGAGCAGGAAAGACCCAGTCTTCGTCTGGAAAAGCTACAGCACTGGGCAAAGCACAGGCAGAGCGGGCACCTCTTGGTGCTGGCGGTGAGGCCAGGCTGTCCCACCCCAAGCTTCAGCATGTCCAGTTGTAACCCGGTTCAGTTCTATTGAATTAGGGAGCACCCACCCTGTGCCTGAAACTGCTAGCTTCTGAGTGGGAGGAGGGTAGAAAAAGCATAAGATAATGAAGCAAGAACCTTAATCCCCAATTAGCTTCCATTATTTGGGGAAAACACATAGGTAAGTAACCAGACTTGGACATGAAGCAGAAGGTCCTTCACTTGGCCTTGGTTGACTACTTCCCACCAATGGGCATTCCTCCCAATTGCTAATCTCTAGATCCCTTTCAACTACCCTGTGTCTGGCCTCCAGGTGAGCCAGCTATGGCTGGCAGTGGCTGTGGTGCCCTTTGCTATCTCCGTTGCCTGCATGAACTCTGCCTGTCACATGGCCACAGCACTGCCACTTGGGCCTGGAGCATTGGTAAGACACACCACAAGAAAGGGTGGAAGGAAGGTCCTGGAGGCCCTCCTTAATGGGCCAGAGTACAACACTTGCCTTTCTCACCATTCAGGGTCTCCTCACTGCGATTGTCACTCTTGAGCTGCGCAGAGCACCCCGCCTCTGGAAGGTGAGAGGGGAAGAGAATGCAGCACTGTTCTCCCACACACACCCCAACACACACACACACACACACACACACACACACACCCCACTCAGCCCAGGAAGTGACTAAATGTTAACCAATCCTGTCAGCTCCCTGCCCCTGACTGGCCTAAAAAACTGAGGAGGGAAAGCAAGAAATTAGAGGGCTCATGGTCCTGCTTGGAGGTGGAGGAATAGGAGCTGAGTTTTGTTTTGGGGCTTGGCTGCAGGTGGGGCTTGGAGCGGCAATCAGTCCCCTAGGCTGGGCAGGACTGAGCTGGTTCATTGGCAGGTGCAGGCCATGATGATACTCAACATCTTCAGTCTGATCTTGGGCTTCATCGTGGTGGTGGTCGACATAATGAAGACAGCCTTGGGGGCTGCCTCAGCTGCCCCCTCCCAGGTATGGGTGAATAAAGGAGAAAGTAGGAGAATTAAGAGATTAAGAGGGAAAGGGGCAGGGGTAAACAGGTGCTGGGTTCCCTGTAGCATCCTCATTCCTGTCTACCTGTAGCAGGCTGGCTTGCTGGCGGTGGAGCTAGGCACTGAGGCCTTCACCCTAGGGGGAGTGCTGGTCTCGGCATACTCACTATTCCTGCTGAGCCAGAGGAAGCCGGGATGCTGCAGGAACCGGAGTCTGCTCTACCAAGAGCTGCAGGAGGTATTCAGGGCAGGGAGGAAAGTATGAAGCAGTTCACTAGCAGCTGATTTTTTTACTGGCTATACTGGTCAGTGGCACTTAAGAGAAAACAGGGTTGGTGGGGGCTGAGGGGGAGAAGGGGTCGTAGCCAGAAACTGATTGGTTTTCTGGTTTTAGATATTTATTCCCCAGTGTTGAGTAAGAGGGAACTGGGTATCTAAATGACTGAGATTAGAAATGTGGGAGAGCATTAGGAAGCTGCCTAAATATTGGAAGAACTATGGGAACAAGAGTAAATGGAAGAAAAGGAGTAAGTTGTTTCTGTGTGGGATTCCTCCTTTCTCACCCTTACAGTTTGCTCCCCTCACAACTGTCTGGCTTTTAGGGTCTGTCTGAGTTGGAGGAAGTTGCTGCTTTGGAGAATGGTACCACTGTGGCCAGCACAGCAAATGCAACAAATGAGTGAGCTACAAGGGCAGGCAAGCAAGTCCTGCTCCACTAACCTGGCAAAGGGCGTTGTCCAGGCCCTCCTGCCCCCCACCCCACAAAACTCAGAAGCTAGATGGAGTCCTCTGAGACCTACATGAAGTCCGGTGGAGTACCTTCAGTTTTCATCCAGAGTAGGCCCCTTGCTCTTCCCTTCCCCACAAGAGGAAGCTATACCTAAACCGGAGCCTTCCCTCACCTCACTGCCCTGAAAAGCTGCCCTCCTGCGGAACATCCTTAAACCAATTTTCAGCTGTACCCACTTCCTTCCATCTTTCCCCTCCATACCCATCGCCTCCCCATATAGCTTCACATCTGCCTCGTCTCACTACTTTCTCTTCTTTCCACCTCTCACAATCCCATCCAACTCCAAGCCCGGGGTCCCGCACAAGCCCATTCTCAGAAATCAGTTCATGGGTGCTTTAGTTTTCTCCCTCCGAGCCTGTTCCTTTCTACTCTAGCGAAGACTACAAGTCCCGGGATGCCCCGCTGCCTCCGTGGCCTGATGGGAAATAAAGAGCCTTCCCTCCGGGATGGGGGCGGTGTGCATCTGCTGAGTGACGCGAGGCGCTGGAAGTCTGGGCCTAGCCGAGAGTTTCCTCGGACGCGACCACTGGCCCCGCGTGCGGGGAGGCACCAGGCGGGTTATCCTGCGCTGGGGCGCCGCCGCCCCACCCACGGCAACTGATCGCTGACTGTGGGTCCACAGGCCTCCCTCTGGCAGCTTCGGGGACCGGCAGGGGCTGGGGCTGGCCCTCGGCAGAGCTGGGTTTCACAAATGGTGTCGCTGCGCCCCCTCCCACAGAGCCCAAATCCAAAGTCCTGAGACTTGGAGCGCGCGCGAGAAAGGGGTTGGAGATGATGAGTCAGAAGCCCGGGGCCATTCTCGTCCCCCTCCCTCGGGGCCCAGGTGCCGGACGAGGACAGGCTCGCTGGGCAGACGGGTGGCTGAGGCAGGAAGAGGAAGGGACGCGGCGACCCGAGCTAACACTTTCCCGCCTCTTGCGAGCACGCCGGTGTTAACGAGACCGCGTTACCGCCACCCTTTCTCTCCCAAGGCGGGAGCGGGACTGCGCAGACTCAGCCTCTCGGCTGCCCCACGGACCTTTGATCCCGGCTGCGGTCTGGTCCTGAAGCTCTGGTTGGGCTCATCCCCCACTGTTTCTGACCTTTGCACGTGTGCAAAGATGACAAGCTCGAGTGGACTTTAGAAAAGCCCAGGGAAACTGGGAGACCCAGTAGCACCAGCCGAGCAGCTTACTAGCCGCTAGAGAAACTAGAAATGGACCACAGCTGGAGTACTAAGAGAACTCACCCCAAATTCACACAGGGCCCAGGATGGGTGTGCGCCTCACACTCATTTTTGTTCCCACTTGAGAAGGCTTCTTTCCCTAGAGAATGCTGCTTCTCCGGACTTAGCCAAGCCCAGGCATCAGTGAGGAAAGAGCGCGGCCTGGCTGCCTTTCCCTGACATTGCAGTGGTGCCAGCGGCAGAGCTCCTGTTTGTGACACCTTGGGAGTGGTAATAGTCGCCCTATGACAAGGTTGTGTGAGTACTAGTGGGTGGAGACAGTTCTGGAATTAGGCTCTTGAATGGAGAAAACAAGATCTGGGCCTCCCCCTTCTCCTCCCAGTCTAACTGCCCGAATAATGCAGAGCTTCTGTGTGCAAGACTCAGAAAATAATTTTCTTCAAAGTGGGAAGTTGGTGGTGGATGAGGAAACGGGGGTAAAAATAAATAAACAGTTCACTCCGTCTTCTAGATAGGATCAACAGCTTATAGTGATATGATCAGAAATCTAGGAATTGTATTCTAGTTCTTGGAGAAGTTCAGTGACCCTACAAATGAACCTTATCAGTCGGGTTAGGTTAGGCTATGCTTTGGTAACAATGCCCAAATCTTTTTTTTCCCCCTTAAGTTAGCTCTGTAACCCACATGGGGATTGAACCCACAACTCTCGAGATTGAGTCACATGCTGTACCTACTGAGCCATCCACGCCCCTTAACAATGCCCAAATCTTAATGGCTTTACACCACAAAGACTGGTCTCACAGTACATGTCTAGAGGAGTCCGGCAGTGGACTCTGTTCATTATAAGTTATTCAGGAACCCAAGCTGGTGGAGTGCCACCATTTTGAGATCCTACCCAAGTCACCAAGAGGCTTAGAGTCCCCACCCCATGTGTGAAGTAAGCATGAATTGTTCATGAGCTCTTACATGCTTTTGCCTCAACAGGACACATAGCACTTTCATTAGCCAAAGCAAGTCATACAGCCACACCCAACTGCAAGACAGCTACAAGGGCATTCTTCTCAAACGCCTAGAGGAAGGGAAGCAGAAATATTAAAAGAAAAAAATGTTAACCATTTGTGGTGATTCTTGAAAATTTTGGCAGTTGAAACTCATCTTTTCCAGCACTTATGCCCATATATACCTCTTTAGTTTTTCCTGAACCACTAAATGAAGTTGTTAATAGAAACTTTTCCAGGGGCACCTGGGTGGCTCAGTCGGTTGGGGGTATGCTCTTGGTTCAAGTCATGATCCCAAGGTCCTAGGATTGACCCTTGCATCAGGCTCCCTGCTCAGTGGGGAGTCCGCTTCTCCCTCTTCCTCTGCCCCTCACCCTGCTCATATGTGTGTGTGTGCTCGCTCTCTCTCTCTCTCTCTCAAATAAATAAATAAAATAAAATTAAAAAAAGAAAGAAACTTTTCTCTAAAAAATAATAGGACTAGGAGTTGGGAAATTTAGGCTCTGGTTTTGTTTTGTAGGTTTGAGGAAGTCAAACTCTCTGAAGTATCTTTTGCTTACATGGAGATTATAATCATAGTATTTATTCTCTCTACCTTACTGGAGTACCAAGGCTAAAATAAAATCACACATGGGAAAATACCTTGAAACTATCAGGCACTTCAGAGGTTGAAAATAAATTGCCTGCAGAGATGAGGAGTAGTGTAAACGAGTGAAACAGATTGGGTATGATGTAACAGAGATTGGTGGGAACCGTAGGAAACTAGAACACGCACATTCGACTTCAAGACTTTACCCCCACTCAACTCCACCCAGTTATTGCCATGTGGAACTGTGGGCCTGGTATTGACATAGTTCCAATTTTCCTAGACAAGTCAGAAGTTATGACTTTTTAAAAATGTGTTTATTTTTAAAAGATTTTATTCGTTTGAAAGAGAGAGAAAGAGCATGAGATCAGCAGGGAATGGAGAGAGAGAGAGGGAGAAGAGACTTCCCCACTGAGCAGGGAGTCCCATGTGGCTCAATCCCAGGATCCCAAGACCATAATCTGAGCTGAAGGCAGACACCTAACTGACTGAGCCACTCAGGGGCCTCAGAAATTCTGACGTTTTACATGAGAACTCTTCTGATTTTAAAATGTTGAGAACAAATTTTTCTTAAACTATGGACTAGATCCAGCCTGTTGTCCTTCAATTATAGTCTCTTCCTTATTCAAACATATGATGGGAATTCAGGTTTTGGGTGTGCAAGACTTCTTGTAGGCCTTTGAGGCCTCTCTTGAAATTTAAGAGTTTTGGAGAGATTTAACATTACGTTCTTAACCCTTTTTTTTTTTTTTAATCAATATCGTTCTATGGCATTGATTCTTTGAGAGGGGGCATTTTGCCCACTAGGGGTTATTTGGTGATGTCTTGAGATATTTTAGGTTGTAACAACTGGGTGTTGGGGTGGGGTGGGACGTATAATGGAAGGACCATTAGATGATTAGATGACAAGTCATAAGATCAGAGATTAAGTTCCAGTGCCACTAATGCCCCTTCCCTATGCATTATCCTCTCCCAGTTGCGAAGCAAAGGTTGTCTGATACGTCCTGTGGTCTTCATTATCTGCCCCCACCCCTGCCTATCGCCAGCGTTCCTGACCGCTCCGTGAAAGCAGCTCGCTCTGCCGCAACGCTTCCCAGAAACCACCCTTATCTGTCCCTTCATCAGTTTGGCAGCCTCTGTGGAAGTCACTCATATTTTTCTTGAATTATAGCCGGTTGGAACTTCACAGAAAGAAGTGACTGTGACAAGTTTCCTGCTGACGTCAGTGTTTCCAGTCCTTGACCCATATCCCTTGCTTTAAGCACTGGGGAAATATCCGATTCATGCGTGGCTTCATGTGCAGCTGAATTCTGTGGCGGCTGGGGAATTCTCCATGTTGACGAATTTTGTCCTCGTTTCTTTGAAATTCGGTCATTTATTCTGGCCTTGAATACAAGATTATAGGCAACTGACCATCTCTCTCTAAGGAAAGATCTGCTTTTGCAAATGGCTCAGGGTTTCTGTCCTGGGCTGTGTCCTCTGCTGCCATCTCGTGGCCTCTCGGCTGCCAGGGTCGAGGTCTCACAAAGGGCCTTCCTGCAAGGTAATGGCGTGTGGCTGTGGTTCAGTGGGAGGACCTCTGCACGCTGCGGGCGGCGCCCCAAATGCCTCCCCTGCGGTGGGTGCACCAGGACCGAGGCACACACTGCGTGGCGCGGAAGCTGGCCGCGGTGGGCAGGCGGGAGGCGTCGGCCCCTCCGCGTCCCCCTCATAGGCCTCAGTCTATTGTGCAGGCCCTGGCTTGACTCACGGTCGGTAAACCCAACCACCCAGGAGTAACCGGAGCCTGCTTGGCCTGACAAATGCTCTCCAGCGCCCTGCCAGTGCTACCCAGGCCTGGGATGTTCTTCAGCTCAGCGAGAAGAGATTACCTTGGTGGACTTCTGGATTCCTTTTTCTTGTGTAGGCCCATTTTGGGTTGCTTTGTGTTCACGGCCTTCATCTTGGCTGGCCCAGTCCACAGCTTCTTCAAGTTTGATATTTGGTTTTGGTTTTGTTTTTTTAAAGATTTTATTCATTTATTTGAGAGAGAGAGAGAGAGAACATGAATGGGGGGTGGGGCTGCACAGAGGGAGAAGCAGGCTCCCTGCTGAGCAGGAAGTCCCATACCGGTCTGGATCCCAGGACCCTGGGATCATGACCTGAGCCAAAGTTATATGATTAACTGAATGAGCCACCCAGGTGCCCTCAAGTTCAATATTTGATTGATGGGTTGAGCAGGACAGTGGCAGTGTGCTCCCAGTGAGGCAGTGTATCCTATAAACACGGCAAGATCTGTGGACTGTACTGCTGGGAGGTCGGTCTCCAGGGTACTGGGAATCTGGGTTACTGGTGACTGATCAGGGACTCCGCAAAAGGGGAAGGCAGAAAACATTTTAATTGGCGTTTGTTTTTTTGTTTTTGTTTTTGTTTTTTTTTTTCATTACAATACTGTATTAAAAACCTAGTTGCCAAAACAAATTTATAGAACTGTCCCTAAGTTGTTAGCCCCTCCCATATACTTTCCATACATTCACCTTTTTATGGACATTACCCCTTACCCCTAACCCCAGAAGAGGAGGAGGATGAGGAGGAGGGAAGAGGAAGAGGAGGAGAAACCACCATCCTTGATGCTTATTTTAACTAGCTTTTCCCTGCATAAAAATTGGGTAGGTGGGGGGGCACCTGGGTGGTTCAGTTAAGCATCTGTCTTCAGCTAAGGTCATGATCCCAGGAGCTCCCTGCTCAGCAAGGGGTCTATTTCTCCCTCTACCGCTGCCTGCCCCACTCCTCCTGCATGCATACGCATGCTCTCCCTCTCTCCCAAATAAATAAATAAACAAATAAACAAATAAATAAATAAAATATTTTTTTTTTAATTCGGGAGGGAGGGCCTCCTTGTATAATTTCCTAGGGCCTCAAGCTGGGAATAACTTGCTACTAAACCTGTGTGTATTACTTCTCTTTAAAATTCAGATGTTGGGCACCTGGGTGGGTCAGTGCTTAAGCATCTGCCTTCAGCTCAGGTCATGATCCCAGGGTCCTGAGATGGAGCCCCATATCCAGCTCCCTGCTCAGCAGAAAGTCTGCCTCTCCCTCTCTCACTCCCCCTGCTTGTGTTCCCTCTCTTGCTGTGTCTCTCTCTTTCAAATAAGTAAATAAAATCTTTTTTTAAATAAATAAATAAAATTCAGATGCTATTTACTTAATGAGAGTTGTCTTCTGGTTCTTCTATTTTTCCTCCTTTGTATATATTTTTCTGCCTTATTTCATTTGTATACATTTTTTTTAAGATTTTAAAATGGAAGGCGCCTGGATGGCTCAGTGGGTTAAAGCCTCTGCCTTCGGCTCAGGTCATGATCCCAGGGTCCTGGGATTGAGCCCCGCATCAGACTCTCTGCTCAGCAGGGAGCCTGCTTCCACCTCTCTCTCTGTCTGCCTCTCTGCCCACTTGTGATCTTTGCCTGTCAAATAAATAAATAAATAAAAATCTTTTTTAAAAAATGTAAAATGGGGTGCAACAGGCAGAAAGAGAGGTAAAAGCAGGTATGTGGGGCTCCATCCCAGGACCCTGGGATCATGACCTGAGCCCAAAGCAGACACTTAACCAACTGACCCACCCAAGGGCCCATCATTTATATTTTATATTGCATGTTATTCTTGAGTCTACTTATCATCTGAATCTTTGGTTTATTTTTTTCAGAAACTTTTTTTATAAGGATTTATTTATTTATTTGACAGAGAAATGGAGAGAGAGCACAAGTGGGCAGAGCAGCAGGCAGAGGGAGAAGGAGAAGCAGGCTCTCTACTGAGCAGGGAGCCCGAGGCGGGGCTTGATCCCAGGACACCTAGGATCAAGACCTGAGCTTTGTGAAGGCAGCCGCCTAACCAGCTGAGCCACCCAGGCGCCCCATATTTTTTTTCAGAAACTTTTCCTATGTTCTGCCCAAAGTTAATGAGCTGTCTTTGTTGACAACTTGGCTGTTCTTCCTTGCCTTTATAAAGTTTTCTTTCTTTCTTTTTTTTAATAAAGTTTTCTTGTTTGAAGTTTTCCCCTAAGTCCCCAAGATATAATTTAATTTGTTTTGCTTCTTTATAATTATTTGTTTCCTTTATGTATAAAGAAAATGCTATACACACACATTTACAGTTTAGATAAAACTAGAGGACTTGAAGTCATGGCCTAGGAGAAACAGGATTGATGTCTTTATAAATCTCAAAAGTTAATTATGATGAAGAGAAACTGTTCTTTGTGAACCTAAGAAGCAAAGCTGGGTCCAGTGGTTACTTTTTACAGAGAGTCCAATTTTAGATCAAAAAAAGAGAAAAAACTGAACACTTTAAAAAAAATGAGCTGCTTTGGGATGACTGGGTGGCTCGGTTGGTTGGGCATCTGTGTTTGGCTCAGGTCATGATCCCAGGGTCCTGGGATCAAGTCCCTCATCAGGCTCCTTGCTCAGCCGGGAGCCTGCTTCTCCCTCTGCCTGCTCATGCTGTCTTCTCCCCGCTCCCCCACACCCAGACAAATAAATAAATAAAAATCTTTTTTTTTTTTTAAATGAGCTCCTTTGAACTTGGCTCTCAACCTCTGGATATGTTAGAAGTGTTCTACGTACCTCTGCACTGATAGATTATTGAAGTAACTATTCAAATATCAGCTGAATAATCAGATTAGAAGACTTTTAATTTATTTTCCAACAGTAGGATTTGGCTTTTCAGCAGGGATGATGTTTTTTAATTGACCCATCCATACTCTCTCATCAGAATGACTGGCCCTAGGCACAGTTGTCAAGTAAGGTGTCAAGTACTCCTCTAGTCCCTAGAACAGAGTTTATCAACCGTGGTGCTACTGACTTTTGGGCCAGATAACTCTTTGTTGTGAAAGGCTATCTTGGGAAATGTGGAATGGTTTACAGCAGCCCTGACCTCTAACCACTAGATACCAATAGCACCCCTCCCCCGAGTCGTGACAATCAAAAATGTTTCAGATATTGCAAAATGTCCCCTGGGAAGCAAAATAGCCTTCTCCTTGAAAACCAATCCCTCAGAGGGTAATAAAGATTTCATGAACTTAATATCTAACTTCTCCAAGATTCTTATATTGAAGGAGACCTATAAAGACCTACATGAACCATAGAGCACATCCCAAGCCTGAAATCCTACCCTCATTGTCTGCCTCTTACTCCCCCTTCTGATTTTTTTTTTCCCCTTCTGAATTTTCTCTTCTTTTTCCCCTGAATTTTCTTTCTTAACTGGTATTTCTACTTGGTCACACAAGCTGGATGCTAAGCTCTTCTCCCTCATTTCCTGTAGCCAAATGATCACCATGTTCTATAGATTCTCTTCCTGCTTGAATCAATTTTCTCCACCACCACTACCCCATATCAGGCCCTCACTGTCCTTCACCTAGACCACAGGAAAAGCTTCCGAAAGAGTTTCTATGTCTCCAGACTTGTACTTCTGTGATACGTCTTGCACGTAGCCATGAAAATGTGACCACATGTCTTCCCTGCTTAAAACCCCTTCAGTGGTTCCCATCACCTATAAGATCAGGTCCATGTTATTTATTTTTTATTGTGTTTTTAAAATATTTTATTTTTTTTAATTTAATATTTTATTTATTTATTTGTCAGAGAGAGAGAGCACACACAGGGGGAGCGAAAGGCAGAGAGAGAGGGAGAAGAAGGCTCCTTACTGACCTTGATCAGATTTGATCCCAGGACGCTGAGATCATGACTGGAGCCAAAGGCAGATAGGTGCATAACCAACTGAGCCACCCAGGCACCCCTTATTTATTTATTTATTTATTTATTTAAGAGAGAAAGAGAGAGGGCATGAGCAGGGAGAGAGAGAGGGAGAAGCAGACTGAGTAGGGAACCCAATGCAGGGATCAATCCCAGTACCTTGACTTCATGACCTGAGTCAAAGGCAGATGCTTAACTGACTGAGCTACCCAGGCACCCCATAAAATTTAAAATATTAATATCAAAATTTGTATGCCTCTTCTCCTCCTGTTAATTTTTTAAAGATTTTATTTATTTGACACAGAGAGAGAGAGAGAGAGGGCGCGTGAGCACAAGCAGAGATGCAGAGGGAGAGGGAGAAGCATACTCGTCACTGGGCAAGGAACCCATAACAGGGCTCACTCTCAGGAAACTGGAATCATGACCTGATCCGAAGGCAGATGCTCAACCCACTGAACCACCCAGGGCAGCGGCTCAACCCAGCGAGCCACCCAGGTACCCCAGAAGGAACCTTAGAAGACATTCTACTCGACATACAAAGTCCCATGCAGTATTCTGCCTCATTCAGTCTGCTAAAACATTAACAATAATGGTGCCACTGGAGAAAATCATTCAAATACGGCAGCTTCTGCCATAACAAATTCATGGTCGCAATCTGCAACAAGATCTTGAAGGCTAGACCATAATACTCTTACTGACAGCTCTCAGTTTTCACAGCTGCTACTTCGAGTTTTTCACCTTGTTCTCAATAGTTACTGTAAAGTGCGTCTGGAAGAATAAACAAATGATAAGGAAAGGAAGGAAGGAAGGAAAAGAGGGAGGGAGGAGAGGAGTGAAGTAAAGAAGAAAAAGAAAGAGAAAGAGCCTCTAACAAGAGTACTAAGTGAGACTTGGTCTATCAGCTATTAATGTATATTAGAAAGATAAGAAATTAAAATAGTATGATATTGGCATCAGAACAGACAGATGAATGGAACAGAATAGAGTGAAAAATAGAGCTCAAGTAGTCATGCCTGGCTGGCTTAGTTGGCTGAACATAAGACTCTTGATCTTAGAGTCTTGAGTTCAAGCCCCATATTGGGCATAGAACTTACTTTTTAAAAATGTGAAAAAGATGGGGCACCTGGGTGGCCCATCTGGTTAAGCATCTGCCTTTGGCTCAGGTCATGATCTTGGGGTCTTGGGATTAAGCCCTGCATCAAGCTCTGTGCTCAGCAGGCAGTCTGCTGGAGATTTTCTCTCCCTCCCCCTCTGCCCCTTCCCCCTGCTCTCTCTCTGTTTCTCTGCCTCTCAAATAAATAGATAAATCTTTAAAAAAAGAAAAAAAATGAAAGGAGGATGACAAAAAGTGACTTATAGCTAAAAGATTCATAGTATTAATATTGAAAAGAACTTAAAAATTGATAAAGACAAAACAACCAATTTACCAAAAAGAAACAAATAAATTGTTTCTTTTGGTAAATAACAAATACATTGTTTCATTTGGTAAAATGGCCAATAAATCTATGAAAGATTATTTATATGTACAGTAGTTAAATCAATGAGATTTAAAACAGTAAGATGCCATTTTGCGCCAATCACGTTATTAACATTATTACATCCATATAACCCATTGTTGATAAATACACAAGGAAATAGACACCTTCTAATGCCTCTGGTAGGGCTGTAGGTTTGTACAACTAGAATGGAAAGCAAGTTAACACGTTTTATCTACAGATTAAGAATTGCCTACCCTTGGCTGAGCAATTCTGTTTCAAGGAGTTTTTCTCAGAAATACTCTTGGACATGTGTAAGGAGTCACCTATTGAAATGTTCACTACAGGGGCACCTGGGTGGCTCAGTGGGTTAAAGCCTCTGCCTTCAGCTCAGGTCATGATCCCAGGGTCCTGGGATCAAGCCCCTCATCGGGCTCTCTGTTCAGCAGGAAGCCTGCTTCCTCCTCTCTCTCTCTCTGCCTGCCTCTCTGCCTACTTGTGATCTCTCTGTCAAGTAAATAAATAAAATCTTTAAAAAAAAAGAAAGAAAGAAAGAAATGTTCACTACAGCATTAATTAAAAAGTTTAAAAGTGCAAACAGTCTAAATATCTAATGGTGGGGCACCTGGGTGGCTCAGTGGGTTGAAGCCTCTGCCTTCAGCTTGGGTCATGATCCTGGGGTCCTGGGATTGAACTCTGCATGGACTCTCTGCTCAGCGGGGAGTCTGCTTCCCCCTCTATCTCTCTCTGCCTGCCTCTCTGCCTACTTGTGATCTCCCTCTGTCAAATAAATAAATAAAATCTTTAATAAATAAATAAATAAATATCTAATGGTAAGTTAATTGATTTCTAACATGTAATAAACCTAGAGAATGAAATATATTACATTACACTGGTACAAAAATGATAAAGAGTAAAAATGCCCCTGTTGTATTTCCTTTCTTTTTTTTTTTTTTTAAGATTTTATTATTTATTTGACAGAGAGAGCACAAGTAGGGGGAGCAGCAGAGCGAGAGGGAGAAGCAGACTACTTGCCAAGCAGGGAGCCCAGTGTGGGGCTCCATCCCTGGACCCTGGGATCATGACCTGAGCCGAAGGCAACCGCTTAACCAACTGAGCCACCCCAGCACCCCAGCACCCCACCCATGATGTATTTCTAACTAAAAGAAAGAAAAAGAAAAAGAAAAAAAGTGCATTGCTTCTGATTAAACAATAGGTAAAAGACTTGGATAAACATTTCTCCAAAGAGGATTTCCAAGTAATAAGTGCATGAAAATGAGGTTGAGTATCATTAGTCATTAGGGAAATCCAATTCAAAACCACAGTAGGATGTCACTTTATCGCTTCCCACATACTGGAATAGCTATAAAACAACAATAAATGGAAAGCAGCAAGTGTTTGCAAGGATGTGAAGAAATTGGAACTCTTATGTACTACTGGTACAAACAGAAAATGCCTCTTTGGAAAATAGCTCGGTGGTTTCTCAATATGTTAAACATATAAAATACCATATAATCCAGCAATTCCACTCATTGGTACACAGAAAACAGATGTTCAACCAAACAATTAGCAATACTATTTGCAGTAGCCAAAAAGTGTCCATCAACTGATAAATGGACAAAATGTGGTATATATCTGTGTAATGGAATATTTCTTATTCTACAACATGGATGAACCCGGAAAATTTTATGCTAAATGAAAGAAGCCAACACAAAAGGTCACATATTGTATGATTCCATTTATTTGAAATGTGCAGTGATAGGCAAATCCATAGAAACAGCTTATTAATGGTTGCCAGGAGCTGGGGAAAGGAGAGAATGGGAGTGACCGCTTAATGGCTATGGGGCTTCCTTTTGTTAACGGTGAAAATAATGTTCTGGAACTAGATAGTGGGGATGGTTGCACAACATTGTAAAAGTACTAAATGCCACTGAATTGAACACTTTAAAATAGTTAAAATGGTAAATTGTATGTTATGTGAATTTTACCACAATAAAAACAAGTACATTACAAAATAGAACGTATAGTTGGTTTTGTTTTTCTAGAAGTGCATGCATAGAAAAAAAAGTGTGGAAGGATAAATATCAAATTACTCTGGTTGTCCATTGATGGCCATTTAGAACTAATGTTCTAATTTTGCTATCCAAGTTATCTTGGATTACTTGAGTCTTTTTAAAAACATATTGTAGGCTGTTGGCTACAGCCTGGATGGCTCAGTCTGTTAAGCATCTGCCTTCAGAATCAGTCATGATCCCAGGGTCCTAGGATGGAGTTCCAAGTCGGGCTTTTTGCTCCTCCCTCTGCCTGCCCCACTCCCCCTGCTTGTGGGCACTCTCTCCCTCTCTCTCTCTGACAAATAAATGAATAAATAAAAATCTTTTTTTAAAATACTGTAGAATTAATATGTAATGAAATAGAGGAGTGTTCCTCACGTATTTATATACTATCAAACCAAAATAGTATATTGAAATGGTCCCACTTATTATAAAAATACACCTATTGCCAAAAAAAAAAACTTTTTGGAAGTACATATGCCAACATATTAACAGCATTATTTCAGTGGAGTGCTTATAGGTGAACTTTATTTACTTTTTTAGAAGTACATTTTCAGCACTGGGTATTATACAGAAATAATGAATCATTGAACACTGTGTCAGAAACTAATGGTGTACTGTATGTTGGCTAATTGAACACAAAAAATACATACATATACATACATTTTCAGAATTCCTCCAGTGAATACACGTTACCTTCATAATCTGGGTTTTAAATACATTTTTCAAAGTTTTCCTTATACTGAGCCAAAAACTCTCCTTGCTTGTTAAATGAAACTTTAGTTGAGGAAAAATTGAAAGATAAAGTTTTTTTGTTTGTTTCTTTGTTTTTTAAAGATTTTATTTATTTGAGGGACGCCTGGGTGGCTCAGTTGGTTAAGTGACTGCCTTCGGCTCAGGTCATGATCCCAGAATCCCGGAATCGAATCCCTCATCAGGCTCCAGCTCCATGAGGAGTCTGCTTCTCCCTCTGACCTTCTCCCCTGTCATTCTCTCTCTCACACTCTATCAAATAAATAAATAAAATATTTTTTAAAAAGAGATTTTATTTATTTGACAGACAGAGATCATAAGCAGGCAGAAAGGCAGGCAGAGAGAGAGAAGGGGAAGCAGGCTCCCCACTGAGCAGAGAGCCCAGATGTGGGGGCTCTTGGGGCTCTATCCCAGGACCCTGAGATCAGGGCCTGAAGCTGAAGGCAGAAGCTTAACCCACTGAGCCACACAGGAGCTCCGAGAGATAAAGTTTTAAAGGGAAATAACACCAAAAAACCTGGAAACTATTAAAAGGAAAAAGGAAGAGAATATTCAGAGATGAGCATGAGCTTAGAAAGAAAAAAAAAAAAACTTTTGTAGAGCTAACTAACAGACTCAAAAATGTTATTATTGTAAGGGAGAAGTACCTTTTTCTAAAAGAGAGAGGCAAGCAAAGAAAATGAGGATGCAACCAAATCACACTCAGCGGTAGAGACTAGAAATTGCTTTTGCAACAGTATGTGACAAACAGCACCCGGGGATTTAAAAAGAAGTCAGAGAAGGAGTTAGAAAACTGTAGTCCAAACCCGTGACCTCTGACAACAGCTGGCCACTGGGTTGCAGGTCAGATGTGCTGTAAGTGTGGTTTGTGTCCCTGAGAAAGCGTTTGGAAGTGGCCTGAGAACATAGCAGTTATGAGCAATCATGTAGCATTTATACTAGGACAACTCCTACTGCTAAGGATACCTTCATCTAATAACAACGTTTAAGTGTACCTTTGCCCTGCTTACTGTGTGCTTGAGGCTGTCCTAAGCACTTTACAGTGTTTCAGCTCACTGAATTCTCACAACATCCCTAAGAAGCAGGAACTGTTATCCCTGTTTTATAGAGGAGAAGGAAGCACAGGAAGGTCACATAGTGTCACACAGTAATGTCATGCAGCTAGTGAGTGAAAGAGCCAATTCATACCCAGTCGTCCTTATTCTAGAGTTCATGTACTTAACAGTGATGTTTTACCAGTCCCACGGCCAAAACATCCCGTCCAGCAGTGGTTCACTAAGGGTAGGCTTTTCAGGAAGTCCAGGAGGGTAAAACTATTTCTGTGATAACGCTAAGATTTTTTTCTCACTCTCTTAAGAGTATACAGAGTTTTCTAGAGGCTGTAGGAAGTGCAATGATGTCAACTTTCTTTTAATTTTTATTTTTTATTTATTTATTTTATTTATTTTTTTGAGAGAGGTTTTATTTAATTTATCTGAGAGAGAGAAACTGAGAGCAGAGCTGGGGGGTGCGGGGGAAGGAGCAGAGGCAGAGGGTGCAGACTCCTCGCTGAGCAGGGATCCCGGTGTGGGGCACTATCCCAAGACCCTGAGATGGTGAACTGAGCCAAAGGTAGATGCTTAACCAACTGAGCCACCCAGGCACCCCAAGGACATCAACTTTAGTACCTAATAAAAAATGTGTTTGTACAGTCTTGCATTTTCTAGGATTTTCTAAAGGCAAGCTCTTTGGGATCCTGAAATCAAAATGTTTGAGATCCATTGCCTGGCCTAAGGTAAAGGGAATATGGTGTCTGAAGGAATTCTCAAGGCTGCTTGCCATAATTCCTTCCTTCCTTCCTTCATTCATTCAATCATTGTTGAGCACTACATTGCAGGTATTGTGCCGGGTGTGGGGACTATGGAGGTGAACAAGAGTAGCACAGTCCCTTGACTCATGGAATTTGGGACAATGGTCCTAAAACATGAGGGTGCATGGGAACCCTTCAATCAATTAATTAAAAGTGCAAATTCTGGGGCTTTCCCCCAAGAGATATGATTCAGTTTTTAGACAATAGGAATCAGAAATTTTCTTTTTCTTTTTTCTCTCTTTTTTTTTTTTTTTTAGCTGAAAAGTTGACTCTGAAGCTTTAGCTAACCACACGTTAAAAAACACTGGTTTACTGGTTGTTTAGCTTGAAAAGAAAACTTGCAGAAATGAAACTGATGACCATATACAAACACCTGTGGGACTCCAGAAAGTACAAAAGATACCAGTAAGTCAGAGCTAACCTGGTGGCAGGTTTCCATCTAATATTAGGTAGAAAAGGTCAGTCAGGTGAGATGGACTTCCCAGTCAACTGCAAGTCTGAGTTGGCTAGAGTGCCATACTACTGACATTGTCATAAGGATTCTCACATTCGGCGTGACATTTTTTTTTTTTTTTGACAGAGCCAAAGAGCATGCACGAGGTGGGGAGGTAGGGGCAGAAGAAGAGGGAGACTCCCAAGCAGGCTCCCCACTGAGTATGCAGCCCAACACAGAGTTCGATCCCACGACCCTGAGATCATGACCTGAGCCAAAATCAAGAGTCAGTCTTGTAACTGACTGAGTCACCCAGGCGCCCCCAGCATGACATTTTTCTGTTCGACCTCTAAGCATGAGAGAATTGTACAAGAACCAAAAGGGAGGGTTGATAAAAGGCATAACTGATTTAGTGCACTCTTTTAGCCACTTATTTTCTCCAGCAAACTACGTCAACTCAGATGATAATACAAATTCCAAAGTGACCACTTAGGCTAGGACAGACTACAAGGGTTGGCCAAAGTTCAAGGACTTGGAGGATGAGAGAATGAAGACTTCGAGAATGAGGACAAAGTTGAAGCAGCTTCCCAATCCTTCCCTTGTTTCTCATGGCGCTGCATCCAGAGTTCAGTGACCTCAGCCAAGAACAGTAGACCTTTCTTCCATTTTGAACTTTGGGAGAGAATGTCTTTGTCTCAACTAACACCTGAGTTCTAGATTCATGTATTCATCCTGTGCCGTAAAAATATAACCCAGTCATGAAATCCACAGGCAGCATTTCCTATAACTTAGCTACTTGCAAGTTTCTTGTTGTGCAATTAGGTCTCCCAGAGATTTCAGTGCAGCAAACCTAGCCATGGCCTATGTACTGTGCGTGATCTACATCCATGCAGATTAACCCTTGGAAGCTACACTATTATTATCCCCAGCTTACACATAAACTGTAATTAATTTCATGACTCACTTCATACTGCATTGAGAAAATAGAAGAGCCTGGTTGAAAACTACTTCTTCTTCCTCACCAAAGCTACCAAGCTACCTGGGCCTGTACCTGTCTGCCTTCACTCCTTATGATGGATGAACTATTCTCACTATCATCGAAAGCCAATCCCCTCATTGGTATACAGGACTCCAGTCCCTTTTCCTTCCTCACATGCTTTACTCCTGTATTATACCGTCTCTCTTCCGCATCATCGATTTCTTCCTCTAAATAATTATTCTCACCAATATATTATAGTACCTCCCATCTTTAAACACACACACACACACACACACACACACACACCCTGAAAAGAAAACTTTTGTTTCTGTCAGCACACTGCCTCTATGCTTTCTATGCTCTCCTATGTCAGTATGATTTAGTTTTAGTCACACATAACAGAAAACTCAAATTAGGGGACATTTGGATGACTCAGTCGGTTAGGTGTCCTGTGATCAAGCTCCAAACGGGTCTTCCTGCTCAGTGGGAAGCCTGTTTCCCCCTCTGCCCCATCCCCTGCTTATGCTCCCTCTTCCTTTCTCTCTCAAATAAATAAATAAAATCTTAAAAAAAAAGAAATATCCAAATTAGAGTCATGTATATAAGGGTTTGTTTTCTTTTACGTGAAGGAAGCTCAGAGGAAGATATTATGGTTCCTTGTTGTCATTAGGGACCCAGGCACCCTTTGGCTTCCTGCTCTGCCATCTTTAGCACAAAGCTTCCATTCTCAAATTCACCTCACGGGGCACCTGGGTGGCTCAGTGGGTTAAAGCCTCTGCCTTCAGCTCAGGTCATGAACTCAGGGTCCTGGGATTGAGCCCCACATCAGGCTCTCTGCTCCGCAGGGAGCCTGCTTCTTCCCTCTCTCTCTGCCTGTCTCTTTGCCTACTTGTGATCTCTGTCTGTCAAATAAATAAATAAAATCTTCGAGTTCACCTCATGACACGGTATGGCTACGATAGTTTCAGCCATTTTATCTAGGTTCCAGGCAAGAAGAAAGAGAACGTTGGAGGAAGGGAAAAGGGAAGCAAATCCCAGGCTTTTCTCCACACTGCTGTATGAAAATGCCCTTGCCAAGTTCACTGATTACTTTTATCTGTTCATATCTCACAATAAATTTTCTGTTCAGCTTACTGAACTCTTAGCAGCATGTTGACATATAAATCTCTCCCTCCTTTTGGAACAGTGCTTTCTTCTGGCATCAGAGACTCCCCATTCTCCCAGTTTCTTTGTATTTCATGGGCTGCTTCTTTCTCATTTCCTTTGCTGAATCCACCTTTTCTTCCCAACATCTAAATATCAGTTGCCTCAGGCTGCATTTTGTGGTCAATTACATATATATAATATTCCTAACGGTCTCATCCGGTCCTATGACCTTATTTTTTTTAGAAGATAATTTTCTTTTTAACAAGATTCTTTTTTATAAATTTTATTTATTTATTTGATAGAGAGAGAGAACGAGAGAGAGCATGAGAAGGGGGAGGGTCAGAAGGAGAAGCAGACTCCCCGCCGAGCAGGGAGCCTGATGTGGGACTCGATCCTGGGACTCCAGGATCATGACCTGAGCTGAAGGCTGTTTCTTAACCAACTGAGCCATCCAGATGCCCTCTATGACCTTATTTTTTTTAAGATTTTTTTAAATTTATTTGGAGAGAGAGAGAGAGAGCATGAGTTGGGGGGAGGAGCAGAGGGAGAAAGAATCACAAGCAGATTCTAGGCTGAATGTGGAGCCCAACACAGGGCTTAATCCCATGACCCTGAGATCATGTCCTGAGCTGAAACCAAGAGTAAGATGCTTAACTGACTGAGCCACCTAGGAGCACCAGTCCTACGACTTTAAATACTCTGTTTGCTGCTGATCCTATAAGTTTGTAGTTCCAGACATGTCCCTGTGTGAAGGCCCAAACTCATATATCATCTCCACTTGGATGTCTAACAGGAATCTGGAGTGGAGCATGACCAAAGCAGAACTTCTAATATCCACCCTTAAAAATAACCTTCTCCCTCAGTTTTTCCTGTTTCAATTAATGGCACTACCAGCCAGTCATACAAGTGTGCTGGCCAAAAACCTAGGAGTCATCCTCGACTACTTTATTTTCCTCCTCTTCCTTATCCTCCTCTTCCTTATTCTTCCTCTTCCTTATCCTTTCCTTTCAAAAGTTCTGTCTCCTTTATATCCAAAATATATCTCCAATCCAATAACCTCTTTTTTTTAAGATATTATTTATTTATTTGACAGACAGAAATCACAAGTAGGCAGAGAGGCAGGCAGAGAGAGAGGGGGGAAGCAGGCTCCCCGCTGAGCAGAAAGCCCGTTGCGGGGCTCGGTACCAGGACCCTAAGATCACAACCCGAGCCAAAGGCAGAGGTTTTAACCCACTGAGCCACCCAGGTGCCTCCCAATAACCTCTTACTCCTCCAACATTCTTGCCTATACCGACATCACCTCTCATCAGGTTTATTATAATAACATCCTGACCCTTTCTTTTCTTCCAGTCTTGTTTCCACTAAAGGTCAAGGTTAATAGTTAAAAACAGCAGAAAGTAACTGGCTTATTTAAACAGAAAAAGAGGGATGCCTTGGTGGCTCAGTTGATGAAGGGTCCAATTCTTGATCTCAGCTCAGGTCTTGGTCTAAGGGTCATGAATTCAAGTCCCATGTTGGGCTCCACATTGAGTGTGGAGCCTACTTTACAAGTAAACAAAGAAACAAGCAAACAAAATAAATAAATAGAAAGAAACAGAAACAATTTGAGGAAATAGAACCGTGGCAGCGAATTTGGAGGCAAACTGGTGCACAGCTCTGGTAGACAGGATCCATGGAATAACCAATAAAATCATGGAGTACTGTGCATCTGTTAGATACAACTCCTATGAGTACCATCCCCAAGGGTCTAGGAAGCGGTCACTTGTTTTACAGTGAAGGGGCAGGAATGACTGTCCCAAAGCAACTCTGCAGAAAGGTAAGAGCAGAACTTTTTTAAGAAATATTTTATTTATTTGAGAGCAAAAGAGAGCAAGAGAGAGCGTGAATGGGGAGGAGAGGGAGAAGCATGCTCCCTGCCGAGCAGAGAGCCTGATTCAGGGCTTGATCCCAGGACTCTGGGATCCTGATCTGAGCCGAAGGCAGACACTTAACTGACTGAGCCCCCCAGGCATCACCACAAGTGAATATTTTCAAATTTATTATTAAGTATAGCTGACATACGATATTATATTAGTTTCAGGTGTATGACAGAATGAGTCAACAAGCCTATACATTACTCAGTACTCACCACGATAAGTGTAGTCACCATACAACACTATTACCACATTATTGACTATGTTTCCTACGCTGTACTTTTCCTCTCTGTACTTTATTTTATAATCTGGATGTTTGTACTCCAGAGCAGAAATTTAGGAAGCTTTTCTCCACCTACTCTCTCACTGCTACCCTCTTCCCAGAGTATAGCCTGCTGACTCTGTATTCTCCACACCCAAACCCCATCTTCTCCCATCTCTTCCCACATATTCCAGTTCAAGACAGACTGGTTTCCCCAGTAGTTTCTCACAGAGAGAGTGGGTATGATGGTTCAATCCTGGATTCTCTGCTTTCCTCTTACTTTATATTTTCCCCAGGAATGATTTTTGAGGAAGGAGCCACAACCTGAGCTAATTTGCCATCTGAGAGGTTTCTGGTGTATTCTGGTTCTTTACAAGTTCTTGCAGTTACTGGTGGAGATTACTGCATTGTTATTGAGAGGAGGGGTTGGCCTGGAGATATTTTTAACCCCCAAATTGTACAACTTACAGAAGGCTGATTTCCTGTCATCAATGCAATAATTAGCACCTTGGAAAGGGATCTGGAATACATTGCCAATTAAGATTCATCTTAATTAACTCAACAAATACTTGTGTGGTTATAAGCCAAGCATGGTTTTATGTGCTGGAAATAAAAATGAAAAGAAATTATTCCTACCTTCTAGTGGAGAAGAAGAGAAATTGATTCTATTATAATTATAATATTGCAAATCAAAATAATCACATCCTTAATAAAGATACACACAAGGTTATTGGGAACACAAGATCCTTGGCAAAAGGAGGCTTCACAGAAAGATGACATTTGAGCAAAGAACTTGAAGAATGTGTAGGATTTTTCTAAGAAAGTAAATGGGAGAAAAATGTTACAGGCAGAGTACAAGCATGAGACCAAGAGAAAAAGCTTAAGGAAGTGTGGTATACTCTGGGATATACAAATAGATCAGTATTTCTAGAGCATAAATTGTGAATGTAAACAGACACTCTAATTCAGCGCTATGAACTGGTTCTTCAGCTTTTTAGGAAGGCTATTTTTCAATAACTATCAAAACTTAAAATGTATGTACTTTCTGGTCAGGAATTGCCACATAAATTCCAGCATTGTTTGTAAAAGGTTTGTAACAACCTAAGTATCCACAAAAGGAGGAGCTGGTAAAATAAATGATGGACTGTCCAAACAACGCAAGCACATACAATCATAAAAAAGAACACAGGATCTATAACTACTAACCTGGACTAGTTTTTAAAACATACATATAGTTCAATGTGAAAATCTGGATGCTGAGCACTGTATATACAATATTATCATTTTTTAGTGTGTGTTGGAGGTGTGACTTCCCATAGATGCATAAAATATTTCTGGATGGGTTTGCACGGAACAGGTAAGAGGAGCTGCCCCCCTGAAAATAGGAACTGGAGATCTGGAGTAGGAGGCAGTGACAGATTCTAAAACACTTTCCAATCATCCCTTGCTTCCTGATATTCACACCGATGTGCAGTCCATTGCCCTTGGAGTATGAACGGAGCCTGAGACTTTCTAGAAAACAGAATACAACAAAAGTGATGGATATCATTTCTATGACTATGTTAAATACAACTGTGACTTCCATCTTGCTACAGACTCTACCGACCCTCACTCTTGTTAGATTTCATGAAGTCAACTGCCCTACAGAGAGGCCCATATGCCAAGGAACTGGGTATGGCCTCTGGCTGGCAGCCCCAAGCACAAGGAACTGACTCCTGACAACAAGGATGTTGGCTTGGAAGTGTGTCCTTCCCCAGCTGAGCCTCAGATGAGACCCAGTCCTGGCTGACACCTTGACTGCAGCCTTATGAGATCCTGAAGCTGAGAACCCAGAGGAGCCATGCCCAGATTCCTGACACACAGAAAAGTCTTTCTTTACTATTTCTATTCAGTATTAGGCTGAAGTTCCAAATCAGTGCAGTCAAGCAAGAAAAAAATTATTTTAAGTATGAGGATTGGAAGGGAAAAAGATATTATTCCTTACATGAAAACCCCTCCCAGTCTACAGATAAAATTTGACATTGATAGAGAAAGTGTAGCAGTGTGTTTGGACAAGAAAAGGAAATATATAAAAGGCAATTTTACTTCTGTACATAAGCAAAAAATATCCAGATAATGTTATTTTTAAAAATACTCTATGTTACATAGATATGCAAAAATACGAGGTCTCTAGATATGCAGAAATTATGAACAAAGTCATAAAGTCTTAATAAAAGACACTAAAGAAAACCTAATACCCTCCAGACCACTTACTGCATATCTCTCATTTTATGGAAGAGGATTTCTTTTTTACATTGTCCTAAATATGGAAGAAACTATCTGGAGAGACCTAGAGGAGTCAGTGTCGATGGTACTGATCTAGAGAACAAGTACAAAAATTATAAGAGAATATTATGAGCAACTCATGGCAATAATCTTGAAAAACTAGAAGGAAATAATTTTTTTGAAGATTTTATTTATTTGACAGAGAGAGCATGAGCACAAGCAGGGGGAGCAGCAGGCAGAGGGAGAGGGAGGATCATGACCTGAGCCCAAGGCAGATGCTCAACTGACTGAGCCACCCAGGCGTCCCGGAAGGAAATAATTTTTGAATAAAATACAAATGATCGGGACGCCTGGGTGGCTCAGTCAGTTCAGCCGCTGCCTTCGGCTCAGGTCATAATCCCAGGGTCCTGGGATCGAGTCCCACATCAGGCTCCTTTCCCTGGGGCGAGCCTGTTTCTCTCTCTGACTCTGCTTGCCACTTTGCCTGCTTGTGCTCTCTCTCTCTCTCTCTCTCTCTCTGACAAACAAATAAATAAAATCTTAAAAAAAATAAAATACAAATGACCATGTTGAATTAATAAACAGGGGAAAAGACTAAAATGAAACCAATAATCATATAAGAAATAAGAAAGCTAATTAATGATCTACCTTTTAAGAAAGCATCAGTCTCAGTTGGTTTTATAGCTAAGTATAGAGAATTTTTATTTATTTTACTTTTTTTAAAATAGGCTCCATGTCCAGCGTGAAGCCCAGTGTGGGGTTTGAACTCATGACCCTGAGATAGAGACCTGAGCTGAAACCAAGACCTTAACTGACTGAGCCATCCCGGCACCACAAAATATACAGCATTTTAATTTTTTTTTATTTTTTTAAAGATTTATTTATTTATTTGACGCAGAGAGAGAGAGATCACAAGTAGGCAGAGAGGCAGGCAGAGAGAGGAGGAAGCAGGCTCCCTGCTGAGCAGAGGGCCTGATGTGGGGCTCAATCCCAGGACCCTGAGATCATGACCTGAGCTGAAGGCAGAGGCTTTAACCCACTGAGCCACCCAGGTGCCCCAGTATACAGCATTTTTTAAAGAACAGATATTTCTATCTTACTTAAATTATTTCACACCACAGGCAAAGAAGAAAGATCTTCGATACATTTTACAAGCCCGGTTAACTCTTTTTTTTTTTTTTTAAGACTTGTTTATTTGGCAGAGACACAGCAAGAGAGAAAATACAAACAGGGGAACTGGGGAAGGAAGAAGCAGACTCTATACTGAGCAGGGAGCCCAGTGCGGGACTCGATCTCAGGACCCGGACACCATGACCTGAGCCAAAGACAGACACTTAACTGACTGAGCCACCCAGGTACTCAAGACTAGTTTACTCTTAATACTAAAACATAATAAAGATAATACAAAAAGACAAGAGTCTAACTTTATCTTTGAATATAGATGCCAAGAGTCTAAATAAAATCTTTGCAAATCAAATCCAACCATCTATTAAAAGAAAATCATTTCACAACCAGGTAGAATTCCAGGAAATATGAATGGCTTAACATTAGGAAATATGTGTCTCCAATTCAGCACAGGAACAAATAAAGGAGGAAGATCACATGATTATATCAAGAGTAACTGAAAGGCATTTAATAAAAGTCAGCAGCCATTTCCAAAATTGGAGCTCATGTTTATTAAGTGCTTGCTCTGAACCAGGCACCCTTCTAAGTGCTTTGCCTGCATCAACTCAATTCTCCTAGCAACAACTGTATTGCTACAATTATTAGTTTTCCTATTTTACAAAAGGGAAAACTGAAACTCAAGCAGACTCCCCACTGAGCAGGGAGGGACCCCCGATGTGGGGCTCAATCCCGGGGCCCTGTGATCATGACCTGAGCCAAAGACAGATGCTTAACTGACTGAGCCACCTGGGTGCCCCTCCTTTGGCTTTCTAAAGATATGTGGTATTCCATTATTCCATTATTTTCCTGCCCCAAACCTTTCTTAGAGCTTCCTTCACATTCTTGTTTCTCAAGGAATAAATAAGGGGGTTCAGCATTGGGATTATCACTGTGTAGATCACAGCAACTGTGTGGTCTTGGGTCAATGAGTAGCTGGACCTGGGGTGCAGGTACATAACAAGTGTTGTACCATAGAAGAGGCAAACAGCAGTGAGGTGGGAAGCGTGGGTGGAAAAGGCCTTTAACCTGCCATGGACTGAGTTCATTCTCAGGATGGAAATGAGGATTAAGAGGTAGGAGACCAAGATGGTGAGAGTGCAGCTCAAAAGATTGAAACCAGCAAAAAGGAAGAGCAGGATCTCACACAGTGTGGTGTCCTCATAAGACGAGACAAGACAGGTGGTCCGGCACAGAAGTGAGTGACCATGTGAGCACCACAGAATTTCAGACTAAAGATACAGCTTGTATGGATAAGAGAAATGAGAAACCCTGCACCATAGAAGCCCACAATCAAAGAGACACAGATCTCAGGAGGCATGGCGAGTGGGAAGAGCAGGGGTTACAAATGGCAGCATAGCGGTCATAGGCCAAGGTGGCAATGAGAGAGCACTCACTGGTGGCAAAACTCTCATAGAAGAACATCTGGGCCATGCAGCCAAAATAAGAGATCATCTTCCTCTTGGCTGAGAAGTTCACCAGGGTCTACGGGACAACCGTGGAGGAGTAGTAGAAGTCCAAGAAGGAGAGGCTCTTCAGGAGGGAGTACATGGGTGTGTGCAGAGCACTCAACGTGGATCAGGAGGAACATGATCAGGATCCCCAGCACAGTGATGGTGTGCGTGCCCAGGAACACAGTGAAGAGCAGCTTCTGGAGCTGGGGGTCTCTGGTGAGGCCCAAGAGTTCGAACGCAATCTCTTGGCTCAGGTTTGCCCCTTCCATATTTCTCCAGTGCCCTGGCATGAGGAGCAAGGGGACCACCCGAAATGAGGGGGAACACCCAGGGGCTCTCACTGGATTTGGTTCTGCTTTAGCCAAGGGCAGCAATCTGAAGATTGGTCTCACTGTAGAAGTCCTTTGTAGGTAGGACTCTTTCACAAAGAAGGTCTTCTCTACTTGGTCATGTGGTTGGTTTGGAAGCATTACTAGAGCAGTAGTAAAAACAGAAAAGAAATATATACAATTTGGTCTCTCTGCAACCTTAAGATGCTCTAAATAATGAAACAGTTACTTGGGAAATATTTGTTGACTGGCCTTCCATATGCTAAGCTTCGAAAATTCAAAAGTGTGTCTTTAGGAAGCTTACATTCTAGGGGTGCCTGGGTGGCTCAGTGGGTTAAAGCCTCTGCCTTCAGCTCAGGTCATGATCCCAGGGTCCTGGGATCGAGCCCCACATCGGGCTCTTGGCTCATCGGGGAGCCTGCTTCCCTTCCTCTCTCTGCCTTCCTCTCTGCCTGCTTGTGATCTCTGTCTGTCAAATAAATAAATAAATAAAATCTTTAAAAAAAAAAAAAAGGAAGATTACATTCTAGGGACAGTGTATTTTGTGTTAAAGCACACAGGTTCTGGCATCAGACTGCCAAGGTTCCAAGTTGGGACCTCACCACTAACTAGCTGTGTTAGTGTGGGAATGTTATTTAACCTCTCTGAGTTTCAGTTTTCTCATCTGTACAATAGGGAAAATAGCACTAATCTCAAAAGATTGTTGTAAGAATTCAATGAGTTAATCCACGTAAAATCACGTGAACAAATCCTGGCATGTTAAGAAAGCTCAAAGAATGTTAGCTTTGATTATTCTCATTGGAGAGACAGACCTAGCGCATAACGAAATATGATTGATAAAATGAAACGACAACAAAATTTGGCAAGCAAAGCACCATCAAACACAGACAGAGACATGTGTGTGAGCAACAGTGACTGAACAACTTCAGAGGATCCTGAATGTTCTAGAGGAGTTGAAGGTGATTATTGGCTCAGCTCTAAAATGGCCTCTGAACTTGGCACAAGTTAAGCACCACTGTGAATTTTAACAGTGACGAGGGTTTGGGATGTGGAGAGATGGGGACAGTGTAGAGCATGAAGTACAAGCTGAGACCTTGCTCTTGGAAGGACCCTTCGCAGTCTTGAGTCATTTCCAGGGAACAGGATCACCCTGAACTCGAAGGTCATTGGGGCCAGAGGGAAAGGAACAGCTCCTCCCCAGGACTGAGGCTTTATAAATGCCTTTCCTATTGGGAGAATGAACAAGGCATGGATACACCATCCAAACACCATACTCTTTTCCACTCCATTGGCTGCTCTGCTGCCCATGTTTCTGAATTATCTCTGGGTTCTGGAGTCAGTTAAGCACTCCATGCTCTTTGGTGAGGACCCACAGTTGCAAAGACTTTGAAGCCAGCAGATGTGATTGGGTAGGGTGGAAGAGTGCAGAAGTGAGCCCCTTTGTCCGCCCTGAGGAGTATAAGTGAATGACACAGCTGTGGGTGATATTGGGAGGATTTGGGAGAGGAGAGGTGCATTGAGCGAAGTTTCTAATTTATCCCACTTGCAGAGTTTCTGGAATCATCAAACCGCCAGGGCAGGAGAAGACTCAAAAGATATAGATAACTAAACTTGACTGTTGAGTAGATAACGAAGGCACTCCGGCTACTGGTAGAGCACTGTGAATGGTGACAAGAAGAAAACATTGTAATAATGCCTGAAGAGGTCACATGATCCACCAAAGTTGAGACACTTGAAGAGGGAAAATTTGAACAAAGAGCCTTGATAACTTCTTTTAAAGCACATGAAGCATAACTCTGCGATTTATCTCATGTCACTGAGGTGTAACATTCAGCCATTTTAAAAAAAATTTATTTATTGGGGGCCCTGGGTGGCTCAGTGGGTTAAAGCCTCTGCCTTCGGCTCAGGTCATGATCTCAGCATCCTGGGATCAAGCCCCGCATCGGGCTCTCTGATCAACGGGGAGCCTGCTTCCTCCTCTCTCTCTGCCTGCCTCTCTGCCTACTTGTGATCTGTCAAATAAATGATTTTTTAATTAATTAATTAATTTACTTTCTTGTTTATTTAAAGGAGGGAGAGAGAGAGAGCATGCATGAGCACAGCGGGAAGCACAGAGGGAGCCAGAGAAGATCTAAGGCAGACACCACACTGAGCACTGAGTGCAGAGTCCAATGTGGGGCTCAATCTCACAATCCTGAGATCATGACCTGAGCCAAAAATCAAGAGTCAGATACTTAACCGACTGATACATCCAGGTGCCCCGCATTCAGCCATTCTTAAACTAATAGCTGTTAGTTTATAATAAAGCCCATTATCGTAGGGGTGTGGGCAGTCCTAGATTTGGGTTGCAAATGTCATTAGCTCCATTGGTTTCAAAAGCCAACCCAATTTCAAAGCAAATTACAAGGCCTTCAGAGAAATAACTGTAAAAATCCTGGGTTGGGGTAACTTACAAGAACTTCAAGGAAGCTGAGAAATTGTTACAAGAGGAGTAGGAGGACTTCTTGAGACCGAGCTTCACATCTTCCTTCAATAGACTGTTTTGATGTGGGTAACTGACCTGCAAGTATCTCTCTCATGAAAATAATGGAAAAGCTGAGGAAAGTGGGAATGCGGTCAATGATCAGAATAGTGTACGTGAGGTGGGGAGGTGGGATGGGACAGGATAGAGTGGTAGGGAATACAGCGGGTAGCTGATCAGAAGCTCCAAGTTCATTACTTGCTTTAAATCCTCTCTTTCTTTCCCTCCACTTTCCCCTCACATATTTCTTCTCTGATCTGCACTAAACTCAGAATCAGAGTACAGAGAGTAAGTCAAGCAAGGGACGGTGAAGAAATTGACATCTTCATCAGTTTTCCAAAGGACACTGAAATAACCATCATTTCTGTTGGCTATAGTTTGTACCTGTGAATGAAAGCTAGGAAGAAAACTTAAGGGTGGTCTTTTCACATGGAAATGGATTAGTGTCTAGGAGTGAGAACCAGTGCCTGGGGCCTGTAAGTGAGGGAGGAGTAGTCAAGGGGCTTTATTTACAGCTGCCTCCTCGCTCTCCTCCCTGGGATGGCAGAGTAGGAGCACAGATAGAGAGAAGGCAGCCAAAGGAAGCAGCTAGTGCATCTCTTTGAGCAACAGTGACCCCAAACAATGGTTCTCAAGCATTAAGATGTCCTGCCCAGGGTTCACAAGAGAAGGTTGTTATCTGTGCAGATTCCTGGTCCCAAACTCAGAAAATTTGATCTAGTAGGTCTATAGCTGGTCCCCCAAATCTGGTGATGAAACAGGGCATCTCTGAGCCACACTTTGAGAAACACTAAACCATGGGGTACCTGTGGGAGCAGACAGATCTTCCTGAGCCACATATAAATATCCTTTTCTAACGTGTTGGAATTCTCCATGTCCTGGAAAATCAGCCCATGAGTAGGATGGTTGTCCTGGCTATTCTCTTCCTTCCTTAATGTGTATCAATAGTCAACAATTTCCAGAAATCTGAATATTACCTCATGATAATCAAACACCAGAGAACTTCCTCCTTCAAAGTTGCTTGACATGTTCTTAACCAAATCATTTAATTCTAGTAAAGCATATGACTTGATGGCAAAGCTCTTGCTCTGGAGATCAGAACACAAGCCTTCAGTAGAAAAACAATAAAGACTAAGCCAGATTCTTTGGGTCCATAGACTGAAATGTGGAGATCATAGACTTTAACCTCTCACGTGGTGATGGAAGGAAAGCAGCTCCTACTCCCCAAGACGTCCTCGCAACTGATCTCAAGTGTGGGGAGAGACATCCCTTCCCCTGGGCAGCCCAGCAGCTCACAGCTGGGGACGACGATGTGTTCACTGATGAGATTTTAGGAGGCAGCTGAGGAAGTGAGAATAATTGGCCCCAGGTAGACCCATTAATGTGCTTGTGAAGTTAGTAGCATCTCCAAGAGCCTCTATCCTGAGGAATAATAAGGTGACTAGGAACCTGGGAATGGAGAGAAGGGGTCCACACGAGATCTGTCAGTATGCTCATCATTAGCCCCAAAGGACTGCTCTCCCTTAACCCTAAACTGAACTCTTACATAATTATTATTTGTATTTTTCTCCACTGGAAAACCACATTTTTGTAGCTTTGCTTTTCTTGTATGCCAGTTAGCCAATGTACACCTAGGACGTCCTTGCCCAAGATCATAGTAAAATTAAAGCTATATACTTAGTTTCCAAAGATTTGGGGATTTCCTAGGGATCTTTCTGTTCTTGATTTCTAATTTAATAGCATGTGGTCAAAGAACATACTTTGTATGACTTGAATGCTTGTGAATTTATTGAGACTTGTTTTATGGCCCAGAATATGTTCCCTTTTGGTGAATGTTCCATGTTCACTTAAAAAGAATGCATATTCTGCTGTTCTTGGGTAGAGTGCTCCATAATCACCAATTAGGCCAAGTTGCTTGATACTGTTGTTCAAGTCTACTATATCCTTTCTGATATTCTGCCTGCTTGCTCTATAAAATATTGAAGGGGGAGTATAATGAATCTCTAACTGTAGTTGTGAGTTTGTTTATTTCTCCCTATAGTTCTCTACTTTTTGCATGAGGTACTTTGAAGTTCCTTTATTAGGCAAAAATAATGAACATATTGTTATGTCCTCTTGATAAATTTACCCACTTATCATTACAAAATTACTCTCTTTATGCCTACTGATACTTTTTGCTCTGAAATACACTTTTTCTTTATTTTTTTAAAAGATTTTATTTATTTATTTGACAGACAGGGATCACAAGTAGGCAAAGAAGCAGGCAGAGAGAGAGCAGGGAAAGCAGCTTCCCTGCAGAGCAGAGAGCCTGATGTGGGGCTTGATCCCAGGATGCTGGGATCATGACCTGAGCTGAAGGCAGAGGCTTTAACCCACTGAGCCACCCAGGCGCCCCTGAAATACACTTTTTCTGATAGTAATACTGTCACTACAGTTTTATTGAATACTACTAGCATGGTAGATCTCTTTCCATCTCTTTACTCTTAACCTTTTATTTTCAACTTTTCTGTGCCATTTTGTTTGCAGAATTTCTCCAAGCAGACCTGAATTCTGGGTCTTTCTAGGATGACAATATGCCCAAAAAACTGATTTCAGATGTACCTTGTCACACAGTAAACATTCAGGAATGTTTTGAAGCTTTATTAGATAGAAAACCTGGTATGGACTAGGCAAAAATCAAACAAACATTGTGAAAGGTAACTTGGTGAAGAATGGGACAAGATCCCCACCCCATCAGGTGTTATCCTTGACAGCTTAATACCTTAGTGGAGATCTGAAAGCCAGGGATAATTGCCCCATTGCTGGAGTGCTCCTGTGTCTTCTCTGTGGAGGTATTGTTACTCAGTTAGTCTCTCATTTCCTTTATTGATGGTGAAGAAGTTTGCATCCCTTGCGTGGTCTGTTAGCTTGTTACTCATTAAAATCATTTTGAGAAAAACACCCCAAGTTTTAGGTGTGGCTTTTGTAAACATCATATATCTGGAATTTTCTCTTTTAGCCAATCAGAGCATCTCTGCTTTTATGCTGGTAAGATTCGGGGGTTTGGTTTTGATTTCTGGCCTTTTTTTTTTTTTTTTTTTTTTTTTTTACAATTTAGGGGAACTTTAATATATATTGAATTTATTTTACAATTCACTTGATTTTTCCATTTATTGTACTTTTTCCAATTTGCTTCCCTCTCCCAGTCTCTGCCATTATTTTCATTTCCTTTTGGATTAAATTTTCTTTGTTTTTCAATGTGGTTTTTTTCCCCTTCTACTGATTCTTCTATTTCTAATAGTAGCTATTCTTAAATATTTAACAGTGATATTTAAGTCTATCAAATATGCTTAAACTCATGATTCATATTGATGTATCTTTAAAAAGATTTATTTATTTTAGAGAGAGAGAGAGAGAGCAAGCATGAGCAGGAGGGCCAGAGGGAGAGGTGGAGAGAATCTCAAGCAAACCCCATGCTCAGCTCTGAAATCCAACACAGGGCTTGATCTCATGACCCTGAGATCATGACCTGAGTAGAAACCAAGAGTCAGACATTTAACCAACTGAGCCACCCAGAGACCCCAAGTTCATAATATTTAAGTAAATTAATTGGTCACTGGATTAGTGTTCTATTGCCAGAATAAATTCTCCCATAATTTAGTAGTTTAAATCAATAAACATTTATTATCTTATAGTCCTGAGAAGTGACATAATACAATTTCCACAATATCCTATTGTGACACAGGTCAGCCCTATTCACTGTGGGAGTGGACTACACAAGGGTATCAATACCTGGAGGTGAAAGTCTTGGGGCCATCTTGAAGACTGGCTATCACAGTTTGCCCCTTGGACCTCAATGATTCATGTCCACCTTATATGTAAAATACCCCTTCCCAAGGTCCTCAATAGTCACATTCCATTACAGTGTCAGCTCAAGTCCATGATCATATCATCTAAACTAGGTAGGTATAGATGAAACTCATTAGGTAGAGTTACATGGCATTTCTCCAGTACAATTCCACTCAATCATAAGACTGATGAGCCAAACACACAAGTTATATCTGGCTTCTACACTCATAACATATAATGAAAGGACAGGTATGGGATAACCACTATGGAATAAAAAGGAGGGATGAGGAAGGTAGGCACACAAAAGTCATTGAGTTATAAAAATTCTGAAATCCAGGGCACCTCCCTGGCTTAGCCAGTTAAGTGGCTGCCTTCAGCTCAGGTCATGATCTTGGGGTCCTAGGATCAAGCCCCAGTCAGGCTCCCTGCTCAGTGAAGCATGTGCTTCTCCCTCTGCCCACCCCCCGCTTGTTCATGCGCTCTCTCTCTCTCTCTCTCAAATAAATAAATAAATAAATAAATAAAATATTTTTTGAAATAATTGAAATAATACAGAATATGTCTTCTGATCATAATGGCAACAAACTAGAAATCAATAACAGGGGTGCCTGTGTGGCTCAGTTGTTAAGTGACTGCCTTTGGCTCAGGTTATGATCCCAGGGTCCTGGGATTGAGCCAGCATTGGGCTGCCTGATCAGTGGGAAGACTGCTTCTCCCTCTCCCACTCCCCCTGCTTGTGTTGCCTCTCTTGCTGTCTCTCTCTCTCAAATAAATAAATAAAATCTTAAAAAAAAAGAACGAAATCAATAACAGAATAGGAAATAGGAAAATATGCAAACACTTGAACTTTTCACAACACAAATCTAAATAACTTATGGAGGGAAAAAAAGTTAAAGGAAATCAAAATCACACTGAACTGAATAAAAATTAAATTACAACATATCAAAATTTGTGGGACACAGCTAAAGCAACACAAAAAATATATTTATAGCATTAAGTGCTTATATATTAAGAACCCACAAAAAGAACAAAACAAGCCCGAAGCAAGCAGAAGAAGGGGAATAATAAAGATAACAGCAGATAAAATGAAATTGAGAATAGAAAAATAGAAAAAAACTGAACAAAATGTGGCTCTTCAAACGGATCAATAATCTTGATAAACCTCCAGCAGGACTGACAAAGGAAAAAAAAAAAAAAGAAGACTCAAGTTACTAATATCAAAAATGAAACAGTAGGGGCGCCTGGGTGGCTCAGTGGGTTAAAGCCTCTGCCTTCTGCTCAGGTCATGGTCTCAGGGTCCTGGGATCCAGCCCCGCATCGGGCTCTGTGCTCAGCGGGGAGCCTGCGTCCCCCTCTCTCTCTGCCTGCCTCTCTGCCTACTTGTGATCTCTGTCTGTCAAATAAATAAATAAAATCTTTAAAAAAAAAAAAAGAAAGAAACAGTAGATCTCACTACAGAGCCCACAGACATTAAAAGAATAATAAGAGCATAGGGAAAAAAATAAAGGGAGCATAGGTGAAACAACTCTACCCACATAATTTCAACAACTTTGATATGATGGATCAATTCCTAAAAAATAAAACACTACTAAAATCACTCAATACAAAATAGAAAAGTAACTGAGTTACTAATTTTAAAAATAAATCTCTAGGTCTAGATGGTTTCAGTGGATAATTCCACCAAATGTTTAAAAAAAAGAACTACACCAACTCTACATAATCTCTTCAAGAAAATAGAAGGAACCTTTCCAAACCATGATACTAATCAAACCAAACCAAAAACCAGAACAAGACCATACTAAGAAAAAAAAGTCTCATGAAGGGGCGCCTGGGTGGCTCAGTGGGTTAAGCCTCTGCCTTTGGCTCAGGTCATGATCTCAGGGTCCTGGGATCGAGCCCCGCATCGGGCTCTCTGCTCAGCGGGGAGCCTGCTTCCTTCTCTCTCTGCCTGCCTCTCTGCCTGCTTGTGATCTCTCTCTGTAAAATAAATAAATAAAATCTTAAAAAAAAAAAGTCTCATGAATATAGACACAAAAGTCTGAAATTAAATATGAGCATGTAGAATCTAACCAGTCATATAGAAAGAATTATGTACCATGACTAAGTGGGTTTGTTTCTGGGATGCAAGTTTCTTTCAACATTTGGAAAGCAGTCAATAGAATACACCATATTAACAGGCTAACGAAGAAAATAAGAAAGTCACACAATAACACCAACTGATGTACAAAAAGCACTTAACAAAATTCAACACTCAATCATGGGGAGAAAACAAACAAACCAAAGCTCTCAGCAAGTTAAAAGTAGAGGGAAATGGAAAATTATCCTAAACGATAAAACTTGCAGCTAACATCATACTTATGGTAGAAGACTGCATATTTTTCCCTTTAAAAATGGGAACAAAGCAAGGATATCTGCTCTTACTACCCTTGTATATCATTGTACTGGAAATCCTAGCCAGTGGGA
Source organism: Lontra canadensis (assembly GCF_010015895.1). NCBI lineage: Eukaryota > Metazoa > Chordata > Mammalia > Carnivora > Mustelidae > Lontra > Lontra canadensis. The sequence continues at coordinate 29,588,083 of NW_022631006.1, forward strand.
GAATGCACAAAAAGGAAACAAAAAGAATGCGTATTGGAAAGGAAGAAATATAAGTATCCCTTTTTGCAGTTGATGTCACTATCTAGGCAGATGAGTCTACAAATGTATTCTCAATGAATTGAGAAAATCCCTTTCTCAGTGCAGCTACCAACCAAGCAATCTACAAAACTCTTAGAATAAAAGAGTGCAGTGAGGTTGCAAGATACAAAATCAAGACATAAAAATAAAAGAATAAAGTAGAAAGAATCATCCTACCCAATTTTAAGACTATATTGTTACAGTTAACAAAAATATGGTATAGATAGGTGGATAAATACATTGCTCAATAGAACAAAATAGAAAACCCTAAAATAGAATTCACGTAAGTAGGCCCAACCAACTTTTGACAAAGGTGCAAAAGCAATTCACTGGTAGAAGGATAGTCTTTTCAACAAACGGTGCTGGAGCAATTGAACAGCCATAGGTAAAAACAAATAAACACACACACACACACACACACACACACACAAATGCTTTCAATCTAAACCCTACATCTTATACAAAAAAAAATTTTTTTTAATTGCTTATAGATTTAAATGTAAAAGATGACTATAAAACTTATCAGAAGAGAACCCAGAAATGCACCCTCAACTCTATGGTCAACTAATCTTCGACAAAGCAGTAAAGAACGTCTAATGGAAGAGAGACAGTCTCTTCAACAAATAGTGTTGGGAAAATTGGACAGCCACATGCAGAAGAATGAAACTGAACCATTCTCTTACACCACACATAAAAATAGACTCAAAATAGATAAAAGACCTAAATGTGAGGGGCGCCTGAGTGACTCAGTTGGCTAAGCCTCTGCCTTCAGCTCAGGTCATGGTCTCAGGGTCCTGGGATGGAGCCCTGTATCCGGCTCTCTGATCGGCGGGGAGCCTGCCTCCCCCTCTCCCTCTGCCTGCCTCTCTGCCTCCTTGTGATCTCTCTCTCTGTCAAATAAATAAATAAAATCTTAAAAAAAAAAAAAGACCTAAGTGTGAGATAGAAATCCATCAAAATCCTAGAGTAGAATACAGGTAGCAACCTCTTTGACCTCGGCCACAGCAACTTCTTGCTAGACACATCTACAGAGGCAAGGAAACAAAAGCAAACATGAACTACTGGGATTTCATCAAAACAGAAAGCTTTTGCATATCAAAGGAAACAACCAGCAAAACTAAAAGGCAGCCTATGGAATGGGAGAAGATATTTGCAATTGATGTATCAGATAAAGGGCTACTAGTATCCAAGATCTATAAAGAACTTATCAAACTCAACACCCAAGAAAACAGTCAAGAAACGAGCAGAACACATGAACAGACATTTCTCCAAAGAAGACATACAAATGGCCAACAGACACATGAAAAAAATGCTCAACATCACTTGGCATCAGGGAAATACAAATCAAAACCACAATGAGGTATCACTTCATACCAGTCAGAATGGCTAAAATGAACAAGTGAGGAAACAACAAATGTGGAGAAAGGGGAACCCTCTTACACTGTTGGTGGGAATGCAAACTGGTACAGCCACCCTGGAAAACCGTATGGAGGTTCCTCAAGAAGTTAAAAATAAAGCTACCCTACAACCCAGCAATCACACTACTAGGTGTTTACCCCAAAGACACAAATGTAATGATCCAAAGGGGCACCTGCACCCCAATGTTTACAGCAGCAATGTCCACAATAGCCAAACTATGGAAAGAGCCAAGATATCCATCAACATATGAATGGATCAAGAAGATGTGATAAATACACACACAATGGGATATTATTACTCAGCCATCAAAAAGGATGAATACTTACATTTACACTGAAGTGGGTGGAACTGGAGGGTATTATGCTGAGTGAAGTAAGTCAATCAGAGAAAGACAATTACCACCTGGTTTCACTCATGTGGAATATAAGAAACAGCACTAATGATCATAGGGGAAGGAATGGACAACTGAATGAGAAGTCATCAGAGAGACAAACCATGAGAGACTCTTAACTATAGGAAACAAACTGAGGGTTGTTGGAGAGGAGGTGAATGGGGGATGGGTAACTGGATGATGGGCATTAAGGAGGGCATATGATGTGATGAGCACTGCATGTTATATGCAACTGATGAATTATTTAACTCTACATCTGAAACTAATAAGGTACTATATGTTGGCAAATTGAATTTACATAAAAAACCTTATGAGAGAAAAAAACAGGAGAAAACCATCAGGACCTAGTTCTTGGTAAAGAGTTATTAGAAATGACACTAAAAGCATGATCCATAAAAGACAAAAATTGATAAATTGGACCTTATCAAAATTAAACACTTAAAAAAGATCTATTAAACATGAAAAGAGAAGATACAGAATGAGGAAATATTTGTACGCTATTTGACAAAGGATCTGCATCTAGAATATATAAGGAACTCTTAAAACTCAGGTTTTTTTGTCTGTTTGTTTTTGTTTTGTTTGATTTAAGTAAGCTCTACACCCAACATGGTGAAACCCCTCAAGATTCAGAATTTAAAAAAAAAAAATCCAATTATAGGGACACTTGGCTAGGTCGGTCAACAGAGCATGCATCTCTTGATCTCGGGGTCATTAAGTTCAAGCCCCATGGTCGCCAAAGAGCTTACCTAAAAAAAATAATAAAATAAAAAAACAAATCCAATTATAACATGGATAAAAGGCATGGATAGTTCATCAAGTGGCAGATAACCACGTGAAAAGATGGTATCACTGGCCATTAGGGAAATGCAAACAAGCAAACAAAAACAAAATCCCACTTTCATACCTATTAAAAAAGTGAAAATAAAAATTAGTCATACTCTTGTGGCATTGGGGCGCCTGGGTGGCTCAGTGGGTTAAAGCCTCTGCCTTCGGCTCTGGTCATGATCCCGGGGTCCTGGAATCGAGCCCCACATTGGGCTCCCTGCTCAGCGGCAAGCCTGCTTCCTCCTCTCACTCTGCCTCCCTCTCTCCCTACTTGTGATCTCTGTCAAATAAAATCTTTAAAAAAAAATAATCTTGGGGCGCCTGGGTGGCTCAGTCAGTGGAGCATGTGACTCTTGATCTCAGGGTTTAAGTTTGAGGTTTGAGCCCCACATTGGGTGTGGAGATTACATTAGAAAAAAAGTAACTAGTGACGATCTCAAATCTTGCCAAGAATGCAGAGAAACTGGATTTCTTGTTCTTGTTGGTGGGAATGTAAAATAACACAGCAACTCTGGTAAATGGTTTGGCAATTTCTCATAAAATTAAATATACACTTATCTTGCTACTCACCAATCACGACACTCCTTCCTGGGCATTTATCCCAGAGAAATGAAAACATACCTCCTCGAAAACTGATACACAAATATTCATAGCAACTTTATTTGTAATATCCCCAAACTGGAAACATCCCAAATGTCCTTCAACAGATGAATGGTTAAATAAACTGGTACATCCACAGCAACAAAAAGGAACAAACTATTGTTACATGTAACAACTTGGGTGGGAATTCAAGGGCATTGTGCTATGTGTGTGTGTGTGGAGGGGCAGCCAGTCTCAAAAGGTTACATACTGTATGATGCCATTTTTATAACTTCTTGAAACAGAGCAAAATTATAGTAATGAAGAACAGATTAGTGATTTCAAAAGTTAGGAACAGCTGTAGGAGGATGGGGGACATAGTATGACAATAAATAGTATAAGGGTTCTTTGGGTGCAATGGCACACTTCTGTATATTGAGTGTGGTGATAGTTACATGAATTAATACATGTGATAAAATTGTGCAGAAACAAACATGAGTGAATGTAGTAACTGCTGAAATCTGAGTAAGTTCTGGAGTTTTTTGTTTTTGAGAGAGAGAGCGTGCACGAGAGAGAATGTGAACACGGGAGGGGCAGAAGGGAGAGAAATTCAAGCAGACTCCATGCCCAGTGTGGATCCTGATATAGGGCTCAATTTCAGGACCCTGAGATCATGACATGAGCTGAAATCAAGAATCAGAGGCCCAACTGACTGAGCCACCCAGGAGCCCTAGGTCTGAAGTTGATTCCTTAGTTTTGACAAATGTACCATAGTAGCATTAAGATGTTAATATTAAGGGAAACTGGAGGATGGGCATATGGGGAGCTCTCTGTACTGTTTTTTGTTTTTTAATGATGAGGTTTACATTTATTATTTATTATTAAAATTTTATTTAAAACTTTAAATTCTAGTTAACATTCAATGCAATATTGGTTTCAGTAGAATTCAGTGGTTCATCACTTACATACTCTGTACTGTCTTTGCAACTTTTCTGAAAATCTAATGTTACTCCAACATTAAAAGCTTATTTTTTTTTTAAAGATTTTATCAGAGAGAGAGAAAGAGCGAGCACACAAGAAGGGGAGTGGCAGGCAGAGAGAGAGGGAACAGGCTTCCCGCTGAGCAAGGAGCCAGAGGCAGGGCTTGATCCCAGGACCCTGGGATCATGATTTGAGCCAAAGGCAGATGCTTAAGTGACTAAGCCACCCTAGCGTCATTGAAGCTTATTTATGTTTTTTACGTTTTATTTATGTAAGTCATTTATCTCTATACCCAACGTGGGGCTCGAACTCATCATCCTGAGATGGAGTCGTAAGCTCTTCTGAGTGAGTCAGCCAAGCGCTCTTAGAAGCTGATTTTTAGAAGTGGAAAGATAAAAACTTTAAAAGATTCTGTGTGTCAGAGAGAGAGAGAGTGAGTTCAAACAGGGGGAGCAGCAGGCAGAAGGAGAAGCAGGCTTCCTGCTGAGCGAAGAGCCCAATGTGGGGCTCAATCCCAGAACCTTGGGATCATGACCCAAGTCAAAGGCAGATGCTTGGCTGACTGAGCCACAGTCCTGTGTCCCAGGAAGAAAAACTTCTAAGAAAAAATTCTTAAAATCTGTTTTGAAGATTATTTATTTTAGGGGGAGAGAGCATGAGCAGGGGGTGGGGCGGGAAGTCCAGAGGGAGAGGGAGAGAGAATCTCAAGCAGATTCCCTGCTAAGCATGGAGCCTGACGTGGGGCTCAATCCCACAACCCTGAGATCATGACCTGAACCGAAATCCAGAGACAGAGACTTAATCTTATTGAGCCACCAAGGCAGCCCTTAAGAAAAAAAGTTTTTAAAGTGACACCACTAGGATACCTACCAGAATAGCTAAGATTGGAAAATAGCAGGTACACAAGGGATATACTCTTTATTCCTGTATGAGATAATACTCTTTATTCCAGTGATTTCATTCTTAGATTTACACCCAGCAGAAACAGACACATTTGTTCAAAAAAAGACATGCTCTAGAATGTTCATAGCAGCTTTATTCATAATAGCCAAAACTGAAAACAGTCTAAATGCCTATTCACAGAATGAATAAATCGCAGTATATCTGTATAATGTAATACTATACAATAGTATGAATGAACAAACTACAACATGCAACAATATAGATGAACTGAAATGACAATGCTGAATCAAAGAAGCTAGACATAAAAAACTACATAATATATCACTTATTTGAAGTTCAAAAACAGGCAGAAAGAATCTATGGTGTCAGGATAATAGATGTCCTTGGAATGGTGGTGTAAGTGGCTGGAAGAGGGCATGCATGCGAGGGACTTCTGCAGTGCTGGTGATTCTCCAATCCTTGATTTTCTTGCTAACTTTTGTGAGTGTGTTCAGTGTGCAAAAAGTAACAGCTGTACACATGATTTGTGGACTTTGCTGTATGTAAATTATACAATAAAAGTTTACCGAAGAGCAAAGTGAGACACACTCAAACACACTAATTTAAAAAAACCTAAAATTTTAAGGAAAATACCAAGTGCTGATAAGGATGTGAAGGGACTAAAAATTTCATTTACAGCTAATGAAAATATAAATTAGTACAATCACTTTGGAGAGCTGTTTAGCAATATCTATTAAAGCTGAAAATATACATTCCCTAGGCCCAGTTCCACCCAACTATATACATACCCAACAGAAATGTGTACAGATGTATTCTCAAAAGACATGTACAAGAATGTTCATGGGAATATTATCTCAAACCAAAAACAATCTAAATGTCCTTCGATGCTGACAGAGCCGATGAAGATCAGTTACAGCCCAAAACTGTAGGGAAATGAACCTCCTTGTGGCATCCCTCAGTCAGTGGGGAACAGGAGCCAGTGGACAAATACTCCAGCCTCCTGTGCCCCAATCCTTAGAAAACTCTGAGAAGCATTATGTACCCAATCCCAATAACACACCTTTATATTGGCTTTTTCTTCTTAACTGTCTCACTCTTCCAATTCCTCACAAGTCCTGTCTCTTGGTATCATTCCCCAAATAAACTATATCCAAGTGTTTCTCCCAGGGTGAGCCCAAACATCAGTATCACTATTCCATCTACATATAGTTCACAAACAGAGGACACCTATTTATGGTGACGGAGGTCAGAGTAGTGGTTACCAAGGGTGGGTAATGGCTGGAAGGGGCACGAAGGTTGTTTCTGGGATGCTAGTAATTCTCCATATCCTATCAGAGAGGTGGTTTATGCAGGCATATTCATTCTTAAGTCTTCATGAAGCTGTATGCTTAAAATGCATGCATTTTATAGTATATATGTATACTTTAATTTTAAAAAGTAAAGAGTGGAGGTGTTGAGGGGTAGAACTGCCCACTAAAGGGAGAGTGGGCTTTGTAAGGGAAATTGGACTTACAGGTATTGAAAGAGGTTAATTTTTTTCTTTTTTAAAAGAGATTTTATCTATTTATTTGAGAGAGCGAGTGAGCACAAGCAAGAGAGGGGTGGGGGGTGGGGGAGGAGAGAAAGCAGACTCCCTGCTGAACAGGGAGCCCAACACAGGGCTTGACCCCAGGACCCCAGGATCACAACCCGAGCTGAAGGCAGTTGCTTAACTGTCTGAGCCACCCTGGTGCCCCGAGTGAGATTGATGTCAATGAGCACATCCATCCTTTTTGGATAATGCACAATCTCATCCTTGGCAATCAAACATGGATTATTAGGGATTTGTTGGAGGCACTGGGAGAGGACTGTGAAATATTACAGTGAAAGCAGGGGCACTGAAGTTCCCCTGCAAGAAAGCATCTCCAGCCTTGCTGGGCATTCAGGCTGTTTCCAAGACTGCCTCATCCAGGGCTGACCCTCCCCTACTTTTTCCTTTCCCTTTCCCACCCATTCATTCAACATATTTTGATGTTTCAGACACTCTGAAACACTTAGGATAATATTGGTAAACAGTGATAAATGTGGCTCCTGTTCTCACGGAGTTCCACTCTACTAAGAAAAACGTATTAATCAAGTAATCATACAGATTGCTGAGTGTGGCTGTAATTAGTGCTACAAAAGAAGAGATTCCTAGTTCTGGGATAGCTACTTGCCCACTTAAGAAAGGCAGGTGAGGGAGGATTCCTGGAGGTAGCAACACTTGAGCTGAACTCTTAAGGGTGAACCAAAGTTCACTGTGGAACCAAATGGACAAAGGTGGAGGGAGTGAGCATGGGGAGTGAGAGGCACAAAAAATTTCGAACAAGGAAAGTGAGGAGCACATGGTAGAGAGATTGGACAGATAGGCAAGGAAAGACTGGATGCCATGTGCACTGTGGTAAGAGGTTTTGTCATTATCTTAAGGAAAGCCAGAATGGCTTTTAAACCAAGAAGTGCCATGATTATATGTGTTTTGAAAAGATCAGGAAGGCCCATGATTATATGTGTTTTGAAAAGATCAGGAAGGCTGTTGTGTGGAGAAGTGATTGGAAAAGGATCCAAGTGGGTGTGGGTATACAGGAGAGTACTGTAGTAAACCAGGAGCAAGGGGATGGTAACTTGGACTGGAATGGTGCCAGTGAAGCCTGGGAGAAAATAAAAATGACTGGACGCACATTTTAGGAGGTCCAAGAGCTTTAACAGTGCTATAAAAATGGCATGTCATTTTTCCTTCTGAACAAAGCAAATATAATCAAGTATTTACATCAGCTAGATATAGGAGTATGGATTATGTTAAACTTGTAGTTGTTGTTTCACTAGCATATTACTTCTTAGGAAAAATGATGTGTGGTTATGTTGCAACTGAATTGTGCCTAGGATATTCTGAAACTGTTAAGTATAAATATTCCTCAATGAGAGGGCTGACGAGTGCCAAAAGGTTGCAAAAAAGAGAGCAGGGTGGAGGGAAACATGGCTATGGAACCACTGACACCTAAAGAGCTTTGCAAGGAAGGCAAAAAGAAAAAGAAGTGTATGCGGGTCAGGCAGGAGTTCTCAGATACACCAAAGCTAAAATCAAGGCTCCCAAGGTCTGTAGAGATCTAGGGAAAATAAACCTTCCAATCATTTGCGTGAAGACTGCTATTTGGCCAAGTGAGGGACTATGCTGGAGGGTTAATTACTTTGAAGGGGAGATGTATATCCTTACACTTAGGTTATGTGCTTAAGAGGACAAGACAGGATAAACTTCAGAGGAGTGGTACTGCCATGTGCCTCATCCACAGGCTGAAAGGGAGATAGCAGGGACCTGGGTATGTACCCAGGCAGGTGCTGGGTCCCACCAGGGGAATGAGTCAGGATTGTATGCCCAGCAGAGGGAATGAAAACACTGACTGCAAACACTGAAGCCATCTCCACAGGTGGTCAGGTTAACAGTGGGCAACTTAGGATGTGGCTACAATCCCCCCCACCCCACCCCAGTAGATTCTACTAAGGGCTGCTCCTCCTATTGCCCAAGACAGAGCAGACCACTGCAGCATTTCTAGCAGTTAAGCAGGTAACTTCCTGGCAACTAAACCCCAGCAGCTTCTGGCACTTTGTGAATGACCTAGATGCTGCTAAAGAACTTTGCGGAGTCCATATAAAGTCTTGGGAAGCACAGATTTGGCTGGATGAGGAAACTAACAAAATGGAGTATTCCAAGTTCTTGAGTAGGGAGAGGAATACTGAGTGAGGCTGGGCAGGCAGCTGGCTCTAACCATCTAGCCAACCTCTTGGCTCCACTACAAGCCCTGGGTGGGTAATAACCCCCAAAGGGGCCAGGAAAAGTTTTAAGGATCTCATTCATACCTCTGTAAAGCAAGTATCCTTTAAGGGAGGGCAAAACAGGCAAAAAATTTATCAGACCCCAAGACTTTATAGACCATAGGAAGATTCCTAAGTTTGGATGGGAACTACTAAAATTCTTCACCAAGCAGTAAATGCATGAAGTTTGAGTCACTGAAGTCCCACATTCATACCAGAAACTTGTTATTGCAGCTTGTGTGGGTCTGCAAAAGTGACAAACTGTGTTACTGAACCCCTTTAACATTAATAAATCCTTTTGGGAAAGACCGAATCCTTTTTAGGATGCTCTTGTAATGACATTTCCAGGTGCTTCTTCTAATGGACCAAGCAGGCATCACGGTACGGGGTCGAAGGTGGGTATCAGACTATTATTGTCCTGACAGATGATTTTTACAAGGTATTTGGAAAGTTTCAGATATAAGAAATGTTTTTTAACAGCACCCCTGGGTTCCCTGGAAACAGCTAAGGAAAAAAGACAGTAAAGTCTAGCCTCTTCATTTCTAAAGCCCAACGATGCTGCATAACCCAGCAGTTTCTGCTTAGCCAGGTGTTTTTCAAGATGTGTTTCCAAATGTTAAAGTCTTATGAACCACTCTAGCATTCAGTGTATAGAATTAAGAGAAAAATGGTAAGGTTCTTTTTCCTTGTGTTGAATTTAAGAAAAGGTGCTGGGACCCTAGTCTATTATCATGCTTTGGAGATATTTGTATCATCTTTGGGGGTTCAGGATGTAAGCTCAGCTATCAAGATACCATTTCCTCTCCTTAGGTCCAGAATCAATGGTTAAGCCAGATTACAGGCTGCAATGTTGGCTCTACCATTTATTATCTATGGGGCTTTCAACAATGCACTTTGGCACTCTTTGAAAACTTAGGAATTACTTCCATACATACGTAACAGGGTCGTGTGAAAATCAACTAAGATTTTATCCTAAATGCTTGCCCAGCAGCATTCTTGGACGCATCTACAACCTATATCTTCCTTGAGCCTTGGGCACCCACTGACAAGATGGGTTCCCACTTAAGATTTTATTAAAAAAAAAAAAATTATTTTCCAAGAAACACTGCTAAATGAGGGTAACACAGACTATGCCTGTAGCTGTAGATGTCCTACTAGTCAAGTATTCCATGTTAGTCTAGGGATGTTCTAAGAAGTCTTTGATGTTGAGGTCTAGGGCCTAGAAACACTTTCCATGAACTCAGGACACGAAACACCTCGGAAAGTCACATTTGTTCACCTAAGTTACATACAGCTAGCTTATCAGTATCTGTACTTTTTGGAAACTGCTCATTTTGTAGCACTACACTATCCAATAAGATAGCCACATTATTCAGATTAAAAACAAAACTGAAAAATCCAATTACTTAGTCACACTAGCCACATTTCAAAGGCTCAGCAGCGAGAGGGCTAGCACATTAGTTAATGCATTATGAAATACTTCCATCACAGGAAGTTCTATAGTGCAATAGTTGGGAGTGGTGGATGGATAATGTTGGGCTTTAAGACGTTTTCTTATAACCTCAGAGAACAAAGACTTTCTCTCTCCCTCAACCCTAGCTTTTCTCATCTTTTAACCCTACCCAGACACCTCCCCATCAGTGCTTTCTATACTTTGGCCACAGATTTCAAGGGAGGCACAGGCTCACCCTTTCACCAGATGCTCTCATTTTAAATAAAGCATAGCCACCATGCTTTTTCTTACTGTAAGCACTTGTTTTAAACCACTTAACATAGGACATGAACATTCTTTACTAACTTATTAGGCAGTCACTCAAGACACCCTCTCTGAAAGTTCTAATTGCTCCCTTCTACCTTATTCACCTTGGAAAGGGCACTTTTTGCCTCTTGGTGCAGGTGTTCCCCTTATTGCTAGCAAACTGAAAGTTATTGTCAAGAGTCCCAACTGCAGAGATTTAATTGGTCTGGAGTGCACACCTGGATGTCAAGATTTTTAAAGCTCCCTTGGTAATTCTCATGTACAACTGAAGCTGAGATCCACCTGACAACTCATTTAACATACTGAATTATTTTTAATAACTTTAGGTTTATGAAAAGCTTCTTAAAAGTCATTTTGCACAAGCAAATTTTTGTTAAATCTTCAGAACATTTTTATTTCCCTCAACTTCTCCTTTGTGTGACACATAAAAATTTTGGGCTTCTACTCCTATTAAGCAGCTACTTTTTTTTTTGGCGACCCCATTACACTATCCCTTCTATTGTAGTTCTGACTTAAGGTTGGGGAGAAGTCCACCCCAGCTCAAACAGGGCTTTTAACTCCAACTCTCTACACAGGCCCCATTTTTTGTAATAGGACTATTTTTTTTTTTTAAATTAATTTGAAAGTTACTAATGCCACCACACGTTCTTTTGAGGCCTTCCTGATTAGGATTAATTTGATTAACTGAAATTCAAACATGTAATTTTCCAACACCCCTAATTTATTCTCCTCTCTAAACATTTGGAATTCTGTCATCCCAGTCAGGTTTACATGTAAATCTAGCTTTTTCTGTACTATTTAGCTGGCCCAATTTTTACTTTATCCCAGGGTCTTTCTAAACACTAGAAATTCTTCAAGAGAAAAGCCCCTTATTCATCAAATAACACCATATAAATGGTACCTGTTCTCTACGAGAAACAGCATTGATAAAGCAAACGAGTCACTATAGTTACTTACCAGCCAATTCTATACATATCGTATGTAGCTCGCTTACTGGTCACTCCCATTTCTGTGAGATCTGTGTTTACTATTTTTAACTGGCTTCAAGGTATCACTGTACTTTTTCCTTATCCATCTAAAACTCAACTGAAATGCATTTCCTTGGTCAGTGTGATCTAACTAGGGTATAGAAACTCAAACCCCATTTTGACAGTGGTACAGGTGAATTTTCCTCAAGTTAAATAAAAAGATCAACTTCTTTGGCTAAATCCTTTATTCTCCAAGGCCACAATCAATGATGCTGTTTTCTCACTCTCCTAAAAATAAATACCTAGCTATTTCCCTATTTCCCTTCCTATTTCCCAACTACTTCCACAACACATCCCACCGTATCATCCAGGTTCCCTAAAACCACTGATGTTTGCTAAGTATAGTGTCTCAGCAGTTCCATTTTTTTACTTTGCATATCAGACCTGCAAGGCTTTGCTTCCCCTAGCTACTTACACTTTTGAATCAACATACTGCTGCTAAGTTATTCACTAGATTCCTTTACTGGTATTTTATAGTTACTGTATGGCTTTAATGATGCGTATTTTTGATCTACCTTTCCTTCCATTACATTCTCAATACTCATTTGATTCCTTTCCAATTTACCATAATTCTATTGTTCTTGTTTGCATTTTCCCATTCTCTTACACCTAGTTGTGTCTGTTAAGAGACTTTAAAACATGTACTGACTAGCACTACTAATCCTTACAGGCTGCAGATGTTGGGGTGACATCTGAAATCTATTGGGACCCCTCTTTTCAAGCGTTCCAAATTTGTCACCCATTCCAATCCAACAGCTTTAAGTTAGCTTTCACTAGTGAAATAGCAAAAGTAAAAAAAGTACCTTTGCCAGTGAATGCCACAGAACTCTCCCCATTAAAAATTATGTAGCATCAGAAATGTTCCAACGGGATTTAAGTCATCTACTTTCTTCATCCAATCCTGGCTGGACAGTGCACTCTTTAAAAGCTTCCAGGTTATTTTCTTATATTTCCTGGGCATATTGGATAAACCGTTATTCTGAAATTTTTAATACCCAACAAAGCCATCACCGTATTTTACTGTGATAAATCTTATTTCTACTAAATAGCTTAAGGCCTGCTCTTTTGAGATTGTCAAGTTACTCAGAAATTTCCTCTAAAAAATTAGCTGTCTCTCAAACTGTCAAGCTTTTCAACCTCACCTGCTCTGCCAACCCACTGCTAAACCACAGAGCCCATGCCCTCTCTGCCTCTATTTCTATTGAACCTATTCCAATCTCTTTTCCTGGGGCCCAGAGTTAAATGATGTTAACAATGACTATATAAGCCTTTATTAGACCAATGGTCTTTAAGACAATGATCTCTTTTTTTAAAAAACTTGTAATATCTGCATTTCATCAGCTTGCAAGATACAGAACTATATGCTATTTCAGTCATGTTTCCTTTTCTCTAAGCTTTGGCCTAGGATTCTGAATTTCAAAGTATTTTAAGAGTATAACCTAGGATTACAGAAATCTTACAGTACTGTTCTTTTACTTCCACGAGGAAATTGAACTCCTAATAGCCTGAGACATACAGTGTGAAATTACTCTTCCCCCATCAAGACACACTAGAAATGTCAGCATTTTATCAATAACCTTGCGTGTGTGTATACATTTTTGAAGAGCACATGACTGTATCCTTTAAGCTTTCCAGTTTCTTTCAATACTTGGTTTCATATGAAATTAAAAGTGTAGACCCTTTCATGCATGGCTTAACTGGTCCAGCATCTTTTAGTTGCTGATAGCTAACATTATGATCTTAAAAAGGTTTATTAACATCTTGGAACCTTAACCCTTTCTTCTAAGCATCCAGCTTATTTTGGGGATTATGTGCTTAAAGTGAGTTTGTGTAACATGAAATCATGTAATATCAGAAAACAAAGTGGGGGGTAGAAGTATTTTTGACCAAATTAACCCACAAAAGCTACTTCTGTACTATGGATGTGGGGTCCAAGAGGTTCAGAGTTTAGCCTCTTCCTTCTGTTTTGTCACGTGTTATATAAAATGATTTTTTGAGATCTTAATAAATAGGGACAGGACTTCTGCCCACAGTAGGTTGGATATAAATGCCTTTGTTGCATGCTATGAAACAGCAACTTTCTGGGGAATCCAAGGTTTGTGTGAATGGTAAATAGTCCGAACTAGCCATGTTCTTATCCTGCTCTGCTGGAAACAAGTATAAAAACATAAACCAGACCTTTCAGGATTAGTTAGGCAAGTGTAACAAATCTAGAAGCTGTTTAATAAATCCATCTGTAGAAGTCTAGGTGCTAATTTAGTATCATGACCAAAACAAAAAACAAAAAACAAATAAAGAAAACAAAACAAAAACCACTGAAATTAATCACACAGGAGAAAGGAACAAAAATTATTTATATGGATTAAACTAATTGAAAGTAAATGTTCTCAGTCACCTGGGAAGGTATAAACTAAGAGCATAGAAGAGCAAGCTTTTCTATTTTTAAGAACTTGGAGGCACAGACTCAGAATCCAAAAGTAACTGCGACTCTAAATAGCAATTAAAAGGATAAAATGAAAGTAACAGAGGTTCATTCTCCAGTTGTTTCTAATTTTCCTAAAATCCTGACATGTTCGAACCTCTTCTATTTAAGGACAAAACGATTTAGCACACAATAAAAATCGCAAGAAGGGTGCCAAATGGACCACAAAACATTAATGAAATATCTTAATATTGTTCCCAAACCTTTTCATTAGGATCGAAAAGCCATTCTGCACAAGAATCTCCACTCCACATCAAAGCAATACCCACCCCAATGACATATCATTTGAGTAGTGTATGTTCGTATGAGTGAAGAATGACTCAGAGAAAAATATATTTAGTACACTCTAGCGTTTTTGTGGAGGCCGCTGTGAAACAAAGAATTTGAAATAAACAATTATAAAATACAAAAATAAAAAACCAGGTTTTTTTTTTTCTCCAAACTCCTGGTTTAATAAGGACTTGTTTATTTTGAGAAAAAAGGGTCCCAAACATCAGGCTGTTCACAAAAATAACCCACAGTATCAACTTTAGAAAACAAATCTTAAGACTATTACACTAATTATTTTTCTAGAGGATGCATTTGACATGCCAACTCTCATTCACAAAAATACATTGTTACATTTGTGTTGAACAGCCCCACATAGCCCTCTTATGTGGGGTAAAACACACATACCTCTAACTCAAAGCTGCTCTCAGGTGCTACTCAACTAATGCGATTGCCTTTGCAGTTAGGGAAGCAACTACTGAGCTCATGTATGAATGGAAAGAACTGTACTCCCTGCATACCAAGAGATTATTTTGGAGACAGTTGATAAAAACCACACGTCCTTTTTATTGTTAAGTCATAAAGAGGTATCAAAATTAAAAGCAAAAATTACAGGGTAAGACTTAACATAACTACTAGGAGCATCAAAGGAAGTGAAAATGGGACTAGGCGCAGGGCAATATGAATTAATGAACATGGGAAGGACAAGGATGGGGAGAACAGTGAGCATGTGCTGAAGAAGATACTAGGGGAGAGGATCTGGTGAAAATTTTGATCTTAGACAAGCGCCTAGGTAAAGAAATAATGGGACAAGATTTCTAAACCCCACTATGTGCTTAAGAGTCATCCTCGCCATTGGCGCTGTCTCTGTCATCCTCTCCTTCCTCAGCCTCTTTTTCATCATCCTTGATCAACTCCAGCTGTGAGAAACAGACACAAATAGGATGGAGTTAGAGGCACTCCATGTGTCCCTGCTCCCCCCTCCACCACCTCTTTCTTTCCTTTCCCGTGGTTTTCACCTGGTCATCCCCCCGATCTTCATTATCATCATCATCCAGTAGGTCCCCCTCCTCAGCAGAGTCATCTGCACCCCCCTCAGACTCCATCTTCACATTAGTCTCATCTTTCTTCAGGGAGCTGCTGCTCTGCTCCTCTTCTGACTTATCATTCTTCATCTCTACTGGGGATGAGAAGGACAAGTCTGTCTAGGGGCAAGTAATGTCCACAGGATGTAGACAATCCCCATTAATGATCACAGAACTGCAGCACAAATCTAAATCCTCCCACACAAATGCCCTTCCCAATTCAAATTCCCCAAGTTTCATATTCAATTGCTTTATACCCCACTATTCCAACATGTACCTTCAACTATCTTCGGTAACTAACCCAAATTTACACCCAACAAGCTGCAAGGCCATTTACCTCCTTGTTTGCTCTGTTCTTTCTCAATTTTTTCCAGGCTTTCCAGTAGAGAATCCACTTTTTGTTTTATCTGGGTCAACTCCTTCTTAATGGTCTGAAGGTCATCACCTTTCACTTTAATACAAACAGAACTCTGTATTAGGATCAACTCTACCAGAAGTTACCAGATGCCGAACACATTTCCAACTAAACCACAAGGCAATAGCCAGAGGGGATCCTAGGGGACAAATGGAGCCAGGATCATACTGTCCCAGTCATGGGGATCACTTAGTTGGTAGCTAAAAACTGAATCTAATGTGCCTACTCCCTTAGCAACAGTATTCTTACTTCTGTAGGCCTACTGAAGATCTCAATTATATTTGAAAGCACTTTTTGTACTGTTTGACTTGACTTACACACTTCGTAAATTTTTAAGCGCTTACTAGCTCCCTAAATCGAATACTTTAACTGGCCCCTTAATCACTATCTTTTCTTCCATTATTTTGATTACACAAAGCCATTAGTATAAAACCTGAACATTACTAACTGCATTCATTTCCCTATTTCAACAACACACAAGTAGCAGAATCACAAAACTGCAGTAATACATACACTTTCCAGACTTGGAAGAAGATCCTCGCTGTCCACTCTTAGAATTGAAGCCACTTTTGCCTCTTCGTGAGGTGTTTCCTGATACACGCTGGCGTTTTGAAGGAACTACAGCCCGAGCAATAGGAGGAGGAGGAGGAACACGTGCTGGGTAACTATACATCCTATTGGATAAAAGGAAAACAGACGTCCTTCACAACTAAAATTAAGTCAGCAAGCTCCATCAGTGCCCTTAAAAAATAATAAATTAATGTTGTCTACCAATTTGTATCTTTTTGCTAATTTTATTCCAAGGTCCAGTAAAAGCCTTCCTTCTTTTGCTTTCAATACAGCCGCTACTTCAAGAAACTACTACATACACACATGCATAACCAATGATGGTTGGCCTTAAGGGATGAACATCCAAGTTCCTCTGTACTCTGGCAGTATTAGTATTACTTTGTACAATGAATAGACTACATATATATTTTTAAATTTTACTCCATATATGATGTAATAATCATAAATAAATAAAACTTAGAAAACAATTCCAAATAAAGTACTCAGAAAAATGGATTGCAATTAATGGAATCTGCAAACAGTGGTTATTTATGGTGAGCTAAATTTGATGAGTATAGAAATAAATAAATAATGTACAGAGTACACAGAGTGAGTATGTATGTATTTGGGGAGTATAGAAATAAATTATTATATAGAAATAAATTATGGTGAGTACAGAAATAAATTATTACTATTAGTAGTCATACTGAATTGAACCATATAGAACGGATAGTTGGTACTAAGAGCCATTCACACGTGTTGGTAGTGTATAAAAGCCATAATCCATTCTAACAACATTTAAGCAGAGGATGCACTCATAGTTCCAATTCCAGCAGGATGAGGAATACTGTGTTTTGTTTGCTATTCACTAATGCCTAAATCCACTGCCCAGCACACATTCAGCTCACATTCACTGGTTGCTTAACTGCTGCTTCCTCTGGAGGAGTATCCCAGTGACTGCTAACGATATACCTCAAAGTGATGGCTTGGTATTGACTTATTTGTAAAGAGAAAATTCAAAGTGTTACAAAAAATCTTCTTACATGAGTAACAGTTCTAGAAAACCTCTACATTCCTTTATTATTTTACAAGAGATTGGCAGCACAAGAAAGTAAGATCTACCACTGGGAAAAAAAAAAATCCTTCAATTTTGTTCTGTACCTTTTAGTAACTAATTTAATTCCAAGGCCCTTAATTCCAAGGTATTAGTCTACAAAAATTACCTAAAACCTGCTGCTCTGCCTAAAGTGATGTATTACAAAGCCTTAAAAATTTGTAATTCATCTCTATAACTAGTCTCCAAGATATCTCATCAGTGACTAATCTCTGAATTTTTAAGTCTCCAATCCTCTAGGTAGTGACAATTAACTTTCTCAACCCAACTTAATCTAAAACGTTTCCATCCTACTTTAATATAGCAGTAAGTTATTTTTTCCCAGAAGTAGCTATGACGGGAACATATTCCTAAACTAAGAAGGAACACGTGGTACACTGACAAACAAATGAGTGTACTAGTTTATAATTTTCACTTAAGCAGTGAAAATTATACTTCTTTCTTCCCAATACTTCTTTTCTGGGATGGAGCCCCGCATCCGGCTCTCTGCTCAACAGGGACCCTGCTTCCCTTCCTCTTTCTCTGCCTACCTGTGATCTCTGTCAAATAAATAAATAAAATCTTAAATTAAAAAAAAAAAAAGATTTTATTTGCCAAAGAGAGAGAGTGAGCACCAGCCAAGAGGGAGAAGCAGGAACTCTGAATGAGCAAGGAGACTGATGTGGGACTCAATCCCAATGATCTGAACTGAAGGCAGATGCTTAACCAACTAAGCCACTCAGGTGTCCTGTAGCAGACAAATTTTAAGTGAGTTGTTAATTTGTCAGTTTGGCATGGTTTATGGGAATTAACACAAACAAAAAAGATACTTAGACTAATGTTTTATTATCACCACTACTTTCCATACATAAAGCTTTTCTTCTTTTGGCCCATTAATTTCCCACAGTATAATAATTCAAAAACTGTTAACTTAAAATATTAAATAATTCAGAAACCACTCTTCTTTGTGCTAGATGATGTTATTTAAAAGCAATTTCTGGAGGTAAATGAAGGTGAGTTATCCAAACTTGGGCATGAAACATCTCATGACCTAATCCCGTTGGATTCAAAGATACAAACTACCCCTTCCCAACCAATCCATTCACTGGCACTGGCACTGGCCCCAGTCTCTAAACTAATGATCCTGCCATTCCACATTCCCTGTACTTGTGGGCACTGGAACTTCCTTTTGAACCATACAATTTCATCTGATGCAGCTAAACTGGCACAATGAAAATGAGGCAAGAGATGCAGTTTGTGGGGCACCTGGGTGGCTCAGTGGGTTAAAGCCTCTGCTTTTGGCTCAGGTCATGATCCCAGGGTCTTGGGATCAAGACCCACGTCAGGCTCTCTGCTTGGCAGGGAGCCTGCTTTCCTTCCTCTCTCTCTGCCTCTCTGCCTCCTTGTGATCTCTGTCAAGTGAATAAATAAAATCTTTGGGAAAAGAAAAAAGAAAGAAATGCAGTTTGTTTTGAATCTATGTAATGGCCCCATGAATATAAATGGAAGTCAAATGCTCTAGTTTTCAGAAGAAAAACAAATTTTTCGGAGGACCAAGTGGTAGTGCTAAAGGGCATTCAGTGCCAGGAACTTAGCTGCTGCTCAAGCAAAAATGGGCTCTTGAAAAACTCACAAAGATTCCCCTAATGAAGTTTAAGTAAACCTTCCTTGTAAAATGTCAAAGTGCATGATTGGGAAAACATGAAAACCTTGCCTACTGTGACAACACTCAAGGTCAAAGGGATAGGAAATACTACAGCTTCAAGAATTAGCTACTTGCTTATCAAGGTAAGTAGCATGTGCTGACCCCCTAGTGATAAAGCTCAAGTCATTAAAAAGTCTTCATGAAAGTTTCATTGTTAACAAAGGAACAAACACTAAATCCCGAGAATTATGACTGCACTCTAAATGAGAAATCTGGACATTAAGTGTTGGTATAAAATCTAGCCTGAATTAAAAAAGTCATTTAAATACCATTTTAAAGAAATTAAAAAACTGTGGAGGCACGTTAGCTAGCTAATTATCTGAAGAGGTTAAGAAAAAGAAACTGTCTTAATCTCAAAGCAAAAACTTAAGCACTGCAAGTTACTAAAAACAAGTTTACAGAGATGCCTGGCTGGCAGTCAGCAGAGAACACAACTCTTGATCTTGAGGTTGTTAAGTTCGAGCCCTATGTTGGGTGTAGAAATTACTTAAAAATAAAATCAAAGTTTACAAAGACAAGTTTCTTAGATGATTAGATAGAACAGCGACCTTTGGGTCTCAAAAACCCTGATTCAGACTTAGACTTCATCACTACCAAAGTCGAAACAACTAGAATGTATAGTGAAAATCTGCATTCTCCTGAATATATTTACTATACCATACCTACTTCCTGTCTTAAAAATTTAGAAGGATTAGGGGCGCCTGGGTGGCTCAGTGGGTTAAGCCTCTGCCTTTGGCTCAAGTCATGATCTCAGGGTCCTGGGATCGAGCCCCACATCAGGCTCTCTGCTTAGCAGGGAGCCTGCTTCCTCCTCTCTCTCTCTCTCTCTGCCTGTCTCCCTGTCTACTTGTGATCTCTGTCTGCCAAATAAATAAATAAAATCTTTAAAAAAATTTTTTAGAAGGATTAAAAATAATTTTAGGTGTTATTAATTACCAAATAGGAAACAGTAGTTCTGGAAACCAACTGTCAGATATTCTAGGCCCATGAAAATCTTAAAAAAGAAAAAAATGGCTCAGTAAGTTAAACATCTGACTTTCAGCACAGAACTCCATCTCAGGGTCATGACACCCTCTAAGCTCAGCAGGGAGTCTGCTTTTCTCTCTCCCTCTGCTCCTCCCCCCCACACTTGTGTACTCTTAAATAAAATAATAAAAGAATAAAAGCTACAATGTGATATAATTTATAGGGAAGAGCAATCTAATAAGAATACTCCCTCCTCCCTGTATAATACGGATTTATCAAACTCAGTTTAAATAGGCAATCCCATTATAATTTCATTCAAGTGTCAGAAATTATTTTCTTCTGCTTCGTTTTTTTTTTTTAATCTACAATGAAATTTCAAGATGATGTTTCTCCCTGCTTATGACTGATTTTCCTAGAAGGACTGATTTTCCAACAGGCTACCACCGTGTTAGAATGTGTGAAGATCTCTGAAACTGCTAAAATTACATGAATTTATCTATTCACTATCAAGTTAAAAATCACTGATGCAGGAAAAAAGACCAATCTGAGTCATTTCTCAGAAACAAGATTAAAACAAAAACAAAAAAACAAAAAACCCACAACTGATTTTAAGTACATTCTAAGCCACACATGATTGACCACCCTAAGAGTCACATACTCTACTGACTCAACCAGCCAGGCATCCTAAAATGTGCTTTAATTTAAAGAAGTACAGAGAAAAATATGTACAAATCCATGAGATTCAAAAAGAATGATTTTAGGAAAGTGAGATTAACAGAATCTATCCATAAAGTGTATTCTGTGGGATACATCTAGAGAAAACCATGTGATACAGTAACAAAAATTACATACAGAGTTTAAGAGCCAATGAACAGCATCCTAGTTTCAATAATTACTAGTTAAATAAACTCCCAGTTGATGAGATACCTCAAACTCAAGCCACCAGTGCACTAACAATTCATTTAAAGAGTTGGAACTAAAGCCCTGAGTGAAGGAAGCTCTTCTGCTACTATAACTGTTTTAAGTTTGGTTCTTGACAGTGTGCTGTGACAATCTACAACTTCAACTACAAGTATCCCACCATACCATCCAGCGTAAACCTTCAGAACACTCCTTAGAGAACTATTCAATAATCAAGGCCTTTAGTAACCGGTCTTTGAACATTAAAAAATATTGTTTCTGGATAGTTCTTTCCCATTCTTTATAAAAAGCTTTTATGAAACCATATTTGAATGATTAGGTAACTATTTTCCATTATCTTGTAAAACTACCAGAACCTTTTTCACTAGACTATACATAGTACAACCCCTCAGACTTTTAAAATCATGTCATTTGTTTTTAACCCACTGAACCACCCAGGTGCCCCATGTAATTTGCTTTTTAATGTAAAATAACACAATGAAATTACCTTAAATGCATGATTAAAGATTATGGTATAAAGTTCATTTTAATATGCAAATACTATAACTAAAAATTCTATAACTAAAGTTATAGAATTTAAAAGTTCATCCTAATGATTTAAGTCTCTATTTCTTTATTTATATAATAAAGGGGGGGTTTTAAATGTCTGTGTAATGTTTGATTCAGGTTTGCATCAAAATGTAAATAAATATGAGGGGCGCCTGGGTGGCTCAGGGGGTTAAGGCTCTGCTTTGGCTCAGGTGATCTCAGGGTCCTGGGATGGAGCCCCGCATCCAATGGAGCCCCGCATCCGGCTCTCTGCCTACTTGTGATCTGTCAAATAAATAAATAAAATCTTTAAAAAAAAAAATGTAAATATGAAACTCTGTCATGTAAAAAACGGATGCCCAAAAAACCTGTTTTCACATTGCCAAAATGCCTGTTGTGCTTCAAAATAATCAACTAGCTAAGTTTTTATGATTTGTGTTTTATTTCTAAAGTAAGAGACAATTAAACCTTACTTGCAGGTATTTTTCCACAAGCAAAATGCTGCCTTGGTAAGTCTTCTTGGTAGAAGCCGAACTGAACAGAAATGTGAACTTAGAATTGCTTTGTCAATGCAATATATGGAGAGAGTGCCAATTACCAATATAAATTTGCACAGTTGTACTTTATGTTAACTTTCTTTGCATTGCCTATATCCAATGGTCCATTAAGAATATAAATGATCTGGGCGCCTGGGTGGCTCTGTTGCTGAGTGTCTGCCTTCGGCTCAGGTCATGAACTCAGGGTCCTGGGATCAAGTCCCACATCGGGCTCTCTGATCAGCGGAGAGCCTGCTCCCCCCTCCCATGCCTGCCTCTCTGCCTACCTGCAATCTCTCTCTGTGAAAGAAAGAAAGAAAGAAAGAAAGAAAATAAATGATCTATGTATGACTGAAAAACAGCAAGCCCTGCTCACCTTAATGATAAAAGGACTAAAGGACAAGTCAGTATGCTGCAAAAGATCACTCAATGTATAGTGGCACTGAAGCTATTAAATTTTAAAGAAAAAACAATTTGAATAAATGGTTCTACAATCTTTAATAAAGAATCATGGGTTTAGTATTTAGGGGTATTTTTGAAAACTCAGTTAACATCTATAATTTCAGTATGTACAAATGAAAATTGCCTGATTTATTTGCAACTCTGAGAGGCGGGGAAAAATAAACCACACCCACTCATTTTAAGATGCACCCAATTATATGTATTCAAAAAAATAAAAGCTACAATTTAACAAGAGTCCAAGAGTCTTAAGAAAATACACGAATTTGTCTTGACAGACTCATCTGGCAAGCTATGTTAACACAAAATCAGGTGTTTCCAGGAAAGACAACTTGAAAATTCACCTGAAAATTTTCTAAACAAAAATAATCGGAGCAGTAAGATGGGGAATGCTTTGATCAATCCATTCGGGAACAGTACTAGATTCAAGACTATGTACAAAAAAAAAAAAATAATCTTTGCTTCTGCTTTTATCAAGCCTTGTATTAAAGTGACAATCTTTAACAGACACAATTTCCAAAGAATTATAACCTTAATTCATTTGTTATAATGTTAACATATATACTCCCCAAATGTCACTTTGGGTCTTTTCCAAAGGTAGTGTCTTAAAAACTGTCAATGTGGTGCAATTTTCTTATAAAGCCAACATTAAAAGAGTATTTATTGAGAATATAGTTTATGGACCACATGTTAAGAACATGTAAGCCCATCCCAGGCCAGAAGAGTACACTTCTTTAGCTTCCAAAGAAATTTCTTTTAAGTAGTTAAGTTTGAGAACACAGATCTGTAGTTGCCAGGGGCTATGGCAAGTTGATACAAAAGTGCTTCATGGTAAATTTTTGGGAGTATGGAAGGTTCTCTACCTTGATTACACTGGTTGATACTGTACACCTTGTTTATACTATGTTAAAACTGTAGAGAGTAAATTTTGCTGTTATGTAAAAAGGTATCCTATTTTTTTTATCTTTCCATTCTTGAAATCATCTTGTAGTGTTTCTGTCCCAACCAGCATCATCAAAACCTAGCCCTGTCAAAGTCAACAATGAACCCCATACATTTTCTTAAAAAAGATTTTATTTAGGGGTGCCTGTGTGGCTCAGTGAGTTAAAGCCTCTGCCTTAGTCTCAGGTCAAGATCCCAGGGTCCTGGGATTGAGCCCCGCATGGGGCTCTCTGCTCAGCGAAGAGCCTGCTTCCCCTACCCCCCGCCTGCCTCTCCGCCTGCTTGTGATCTCTGTCAAATAAATAAATAAAATACTTTTAAAAGAAAGATTTATTCATTTGAGAGAGGGACGGACAGAGAGCACAAGCAGGGGAGCAGGACATGGGGCTCAATCCCAGGACCTGGAGCTGAAGGCAGACGCTTAACCATCTGAGCCACCCAGGCGACACCCCCGCCCGTAATACATTTCTAAATCTTGGATAACCCATCAATATTCCTTATCAACTTTGTTCTGAAACTGCAGGCTGAGTTCTCCAACTTCTTGCCTGAAGAGAAGTCTCCAGTCACTTCAATTCTCATACTAAACAATACTCAAAATTCATGTGACCCAGGCGTAACTTTGCCAATTTCTAGATCTGCAGTGTCAAACTGAGTAATCATTAGCCACATGTGGCTCTTCAAATTAAAATCTCAGTTCCTGGAATGCCTGGGTGGCTCAGTGGTTAAGTGGCTGCCTTAGGCTCAGGTCACGATCACAGAGTCCTGAGATCCAGTCCCACATCTGGCTCCTTGCTCCACAGGGAGCCTGCTTCTCCCTCTGCCTGCCTGTACTCTCTCTCTCTGACAAATAAATAAAATCTTTAAAAATAAATAAATAAAATCTCAGTTCCTCACTCACATTTTTAAAATAAAGATTTTATTTATTTATTTGACAGAGAGAGAGGGAGAGAGAGTGATCACAAGTGTGTGTGTGTGGGGGGGGGCTCCCTGCTGAGCAGAGAGCAGGATGAAGCTGGCCTCTATTAGAGGGCCCTGAGATGGTGACCTGAGCCAAAGGCAGAGGCTTAACCCACTGAGCCACCCAGGCGCTCACGTTAGCCACATTTTAATCAGAACAGCCGTATGTGACTAATGTCTCCCACACATTAACCATGTAAATACAGAATATTTCTATCACCACAGAAAGTTCTACTGGACAAATGTTCTATTTTGTTATTTCCACAGATACCTACTGCCTATATGTAATTTCCAAAAACAATTTAGAATTCTGTAATTCTTCAATCTATAATAAAACCATAATCTTTATGAACTAGTAAATGGTCCTTAGTATAAAGCGACAGTTAACATTATCTCCTGTGACCACAAGGCAGAACTATAAGACACTGAAAACAGTAATAAACCTCAAAAATGTCAGTATCAGATATTATATCCAAAGACTTGTATTTATAACATACAAAGACTTACATTCAACAAGAAAGCCCAATACAAAAATGAGCAAAGGATCTGAATACATTTCTCCAAAAATAAACAAGTATCTAACAAACACACAAATACACAAAGTGATTTTTAAAAATTTTTTAGTAATCTCTACATCCAATGCGGAGCTTGAACTCACAACTGAGATCAAGACTTCCGTGTTTTTTCGACTGAGTTAGCCAGGTGCTGCTCAAAATCACTAGTTTTTAAGAAAATGCCAATCAAAACCACAAGGAGTTAACACTGTTCACTCTCAATTAACACTGTTCACTCTCAAGTTAAATAATAAGAACAAATAGTAACACAACAAATGTTGGCAAGGATGTGGAGAAGTAGAATCCTCATATATGGCTGATGGGAATATAAAATAGTACAACTGCTCTGAAAGACAGTATGGCAGTACCTCAGGTTAAACATGGAAATACCATTAAGGCCCAACAATTCCACTCATATTAGTATACTCAAGAGGAATGAAAACATATGTCCATGTAAAAATGTGTATACAAATGTCTATATAGTAACATCATTCAAAATGTGAAAACACCTCCAATGTCCACCAACTGATGAATGGATAAACCAAATTTATCCATGGTATCATCCATACAATGGAATATAATCCAGCAATTATACTGCTGGATGGTTCAGTCAGTTAAGCCTCTGCCTCCAGCTGAGGTCATGATCCTGCATTCCTGGGATCTGCACTGGACTCCCTGCCCTCTCCCTGCTCATGCGCTTTCTCAAATAAATAAAATCTTTAAAAAAAAGGGGGGGGGGAGAGGAAATGAAGTATAAACAAATGGTACAACATGGATGAACCATTAAGTATTAAATGAAAGGGCGCCTGAATGGCTCAGTCAGTTAAGCATCTGGCTTGAGTCCCATTATCGGGCTCCCTGCTCTGCCTGCTTCTCCCTGTCTCTCTTATGAATAAATAAAAACCAAAAAAAATTTTAAAAAGTATTAAGTGGAAGAAATCAGTCATAAAAGACAAATACTGTGTGAATCCACGGATATGAAATGTCCAAAATAGGCAAACTATAAACAGAATGTGGTTAGTAGTTGCTAGGTCTGGAGATAATAGAATAGAAAATGATTGTTAACAAGTAAAGTTTTTATTTGGGGGGAATGTTCTAAAATTAGAACACGGTGGTCATGATCACACAACTCTAAATGTACTAATTGAACTGTATACTTTAAAATGAATTTTAGGGGCACCTGGGCGGCCCAGTTGGTTAGGTGTCTGCTCTCTGCTTGAGTTGTTAGCTCAGGGTTCTGGGATCAAGCCTGGGTCAGGATCCCCACTCAGTGGGGAGTCTGCTTCTCCCTCTCCCCTCCTCACCCGCCACTGGCTTGTGCTCTCTAATAAATAAAATCCACACACACACACACACACACACAGAATTTTACAGGGGTGCCTGGCTGGCTCAGTCATTTAAACATCTTTGGCTCAACCCCACATACGGCTCCATACTCAGCAGGGAGTCTGCTTCTCCCTCTTCCTCTCCCCATGCCATGCTCTCTCAAATAAAATCTTTTAAAAATACATATATATTATACAGATCTCTCTCAATGAAATTAATTTTTTTAAATTTACTTGAGAGAGAGAGTGAAAGAGAGCATGAAAGGGAAACTTAGAGGGGAGCAGCAGACTCCCTGGGGAGCTGGGAGCCCAATGTGGGACTCAATCCTAGGACTCTAGGATCACAACTTGAGCCGAAGGCAGTGGCCCAACCAACTGAGCCGCCCAGGTGCCCCCAATAAAGTTAATTAATATTAAAAAAAAAAAAACAAAAAAACAAAACAAAAAAAAAAACACAACCCCAAAAGGGACGCCTGGGTGGCTCAGTTGGTTAAGGAGCTGCCTTCGGCTCAGGTCATGATCCCAGCATCCTGGGATCAAGTCCCACATTGGGCTCCTTGCTCAGCAGGGAGCCTCCTTCTCCCTCTGCCTCTGTCTGCCAGTGCGTGCTCTGACAAATAAATAAATAAAATCTTAAAAAAACAAACAAAACAAAACAAAACAAAACACACCAAGATTAATGTCAACATTAATGTCAAGGGGAATGACAAAATTTATTTCAATTAAGAGTATCCTGAAGTAGGATTTAAAAAAGCAGAGGCGGGCGCCTGGGTGGCTCAGTGGGTTAAGCCTCTGCCTTCGGCTCGGGTCATGATCTCAGGGTCCTGGGATCGAGTCCCGCATCGGGCTCTCTGCTCAGCAGGGAGCCTGCTTCCCTCTCTCTCTCTGCCTGCCTCTCTACTTGTGATCTTTCTCTGTCAAATAAATAAATAAAATCTTAAAAAAAAAACAAAAACAAAAAAAAAACAGAGGCTATCTTTGCATTAGGTTATAACCAGAACAGCATTTAATTCAGAATCATACAGCAGATTCTCAAGAGTCTTTTTAGATCATTATTTGCTTATCAGGTGTTTATCCTGTCTCAGCTTTCATACTATAGCCTACTGTCAAACCTAGTAATCAGACTCTTAATGTCTCTTGCACTCCCAAGTCCTTGACAGAAGAATGATTATTACTTGGCTGTGAATAACTGAGGGTCAAACAAATGCTTCCCCAGGAAAAAAATATCTCCTACCTCCTTAAGATAAGAGTACAGGGACACGGACACACACACACTAAACACCCCAAAATGAATGTTAAGTGAAATAAAGAATGTGGTGTCAAAATTTTAAGTCCATAATAACCAGGTTGATATTGAAAGTATATTTGTACTAAACCATGCCCTCAATTAAATCCTCCTAGCAATGATCAGATTTCAATGCAAAAAATAAAGAGGGGCTCAGAGCAAATGCAAAATTTCATCTTATGCTTAAAATGACACCTAACAAAGGCAAGTAGCTAAGAACCCTGCAGATCTGAATCACATGCCTTTCCAAGCAGATGGGTCTCACCCAATTCTTCAAAACCTAAATAGTTCAAGTGTTTTTCCTTCAGGTCCACTGCTACTCAGGAGTATCAGAAAAATGCGAAGAGGAGGAGGATAAGAGGATAGTCCCACTAAGTCCAGTAACATGAAGGGGGGAACAGCTTCAATCTATACTCACTGTTTATGTAATTAATCCAAAACCTAAAACTTTGTGTGCCTAGAACAAAATAAGTACTTAAATATTAGTTTAGTACAATGGCTAGCCTCTTTCACTTGTCTTGCATTTCAATGGAGATCTAGCTCTCCACCACTGTACTCAACTACTTTTCTCCATTGTCTACCAGGATACCTTCCTAGAAAAGAGATATAATAGAAGCATCAACATTTCCCCCCAAACTTCAAACAACTCAAACCCTCTAAACCTCCCTTTCATGTAACCTTTACTAGTATGATCTTAGTCATGAAAGATTAAAAAAAAAAAAAAATCTAAGTTATACCACATAATTTTCTCCCTACAAAACACTTACTCTCCTAATAACTCAGTAATTTACACCAAGACCAGTCTACTTCAGAAATTCCTGTACCTACTCTCCATTCCAACATTTACAATGTTAACTACTTAATACATCTTCTTCCCCTCCAATTTCTCTTTTCTAGCCATGAAGCTGTTTCTAAGTTATATCTGCCTATGGGACATATGCTTAACATGCCATACACAAAGGCCTCTACAACCAACAATCTTTCCTTTTTTTTTTTTTTTTAAATTTTATTCATTTGACAGAGAGAGAGCACGCACAAGCAGGGGGAGGGGCAGAGGGAGAGGCAGAAGCAGGCTCCCCACTGAGTAGGGAGTCTGATATGGGGCTTGATCCCGGGACCCTAGGATCATAATCTGAGCTGAAGGCAGATGCTTAACCAACTGAGCCACCCAGGTACCCAACCAACACTCTTTCCAATTACAGCTGGATGCTTCCCCAAACAAAACCAGATATATTAACAATTCCGTACCTCTAACCTATCTGTAGCAAAACCTCCTCCTTAGTATCAAAAGCAAGTTGAAATACAGCACTTTGTGAAACTACCTAGGGGCTCTTTAAATCTTACAAGAGCTCCACAAAAAAAAACTTGACTCACTCTCCTAAGACACAATCCTGTACAATAACGGGAACATAACAGCCGACAGGATATTAATTCCACATCAAGTTCTTCACTGTTATCATATAGTGCTTGATACAACAGTTTCTTCATTAGATAACATACAGCTTGTCATACACAGACTATATTTGGTTATGTGAGTTGATGTATTCCATTCTTTATATTCATGGTGTGCTGGCATATTTACGTAGATATGGAATAGTTAACAGCACTCTGAAAAAGCTCTAAAGGAAGAATATTTTACAGTCCAGTCACTTACATGGTTTACATTATTATTCATGTACCATACGCAATGTGTGATATTTATTATAGTCCTCAAAGACCTCAACTAAATCAGGATTTTTTTTTGCAATTTTTTTTTTTAATTTCTTTTCAGTGTTCCAGAGGTTTTTTTTTTTTTAAAGATTTTTTTTTTTAATGTATTTGGGGCACCTGGGTGGCTCAGTGGGTTAAAGCCTCTGCCTTTGGCTCAGGTCATGATCCCAGGGTCCTGGGATTGAGCCCCACATTGGGCTCTCTGCTCAGCGGGGAGCCTGCTTCCTCCTCTCTCTCCCTCTCTCTGCCTGCCTCTCTGCCTACTTGTGATCTCTGCAAAATAAATAAAATCTTTAAAAAAAAAAAAGATTTTTATTTGTCAGAGAGAGAGAGAGAGAGAGCGAGAGAGCGAGCGAGCACGCACAGGCAGGCAGAGTGGCAGGCAGAGGCAGAGGGAGAAGCGGGTTCCCTGCCGAGCAAGGAGCCCGATGTGGGACTCGACCCCAGGAAGCTGGGATCATGACCGAAGCCGAAGGCATCCACTTAATCGACTCAGCCACCCAGTCGTCCCCAAATCAGGATCTTTTTGAACCATCATCTGTTTATCAGGTGTTTATCGTGTCTCAGCTTTCATACTATTGCCTACTGTCAAATCTAGTAACTAGACACATTGTTTCCTGTGCAACCCAAGTTCTCAATAGAAGAATGACTGAGAATTACTTGCCTGTCCATAGCTGAGCACTTTTTATTTAAACTGACATATGATTCATATACCATACAATAAACCCTTTGAATGTGTACACAAATTTATGCAACCATTATCATTATGTAATTTCAGAACAACTTCACGGGTTACCTCGTAAGGGAAAGAAAAGTGGGACCACAACTGATTAAAACCCACAACATTGGGGCACCTGGGTGGCTCAGTGGGTTGAGCCTCTGCCTTCCGCTCAGGTCATGATCTCAGGGTCCTGGGATCGAGCCCAGCATCAGACTCCCTGCTCAGCAGGAAGCCTGCGTCCCACCTCTCCCCACCCCGCCTACTTGTGATCTATCAAATAAATAAATAAAATCTTAAAAAAAAAAAAAACCCATAACATTTCAGTATTTCTCTAAAAATGGATGGTTTTATACTTAACGAGACCCTAAATGTTTATAGAAATATTGCCACAAATACTAAACACTTATATACCATGCATATGTCAGCATACTTAAGAACTTTCAATTTTGCTCTAAAGGTTAAGATCCCTCAAAACAAACAAAAAACAAACAAACAAAAGAGCTTTAATGCCCGTGTCTCTCCAGCAATGTGCTAAATATTTTTATTACAATACTTCCAGCACAAGAGCACATACAGCTTTCAAATGACTAAAACTCAATGCGCAAAGAGACTGTAAATAAATTAGAAATAAATTTTAAGGATTTGGAAAAAGAAATCACTTTTAAGTATTTCAAGGCAACTGCTCACACAAGAAGTCTTTTAGCAACAATGTTCCTAGAAGCAACAAGATTCTCAATAGGACAACTGAAATTGGATCTGTCAGAAGCTTTCAAGTTTTCACTTTCAACATCAACAATGTTGTCACACACAGACATGACTTATGCAAATCCCCTGGTTTTATACATAGATGTCCATGAATAGTCATCACTAAACAAAAAACTACTTTTGGGGCTATATCCTATCAGAATAAAATGTTTTGAATAATGATCTTAGTTTACAGTATATGTGAAACAGAGGGACAGTATGTCTCTCAGATATTAATAGATCTAAAATGGTAATTCCACATATATCAGCAATTATTAAAATTCATCCCCAAAACCTCTAACAACTCTAAAATTAGGAATGGCCTTAAAAACAAAAGGCCTAAATTCAGGTAATCAGTGAAAAAAGTAACTTATGGAAAAAACCTAGTAATAATCATTTGGACTTTTCCACCATTATAATGCAAAATCTGATCCTTATAATAATGCTAAGATATTAACAAAAACATTTATTTAATTTTGGAAGAACGGCACCATTCCTGGTACAACATGTACTGAGAATCCTTTCAAACTATGGTAATTTTGGCACCTGGGTGGCTCAAGTTTGTTAAGTGACTGCCTTTGACTCAGGTCATGCATGATCCTGGAGTTGGAGAATCAGAGTCCCATACTGGGCTCCTTACTCGGCAGGGAAGTCTGCTTCTTCCTCTCTCCTCTCTCTCATGCTCTCTTTTTCTCTCAAATAAATAAATAAAATCTTAAAAAAAAAAAAACCCACAAACTATGGTAATCTTAAATGATTACAGGTAACAGTTTTTAATTTTCCACCCACACCCTGAATTAAAAACAGTGCAGGATGTAGCATAAAACTATAGAATCTGATTCCATTGTCTTCTCAGCAGACAACATATAAAATATAAGTGATTTGGTTAAGTCTTAACATTAGGTTACCCTTCAGTGTTTTGTTTTGTTTTTTAAAGATTTTACTTATTTATTTATCAGACAGAAATCACAAGCAGGCAGAGAGAGGGGAAGGGAAGCAGGCTCCCTGCTGAGCAGAGAGCCTGATGCTGGGCTGATCCCAGAATCCTGGGATCATGACCTGAGCCCAAGGCAGAGGCTTTAACCCACTGAGCCACTCTGGTGCCCCAATTATCCTCTAGTTTTAAAGGTAAAGTATTTACAATCCTTGGGACTTAATCAGAAATGCCCACTCATCCCCAAACAAAAATACGAGTCATTCTAATTCTCCTAAGAAAACACTATTACCTACTTCCTGATATCTAAAGTGTTTCTCCTTATAAAATACCCAATGCTTCCTGCATCCTTAGAATTTCTGTCACAAATCAGAATAATGATGACTAAAAGGCATAATGCCTTTATGAAGTATTCTCTTGTTTCCCTTAAGCCCTGTTCCCTCATCCCTAATGGAAAGGGAAAAAAAAGAAAACAGATCCTGAAATCTCATCAAGCCTGCAAATCTATCAAGCAGATCAGAGAAAATAAAGGTGGCAGAGAAACATGCTAAAATACACAAAAATGTAACCCACAGAATCAAATCTGTGGAAAACAGATGAGATTACGAAGTATTATTTTAAGTATAAATGGTACTGGGATTATGTTTATAAAAGCAGTCTTTTTATCTTTTACTCTGCATTATTCTTTTTTTCTTTTTTTTGCAAAGGGGTGTGGGGGGCACAAGTGAGAGAATCTTAGGCAGGCTTCACACCCAGTGTGAAGCCCAAGCAGGGACTCAATCTCAGAACACGGAGATCAGTATCTGAGCCAAAATGAAGAGTCAGATGCTTAACTGAGCCACCCAGGTGCCCTTACACTGTTCTCTTTTATGTGTATGTTTAAATTGAGATGTTTCAGAAGACAGTAAAGAAATTAATTAAGCTGGGGCACCTGGGTGGCTCAATGGGTTAAAGCCTCTCTGCCTTCCGCTCTGGTCATGATCCCAGGGTCCTGGGACTGAGGCCCCACATGGGGCTCTCTGCTCTGCAGGGAGCCTGCTCCCCCGCCACCAACCTGCCCCTCTGCCTACTTGCAATCTCTGTCAAATAAACATATAAAATCTTTAAAAAAAAATTAATTAAGGTGTCTAGAAAACAAACACTAACCATTGTTCATTTCACTACACATTAGCTGGTAAGACTGCTGTCACACATAAAGAACTTGAGTTATGCTACAGATGTTAGTTTTCCGGAAAGAGAACTGGTAGGGTATCCACAAGTCCCTTCATTTTGGTACGTGTCAACAAAATAATATACAGCAGTATTAATAGGATAAATAAAATCAGAAGTATAACTTCCAGCAAATTTAACAAGTAAGAAATCTGAAGATCTTGATAATAAATAGGAATGAATCCTCATGGTCTTCACTGGTTGTAGTTGTGTTTGTTGTAGTTATATATAACCACTGGTTGTGGGTATATTTATAATGCAATTTAAAAAAAAAATTTTTAAAGATTCTATTTATTTGAGAAGCAGACAGCACAAGTAGGGGGGAAGGGGCAGAAACCGAACATGAAGCTTGATCCCAGGACCTCAGATCATGACCTGAGGTGAAGGCAGACGCTTAACCCACTGAGCCACCAGACGCACTTATAATGCAATTTATCTTTCATGTTTCCTTTAGTCTTCATAGCCACTCTATTAGTAGGCATTATTTCCATTTTAGAAGTAAGAAATCTGTGATTACAGGACTTTGGTCATAAGCTTCTTTGCTAACTTTGAAGTCTTCGGATTCTTCAGTTGTTCTTTCCTACATTCCTTATCAGCTGCCTCTCTACCGTAAGAATAAGTAGAAGAAAGCTGGATGATAATGAAATGATCTAGGGGTTCTTGGTGGCTCAGTCAGTCAAGTGTCTCACTTTGGCTCAGATAATGACCTGGGTCCTGGGATGGAGCCAGTCATCATGCTGCATCAGGCTCCATGCTCAGCAGGAGTCCACTTTTCCTCCTTCTCCCCCAGCTCATGCAGGCTCTCTAATAAAATCTAAAACAAAAATAAAAACAAACACAACAACAAAACCCTAAAGAAATGCCAAATTTATGTCTTGAAACATTTATGTGAATTCGGTGTTCTTAAGGGTTATGACTGAAGGGATTAGGCAGACACTGATTTAACCCCATTTACACAGGAAGACCCAGAGCTTTCAGCTCATCTTAGAGCCAATGTTCCATTCTGTTTTAATAAGGAATCCAACACAGATGATTTAGGATCACTATGTTAGCAACTAAGACAGCAGAAGTCTTAACCTTGCCAATAAAGTATGTTAAGAATGACTTCTAAGCAGAAACTAATGCAATTTTCCTGATTTAGTTTTATTTTTAACTAAGTATATTCATTTTCCTACTACAGACCTCAGTGATACACTTGAATCGGCTCTTTACCCACTACTGCCAGGTTGCTTGGTTATCGCAAGTGTCTTTCTAGGGGCGCCTGGGGGGCTCAGTGGGTTAAGTCGCTGCCTTCGGCTCAGGTCATGATGTCAGGGTCCTAGGATTGAGTCCTGCATCTAGCTCTCTGCTCAGCAGGGAGCTGCTTACCCCCTTCTCTTTGCCTACTTGTCAAATAAAAAGTAAAAATCTTAAAAAAATCAAGTAATACCATCAGACTAACTAAAGGTATTCTCTTTCCTCTTGAAAAACTGAAGAGTAAGGCCAGTAGTGGCACTGCCACCAACTTTTAGGATCAAAGAGCAGTGGCAAGAAATTTGAAGGTATTTCTGCAAATCTCTAAAATTTCTTCACTATTTCTTCCTGTTTACATCTCTTTTCAATTAACCCTTTGATAAGTCCTCACTCAAAAACAATCTTTTCTGAACTAATAGTGGGATGATGGTAGGGATGGTCTAAGTTTTACTGCCTCAACAGGACAACTAAAACTTTAGATAGCTACTCTCATGAAAAAGGTAGGATTGTACATGTTAAAAATCTCTATACACTCAATTTAAAACAGGAGGTTTCTTGCATTCCAGTTCGAGGTACACCCCCAAATTATTTATAATGTATATACATATATATAAATGTACTAGAATTTTTCTAAAGGGAGCCATGGACAAAGAAACAGGGTAAGAATTACAGAAATAAAAACTACTTCCTCATCCCTTATAAATGATTCTTGACTCTGACATCAAACTTCAGAAGCTTTAAAAAAATATATATATATATATGTACCAACAGTCAAGAATCTACCTAGACCATGTGTACAAGGATCCTTAAAGCTATAGCTGGGCACTGAGTATTTTCTTAAGCAGAGAGTTGAGTGTAAAGAGCAGTTGCCTCGGGCACCTGGGTGGCTCAGTGGGTTAAGTCGCTGCCTTCGGCTCAGGTCATGATCTTAGGGTCCTGGGATCGAGTCCTGCATCGGGCTCTCTGCTCAGCAGGAAGCCTGCTTCCCTCTCTCTCTTGCCTGCCTCTCCCATCTACTTGTGAGCTCTCTCTCTCTGTCAAATAAATCAATCAATCTTGGGGGGGAGGGGAAGAGCAGTTGCCTCAGATAAACTTATGTCTCAGGGGCTTCAAGTCACTCACCCAATGATCACATTTTCATTAGCAAAGAGATGCCCAGATCTGTTCTGTTTTTAAATACCTTAGTATTTTCAAAATATGAGAATCAGCATAGTTTTCAAGATATGCATTCAGACTAATAGACACAAAAATGTGAAGAAATCTCTAAGGACAAATGAAATAACCATTCTGATGATGCAGGAAGAATACTCAAATCACACAACCTTAATATGGCATTCAAAGACCTTAACAATGTAGGCCCAAACTATTTTTCTAGCCTTATTTTTTTGGCCTAATAATGACTAGCCTGCTGCAGTCCGTATCTGTCTCAAACACAAAAAGGATACAAAAAGTATTTATGTTCACGTCTTTACTCATAGTGTTTACTGACTGACTTGATTTCATTACCCAAATCCGTGGCATGACTAATCTACTCAGTTCAAAAATTTTTCTTTTGGGAAAACATTCCCTAATCAAGAAAGCTATTACTTTTATTTCCAAAGCAGAAATTGATCTAACTGAAATTCTTATATATATTAACACCATACTAATGACTGGAATACTGAAAACCTAAGATGAAAAATAGCGAAGGAAAACTCATACTAGGTCAAGTCCAGTGTAGGAGTACACTCCATATACTTCCATATAATAATGCATTATTTAAAAAGCAGGAAACCAAATAAACTTAGTATCTCCTTAATCTTCATTAAGACTAATGTTATCCGAATGCTAGTTAATACTAGTATCTTCTGTGTACTGTCATTCCCCAGTTAACTAGTTCCTATTATCATGTGTAAATCTTTAATTCATAACCATCCATAACGTATCCCTATCTACACACCTTCCTGATTTTATTTCTCAACGAAAACTAATGCTCTTCTGAAGACGCGTGTGCGCACACACGCACACACACGTATCAACCACTGTTCCAACCGCACACACGCACACACACATATCAACCACTGTTCCAACCACCTTGCCTTCTAGAATGGTGTCAACCACCACCCCCAATCTGCAAGTCTTCAACACTTTATAACCCCTAGAGCAATTTATATTGTTAATTCATTTATGTATGCTTACTGTATCCTATTTTGTATTAGTTGGTTTGCTCAATAGAGACTTAGGATCTTTTTTTAAGTAGTTTTGCTATAATACTCTACAATGCAAAGCCCAGTGGCAAGTATGCAATAAGGAAATAAAAAGGGAACATGGAAATGCTACGTAAGTCCTATTTTATCATTTGACAAGTCAGTCCTTACTTTTAGTTGGCATACAAATGCAAACAAAATACTAGACGTGTTCCCGTATGCCCTGACAATATATAAACTGACTCTTTGAAATCAAGAGAAATGTCACCCACCCTAGTCTACCCCTGACCATTTACAGGATGGATTTTCCATTATGTTTACAAAGGGGGTACCTCGAAAACATCTTTGTTATTCATTACAAGAGAATGTTCATTACATATTAGAAAAAAATAAATGGTTAGACAAGACAAAACACCTTTAACATACCTGTCATAATAATCTCGTTGAAAGTCATAGTCCAAGTCAAAAGAGGAGCTGAAAAATAAATACCAAAGAGGATTAATTTGGAGCTGTTGATGTAAATTCACAATAGCAGATGGGAAAAACAAAAACAAAAAACCATGCAAAACCAACCATAACAAATAGATCAAGAGATTAGCATGGAATAATTCCCAATCATTTAAGCAACAAATCACTAAAATTCCAATCATCTTAGAAGCCACTGGACATGCAGCAGCTAATTTGCAAATTTAGGCACGAATCTGCTACAATTCCAACATAAAACATAACACTAATATAAGAACACTGAAAAGTACAACAGTAAACCAAATATTCTTATGCTATTCTCCTTCCCTTTCGTATTTCCCAGCTTCTTACAAACTAAACAACTCCTCTCCAAAGATTTCACTGTATGTTAAAAATACCAAACTGCTCTTTAGTAAATAAAAAAATCTCAGGGAATTCTAACAATTCTCTGGGAAATGGGTGAAAAGGAGGTATACTAATTAAAAATTAATAAAGCATCATTTTTACACAGATAAAACATACTATAGTTAACCCTCCCCACATCCAGAAAACAGATAGAGAAGATGCCCACTGATGGACACAATGCAGTTATAAATAATAAAGTTCCGGACCTGAGTAGAGGGGACGGAGAAGGGTGTTCTGGTACTGACCCGTACATCTCCGCTGCAGATCGTTTCACACCTGCTTTTCCTCGGTTCACTTTTGGCTCTGCAGCCAGATTAATATCTGAAAAAAAACAAAAATAAAGACAAAAACTTTAACGACAACCCTGTAGGGGTAGTGTAGCATCTTAAACTACAGTTTTAAGATGTGTAAGTAGTATATAAATCAAGAAACACTGAACATGATGTCCCATCTTTTCTTATGTAAAAAAGGGCTCATGAATTTTTACAAGGCTAGGACTTAATTTTTCAATCCTTTATCCTCTGTTCTGTAACAAAAAGGTATTCATTATGTATAAGACATATATACACTTATTATATATAAGACATGACCATTTGTCTTTGGTACCTTCTACCCTCAGTTCCCAATAAAATGAAACTCTCACTACTAAGAGCATGTATTAGGAATGAATGAATGACCTCAGAGATATAAAATACATAGCAATTCACGAATTATTATGAGTAGGATCCCTTAAAGTATGATCCCTTAAAAGTATCCCCAAAGGTGAATTTTCATTCTCCTTATAAATAGGATCAGCTGTAAAAGTTGAAAGATAGGGGCGCCTGGGTGGCTCAGTGGGTTAAAGCCTCTGCCTTTGGTTCAGGTCATCCCGGGGTCCTGGGATTGAGCCCCGTGTCGGGCTCTCTGTTCATCAGGGAGCCTGTTTGCTTCCCTTCCTCTCTCTCTGCCTGCCTCTCTGCCTGCTTGTGATCTCTATCAAATAAATAAAATTTTTTTAAAAAGTTGAGTAACAGTTTAGATGACTATTCAGCCAATTGCTCAACAACTTTTCCATACACATTTGTGCATCCGCATGTGTCTCTGTGTGCGCACGCACACACACATACACACACAAACCAAGAAAAGGGAATTAAGGGAACAAAGGAAAAAGTCCTAGGTTCCATAAACGTAATTTTAAAAACACCTATTCCAACATGGCCAGCTATAGTCCTACGACTCACTGCCTACCAAACAAAAGAATTCATGATCTCTTCCTTATTCTAATAAGAGTCCATTTGTCAAAACCCACCTCTCCAAAACTTAGTTCATCAAATGACCAACTGAAAAAGACTTTTAGTACACTATTTGCTGAACATCATTACATTAATGAAGAATCTGAAGAGTTTCTGGTTCACTAAATTCATTTCCAATTTCTAGCACCTAATGTTAAGAACAACCTTGCCTTTACAGTTGACTTGTTTTTATCTGAGTAGGTTCCCGGCACAGTTTTCCCCACCTCTACACCTCCATCTCTTAAAAACAAAACAAAACAAAACAAAAAAACAACGCAATTCTAAAATAAAAACAGAATGAGATTATATATCAAGTTGATTATACAACCTCCCCCAACCTTTTCCTGAAGGTAATTTATTTATCCACTCGAAAGACAGAGAATGAGCAGGGAGTAGGGAGAGGGAAAAGCAGACTCCTGCTAAGCAGAAAGCCAGATGCCTGACTGGACCCCAGGGCCAAAGGCAGATGCTTAACCAACTGAGCCACCTAAGTGCCCTGATTACACAATCTTATAGAATTATTCCATGTGTCCTAAACTGTAGTATTGAGTCAATATCCAGAATAGGATATATACTAATAAAAAATCTCAAATCTAAAAAAGTATTTAGTAATCTTAATTTTTGTAAAAAAAACAAACAGGCATGGTTATTTTGAAACTGTTAAACTAAGCACATGTAAAACTGTTTTGTTTTCTTTAAAAAAGTGCTTCCTATTCTACTTACTAACTAGACAGAAACTATTAAAAATCAGTAATGAACACTCCCTGGTGTACAGACTGTGGCTTCTAGGTAATTCCCATTATTTTATTAAGTGGCAAACAGATTTAGGTCAAGAAACACATCAGAAGACCTGGAATATCTTGTGATGCCAGAAAGCAAGGATGCAATGAAATTATTATAAAACTAAGATCTCGGGGAGCGTGGGTGGCTCAATGGGCTGGGTTTCTGCCTTCAGCTCTGGTCATTATCTCAGGGTCCTGGGATCGAGCCCTGCATCGGGCTCTCTACTTGGTTGGGAGCCTGCTCTCCCCCCGCACCTGCCTCTTTGCCTACTTGTGATCTCTGTCAAATAAATAAAATCTTAAAAAAAACAAAAACAAAAAACGAAGGTCTCAAGGACACAGGATACACTGGCCACAGATGAAATATTCTGAGCTCTAAAGAAGGATATGTAATGTATTAACACACACCAATTTAAATTATTAGAAATATTAACATTATGGGGGCACCTGTCTGGCTCAGTCTGTACAGCATGTGACTCTTGATCTAGGGGTTTTGAGTTCAAGACCAATGTTGGGTATAGAGCTTGTAGAACTTCAAAAAACAAACAAAAAAACCCACACTCGGGCAACCTCTTCAGGGTCCCTTCCCTCCTTGGGAGCTTTGTACTATCACTTCGCTGTCGCTCAATAAACCATGCTTTGCTGCCCACCCTTCAAGCTAAAATACTGAAGTTTTTGTTTTGTTTTTTAAGATTTTATTTATTTTGACAGAGATCACAGGTAGGCAGAGAGGAAGGCAGAGAGAGAGGAAAGGAAGCAGGCTCCCTGCTGAGCAGAGAGCCCGATGTGGGGCTCGATCCCAGGACCCCAGGATTATGACCTGAGCCGAAGGCAGAGGCTTTAACCCACTGAGCCACCCAGATGCCCCTATTGAAGAGTTTCTGAAAAAAATTTATCTGGTCTTTCCAACATGAATGGTATTTCAGAAAAAGCAAATATTAATGAGTTGTTCATTTCAGAAAACTTAAGAAGGAAATTAGAAATCTACTCTTTTGCAACCCCTTATGAAATACCTCATCAATGATCATCAACGAATGATCACCAGTAAGGTGGAAAATTGATGGCAAACTTTATCACAGATGGATCAAGACGTAAAACCTGAACCTACAAATTATCCTTAACAGTACTAAAAATGGGCAACCATATTAAGGTGTGTTACAATATAAAATACATTAACATTATTCACATAACGTTTTCACCAAAAATAAATGGAATCTGAATTAAATCAAACTTCTAGATCTGCACGTCCAATATAGTGAGCTGCTAGCCACAAGCCTGAATTCAGATGTGTCTGAAGTATACACATTTACATTTCTATTGGACAGTGCTGCCCTAGATCTGGCAGTATTACACAAAACAGAGGAAGAGAACAAATTAAATGATACCACAAATAATCAAATCAGTAACAAATTAAAGGTCACAAATTTTTCAAACAGGAAAGGAAGGTATGGGGGAAACTCAAGACTTCAAGACATCTAAGGGGCAATTAATCAGGGGCGCCTGGGTGGCTCAGTGGGTTAAAGCCTCTGCCTTTGGCTTGGGTCATGATCCCAGGGTCCTGGGATCGAGCCCCACATCGGGGGTCTCTGCTCAACAGGGAGCCTGCTTCCTCCTCTTTCTCTCTCTCTTCCT
This sequence comes from Lontra canadensis, assembly GCF_010015895.1. Taxonomy (NCBI): domain Eukaryota; kingdom Metazoa; phylum Chordata; class Mammalia; order Carnivora; family Mustelidae; genus Lontra; species Lontra canadensis. The sequence goes on from NW_022631006.1 coordinate 29,629,232, forward strand.
GCCTCTCTGCCTACTTCTGATCTCTGTCAAAAAAAAAAAGGGGGGGTAATTAATCAAATGCATATGTGGACATGGACTGGATCTTGATCTGAATAAAGCAAGTTATTAAAAAAAGTCTGAAATAATATAGAAATCTAAACATGGATTGAATATTTGATGGTATTAAGGAATTATTGTTGAGTTTCTTTATGTGATAAGAGCAATGTGGTTTACATTTTGTTAAAAGTTCTTATCTGCTGGATATATGAAGTCTTAGAATTATTCTAATGAAATTTAAAAGAAAACCAATAAAATAGATGAAAACATGACTAAATATTGGTATTTAACAAGGTGAGATGTACTTACAAATTCATTAAATTTCTCTACTTCTGTGTTAGTAAATTTCCATGACAGTTAAAAAAAAATATATCATGAAAAACCCTGACTTCATTTTATGACGCAGCCATTTTACAGATGCCAAAGTTTTATACGTGTGTCTTCTTGTACTTTGGATATAGGACAAATAGGTATGAAAATTTCTCATGTATTCTCCAATTACAACTGTTCCATGGATCTTCAAGGTCAAGGATTACAAGATTCTCTAACTTCCAGTATTTTTCCATCCTAATCCAGTATGGTTGGGATTTTTAAAAATAGTTAGCATTTAGTAAGTGTTTACAAATTACACAATACTTTTATTCTAGAATGAGAGCTCTTTACGCAAAGAGCCACTGAGAAACAGTAACCAAACATTCAAAATAGTCTAAAAAGCTGTCGAGGGGCACCTGGGTAGCTCAGCTGGTTAAGCATCCAACTGCTGGTTTTGGCTCAGGTTATGATCTCAGGGTTGTGAGATGAAGCCCCAAAGGCCATCATGCTCTGTGCTCAGGGGAGGAGTCTACTTCAGATTTTCCCCCTTTCTCTCCAGCCCCACCCCTCTCTAAAAGAAAGAAAGGTGCCTGGGTGACTCAGTTGAGCGTCTGCCTTCAACTCAGATCATGATCCCAAGGTCCTGGAATGGAGCCCTACATTTGGCTCCCTGCTCAGCTGGAAGCCTACTTCTCCCTCTCCCTGCTGCTCCCTCTTCTCACGCTGTGTCAAATAAAAAAATTAAAAACTAAAACTTTAGGGGCGCCTGGGTAGCTCAGTGGGTTAAAGCCTCTGACTTCGGCTCAGGTCATGGTCCCAGTGTCCTGGGATCAAGCCCCACATCGGGCTCTCTGCTCAGCAGGGAACTTGCTTCCTCCTCTCTCTCTGCCTGCCCCTCTGCCTACCTGTGATCTCTCTCTGTCAAATAAATAAATAAAATCTTAAAAAAAAAAACAAAAACAAAAAACTAAAACTTTAAAATAAAATAACATCTTTAAAGAGAGCTGCTCCTGATAGTAAGAATGCTGTTTACTCCAAGAGTGGAGCTGTCACTTATTTAAAAACAAAAACAAAAACAGTTGAAACTTTATAATAAATCATGTTATGTAGGAAGTATTTATTAAATACTACAATCATTATGAAATGCTTAAGTTCTGTGTAGTACTGTAAGTAAACACCAACATGGAAATACTTCAGGGGAAAAAAATTCACAGCATCCTGAAGAAAGCCAGGTAGAAAATAAAACATTTAAGGTGGAATTCAACTTGAACACTATGCATTTAAAAAAAAGAAAAAGAAAAAACAACAGGGCGCCTGGTGGCTCAGTGGGTTAAAGCCTCTGCCTCCGGCTCAGGTCATGATCTCAGGGTCCTATCGGGCTCTCTGCTCAGCAGGGAGCCTGCTTCCTCCTCTCTCTCTGCCTGCCTCTCTGCCTACTTGTGATTTCTGTCAAATAAATAAATAGAATCTTAAAAAAAAAAATTAAAACAAAAAACAACCACCACCTGAATACAAACTCTTGATAATGTTGAAAACAATAAGAAAATTTAAATAAGCCACCACAGGAATCTTCAGAAAACTGAAGTCTTTTTATTTATTTGACAGAGGGACAGACACAGTGAGAGAGGGAACACAAGCAGGGCTCGATCATCTGAGCCACAGGCAAGGTAGACACTTAACGACTGAGCCATTCATGCGCCCCTAAAAAGTCTCACGTAATTATGAATTGCTGTAAACTTTATAAATCTGAAGTAGATAATTTTAACTGCTAAACAATACATTATCAACAATGGAACTAGCCATTCTGTGGCACTCAAGATGTCTGTGTGCTTGTTCCCTTTTATTCATAAAGGACAAAAAGAAATGGACTTTTGTCTTACAAACCCTTCAGCTTCCCTAATATTCACACACAGAAAAATATAAGCTATATAGGGGCGCCTGGGTGGCTCAATGGGTTAAAGCCTCTGCCTTCGGCTCAGGTCATGATCCCAGAGTCCTGAGATCAAGCCCCACATCGGGCCCTCTGCTCAGCAGGGAGCCTGCTCCCCCCTCTCTGCCTGCCTCCTCTGCCTACTTGTGATCTCTGTCAAATAAATAAATAAATAAAATCTTTAAAAAAAAAAAAGCTATATAAAATTAACTGTGATTCTGACAGCAAATCTTAGCAATGGATAAGCAGTCAAAATTATTCATGGAGATTAAATTCTACAATCATCAGGAACATCTTATGTACTCTAAGACCAAAAACAAAACCAGTTTGTACTGCTAATGCTAAAACATATGTAACACTAAGCATCTTTTATTGAGCGTGACATTTTAGACTTACACCAGAAGCTTCTCATGAAACATCCTAATTAATCCAAATTCTTGGTAACACCAAAGTACTATTATCTCAGGTAAGAACAGATAACAGACTGGAGGTGCCTGGGTGGCTCAGTGGTTTAAGTGTCTGCCTTCGGCTCTGGTCATGATCCTAGGGCCCTGGGATGGAGCCCAGCATTGGGTTTCCTGTTCCACACAAAGCCTGCTTCTCCCTCTCCCACTCTCCCTGCATCTCTCTGCCAAATAAATAATATCTTTGGCAGTGGGGGTGGAGAACAGGTAATAGACTGATATACTATACCTCCATTTTAACAGATGAGAAGGCTCAGCCAAGTTATGTAGACTGCCCAAAACAGTTGTGTCAAGCAATCTGACTCCACAGCCCATGAGTGACTAAGCTATATTGCCTTTGCCCATTCTACTGTGAGCAGGAGGACAGCTATTTAGGGCAGCCACTGTACCTTATGTAATGTCATTCCTATTTTCCTGACCTTACTCAAGACCACCAACTGGTTTATCCAGTCTCTGCTACACAGAAAGGAGTAAAATCCTTATTTAGCCAATTACAACTATAAACTTAACATTTTTTTCAACTTAGCTTAATGGAAAGTAAGAAAAACAGAAGCATGAACAGAAAAACTCATATCTGAATTAAACAGTCAACGAAGAAATACAACCCAGATCTTACCTAAAACCTGGCCAGCAATCATTCTGCCATCCTCTCCTGCCACAGCAGCACGGGCATTTCTCTCATTAACATACTGAACAAAGGCAAAGCCCTTATGAACAGAGCAACCCACAATTTTGCCGTATTTTGAAAAGATCGCCTCCACATCAGATTTCTTGACCACAAGAGTATTGAGATTCCCAATGAATACACGGGAGTTCATGGAGCGAGGATCTGTCTTGTTGGTAACATTGCTGGCCATTTTCTTTGATGTTAAGGTTCTTCACAAAGCTGAAAAACTGGATGGAAAAAAAAAAAAGCATTCAGGTTAAAAAAAGAGACTAGAGCCAAAATACTCCTTGATAAAACTTTCTACTCTTTATTTTGAACACTGTGACTAGAGTATCATATCAGTCAACTTAATCGGCTCTCACAAAGTATATTACTATTTTAGAGAGGAGAGCTCCTGAATATATGCACCCTTATACAAATTCAGTTCCATCTTCCCTAGTCTACTCCAGCAGTGCCAGATTATCATTTCAAGGGACCGTGGGTTGCGGGGAGGGGGGGGTGCTCTTCAAAGACAACTAGCAACACAATTAAGGGCATTATTCATTTCAAGTGAGCCCTCTCTGTTCTTAAGTCCTCAAGTAAATTAGAATACCTTGAACTCTCTATTATCAACTTCTCATAAATTTTAACCCTCCTTTTCATACTAACCTAACCATTTCCTGCCATATATCAATAACTCCACCTTCTTACACATTGCTATTATTAAAATGAGTCTCACCTATTCCAAAGATATACAAAACTCTGCCCAAACCATTTTTAGCTAGATAAATGTGGGCAAGAGACCCTCTCCCCTTCAAATATAATTAACTTTATTATACTAAGGCAATATATAGACCCAAATCATTCACTCTGGAAATATTTCCAGGTACATTAAACGATTCATAATATGCCAGAGATATCTTAAGTAACAATACATCATTTTATAGAATACAATGACTCAATCTATTTTTTATGTGATGATCTAGAAAATACAGCTGGGATATCTGTAATACTAGATGGTGATGATGATAAAACTAGCACATAGAACACTGCATGAATCGAGAGAGGACCAGGAGAACTAAGAAGAGTACCACTTTCCTCAAAACAAAAGTTATCTTTTTTTAAAAAAAAAATGTATATGAAGGTTCAGTCACATTATAATTACAAGGAGATTCATGTTCTATCACCTTAGGTTTTTTCAAGTAGAAACATTTTGACATTCTTTTAGGGTTTGTATCTGCTGCCCCTTCCCATTCCAACTACCAAACTTAAAACAGTTTAAGATGGTCCCACATTAGATTCAGAGTACCATTCTTAAGATTAATTTATTTTTCCATTCATCCCTTTGAAACTCGCATCAGATGAGTATCTAGGATGTTATTTTTCCAATCCCCAGAAGAATGACAAACTAGTTCATGGATTACATAAAAATATCTTCTATATATGCATATATGTGTGTAACAAAACAGGTAGTGTAACATCATTTATATAGATCACTAATATTCTGATCCTTAAAATACTACTCATTTCACAAGTAGTACTGATTTCTAAAGCTGTAACAACCGCTTTTCCCTCCTAGCCTTTCTAAAATTAAGAAAGTCTTTACTTGATTTTGGTTTCTGAATTATAGCTTTATAAACAAGTTAATTTTTCTTAGACTAAGCAATAAGAATTTACCAAACAATGGAACAGAGTCACCAACACTCTTTCACGTCCCAGAAAGCCTCCTCAGAACACCAAAAACAGAAACCTACTGAAAGGACTAACTGGTTTCAAATATTACTGCTGGTTATTAAGGCTTGCTATTAATATAAGAGGGGAGAACTCAAGCCAGTTTTCTACAATTATTTTCACAAAAAATAAACATATTCTACATATTATAGAAAATAATAGTAACTAAAACGATAAATCTTCCTAGATTTAATTAGCAATTACCTGTTGGGGAAGAGAATGGTTCTTTCTACATGCCATCAGCATAGTAAACAAGAGTGTAAAACAAACTGACAATAATGTCCCCTTCAAATATACTCCTTGGAACCACAGAAGTCGATTTAAATGGTTATTTTTTCACTTTTTACAAAGACGGTACATAGCTAGAACCAATCTAGAAGTAGACAATTTATTACAAAAGAATGCCTTAGGATATTAAGGTTTAAAACCCATGGAACTCCATCTGGAAAGGCTGATAAACATCCAGATACACAAGTAAAAATGTGCTAACGATGATTGCCATCTCTGAATTTAAGTATATAATTTTAGGGCGCCTGGGTGGCTCAGTGGGTTAAAGCCTCTGCCTTTGGCTCGGGTCATGATCCCAGGGTCTGGGGATCGAGCCCCACATCGGGCTCTCTGCTCCACGAGGAGCCTGCTTCCTCCCATGTCTCTCTCTGCCTGCTTCTCTGCCTACCTGTGATCTCTGTTAAATAAATAAAATCTTTTTTTAAAAAAAAGTATGTAATTTTATCTATTTTCTCCAATTGTATGTGGTTACTAAATTTGCTACAAGAATCCTGTTAATTTCTGTTAACAGTAATAATGACCTCAGCCTCAAAAGCTTGGCTAAAGGATTTAATGTACATACTAAGGATTTAATCAAGGTATAAGCAACAATAAAGACAAGTGAACCCACAAAGGTCCATTAACCCTGTTCCAAGGAACACATCTTCTAAAGAATAAATTACTACAAATTAATACATTTTTTTCACTGGACATTTACTGAATATCTGGTAAGTACTAGGTACCAAGGCTACTTCAGAGGAAAAACATGAAGAGCAGGATTCCTCACAGTTTACACTCTAATGATACCACTGTTCCAAAACTATTGAAGAGGGACCGTATTTACCAAAATTTTACAAATACCAAATGAACTGAGGTCACATTTCACCCTACCTCTGAAATCTGTATCCTAAATGCAAAGAAACTAAGGCAGGGGGTAACCCCTAGATTTCCCAGAACAAAACATCATCATCAGAGTTTTTGAACCTTTCTGAATCCCCATATAAAAGCAACTAGATAAACTTGGGTGCCCAGGTACCCCAATCAAAATGCCATAACGCAAGCTGGTAAAGGGAAGCCAATAGCCCACATGTGCATGGTTATCTACCACTGCAGGAGAACCAGAAAGACCTAGAAATGGAAGAATCCCCAAATACCCATTTAGTGGAAAGTCAAGGGAGCCAATTTTAAGAAAAGCAGTTGAAACAGGAAGGGTTTTTTCCCTGCTCCAAGAATGCATGAGTACAAGGTACTGTAACAAAAATGTCTCAAGATGCCAGAGTGGCTTAGTCTCCACAATCTCAAGACTAACTCAGAGCCCCATGTGCAGCATTCCATTCTTTAAACCTTTCCAACCCCCCAAAGTAACTACTATTCTTTGTAGTCACCACTTTAAAAAATTTTATTATTTGTGTGAGAGCGCGAGTGGGTGCGAAGGGCAAAGGGAGACTCCCTGCTGAGCAGGGAGTCAGATGTGGGGCTCCATCCAAGATCCGGGAGATCATCACCTGAGCCGAAGGCAGACACTTAACCAACTGAGCCACCTAGGCACCCCCTTAAATTCAAATTTATTGCTTGAAGAATACAGGGTATTTGACCTGAAGTTTCCCAGTCTGGATTTTCCACAATTTCATACTCCTAGTACAATTCCACACACTTTATTTTTTTGCTTTTAACCTTACATAGATAGCTCTGTAGCATATTACATTCTAAACTCATTTTTAACAATTTGGTATTCTTATTACCAACAACTGCAGTCTTTATCCACAAATCACTTTAGGGGCACCTAGCTGCCTCAGTAAGAACATACGACTCTTGATCTCAGGGTCGTGAGTCTGAGCTCCAGGTTATGAGTAAAGATTACTATATATAAAAAAAATACCTGAAAATCACTTTCAATAATGTGGGAATTATGATCAAATGTTTTAAGTCAATGGGTGCCTGGGTGGCTCAGCTGGTTGAGTGTCTGACTCTTGGTTTCAGCTCTGGTCATGACCTTGTGGATCTTGTGGGATCAACTCCCCGGACTCGGTGCTTAGGGGGAGTGTGCTTGGGATTCTCTCTCTTCCCCCCTCTCCCTGTGCATGCATAAGCAAGCTGTCTCTAAAATACACAAATTCTTAAAAATGTTTGCAATTTAAAATTTGGTTAATCCTTATCAATCAGTTTATAAATTCCACAACTAGAAGTTTCTGGCACATTCTAAATACTCCAAATTTCCTCACAGATGAAATTAGTCCAGTCACATCCTTTTTAAAGTTTTCTCAGAAAAAATGTTTTTTAAAGTTTTTGTTAATTCCGGTTAATATATAGTGTTATATTAGTTTCAGGTGTTAATAGAAAAACCCTTTTCTAAAGGATTACGTAGTTATGTGTGTACATAATCTCTATATCCAATGTGGGACCTCAACTCAGCCCAGAGATCAAGTTGCCTTTTCTACCAACTGAACCAGCCAGATGCCCTAAGGGGGGGAAAAAATGTCAAATTCATTCTTTTTAACATCCAAGTAAAGAAAAGTACACAGAATAAAAAAAAATTCTTTCCTAAAATTGGTTTCAAAGAGTAATATCAAGAGAGTAAACTTCTGGGGCACATGGGTGGCTCAGTCAATTAGGCTTCCAACTCTTTGATTTCAAGTGAGGTCATGTTCTCAGGATTGCGGAATCCAGCCCCATGTCTGGCTCCACACTGGGTGTTCAGTCTACTAGAAATTCTGTGCCTCCCTCTCCCACTGGCCCTCCCCAACTCATTCTCTCTCTCAAAAATAAAACAAAAAACCCACTATAAATCTTAAAAAAAAAAAAAGAGGGTAGATTTCTGAAATACTATGTTCCATGGAAACTGTGCTTCCCATTTAATTCACTACCAATGATCAAGTGGATCTGGTTTCCAGAAAAGCAGAATTTGAACACAATAAAATAAAATGGAATGATATCAACATTTTCCTTAAGGTTATTTGAGTGGTAGCACTCAAAACTATAGTCCCTGGGCACATACGGACACAGGTGTTATACTATGTATTTTATATTTATATATACATATATTTTCATCCCACCTTTTTTAAAAACATGGGGCATGAACTCATGACCCTGAAATCAAGATTTGAACTGAACTAAATAGCTGGACGCTTAACTAAGCCACCCATGTGCCCCTCATCCCGTGATTTTTACCATCAAAGGATCGGTAAGGCATGTCTTATCTGGTTAACAAATCAAAACTAAGAATACTCAGTTACCTTTATTGCCTTATTAGACCAAAGGATCTATGCATCTAATCATAGACTTTATGTTAAAGCAATAAAACCAAGAGATTTTCGGGGTGCCTGGGTGGCTGAGGTGGTTAAGTGCCTTCAGATCGGGTCATCTGGAATTAAATCCCACAGTGGGCTCCTTGCTCAGCAGGGAGCCTACTCCCTCTGCTTGTTCATTCTGACAGGTTTTTTTCTTTTTTAAGAAATGTTTCTGTTTCCATTTCTGCCATTCTATTTATATCCTAAAACCAACAAATAAATAAAACAAAATCTACATCTGCTCAGAATGCAAGCAAGCCTCTCAAAATTTTATTTTTAACTGTTCATTCTGAAGATCATGCTATCCTGATTCTTTGCCCTCTTGAGACAAACTGATCTTGGATTTTCAATCTAGCTAAAAAGTTGGGAATTGTTTGTAACAAGTACTCCGTTTCTCTTAAGTTAGCATTAAATCTCAAGTAAATTGTGCTGGGAAAAGGTGCAGTAAGGTGGGAGAGGCAAATTGCACTATTTGATAATTATGAGTGGTACACAACTCAAATAGTCCAAAACTACGGATTTTGATGGGGTCAAAAATCAATTTATAACTAGAATTAAGCCTTTCGCTTCTTTGCCTTTATTTGCAGGGCAGTGTAACTCCACCTTTAGTGGAAACGGATTGAAAAGATAAATATTTGACAACACAGTGCCACTATTCAGACTGTGTTCATTGTATTTAGGCACATTTACTACAAACAAAAAACCCATCAGAGAAAATAGGTAATACACCCAAGATGTTTCTACTGAAATTTCAGCCAATGCTCTACCTGCTCACCCTATTCACCTAGGCTACTCACAGTTATACTTACTGATATCACATTATCTATTAGCCCAGAAAGAAAAAAAATCAAACACAACATCTGAATGGCTTATGAAATGTCAAAATCATACTAACAGAAAACAAAGGAAATAACTTGCCTCAGACAAGAAAATGCAGAAATCTACCTCAGAATTTTTATTTCTACCCCTTAACTAGCCTATACATTCAATGTGAACCAAATGCAACTACCAAATGACTGTTATTTCCCAACTTTCTGTGAGTATAGAAAGCAAAATATCACTAGATGGCAGCAACGAGTTGGCAATTTTTTTTTTTTTTTTAAAGATAACTAATCTAGAGTCCAAGTTCTTCTATTTCATACTGCCTTTCACAATCTGTCAACGTTTCTCAGTACCTTTTGGATACTATAAAATTCTCCTTCTACTTAAAGCGTCATCATCTGAACTAAGTTATCTGTCTTTAACAAACTTAAGTTCCTATTTTGCCCATTTACATTCACATTACTCTATCTGGCCCTCATTTGTTCTCTACCTATGTTATCTTTAGTGCATTCCATCAATTATTTCCCTCTGGTTAACAATGAACTGTCCATGTGTCTGCAAAAACAACAGTGTACTTTAATCTGCTCCACCCCCAAAACTTTTTTTTTGTTTTTGTTTCTTCAAAACAGGTATGACCTCAAGGTCAAGAATACTAACATTGATTAAATAGCGTTATGTTGGTACTTTTAAGGACCTTTTTAGGACACAAAAACCTAAGTGGGCCATTTTTACTTATTTATTCTTCTAGGTAGGTTCCATACCCAGCCTGGAGCCCAACACAGGCCTTGAATTAATGATCCCAAGATCAAGACCTGAGGTGAGATCAAGAGTCAGACACTTAGCCAACTGAACCAGGTTCCCCCGCAAAATAAATTATAGATGGATCAAAACTTCAGTAAAAAATTTTACACACACAGTTGCCAAAACCTGAACAACAGAAAACATGCAACAGCCCCAACAAATATGAACAGGAAAAAAACGGTCAGGAAATGCAAAACAAATAGATCATAAACTCGAAAAATTTTAATTTAAGGAATAATTTAGAGAGGGCCCCTGGGTGGCTCAGTCGTTCAGTGTCTGTCTTCAGCTCAGGCTGTGATCCCAGGGTCCTTGGATGGAGCCCCACATTTGACTCCCTGCTCAGTGGGAAGCCTGCTTCTCCCTCCTCCCACTCCCCCTGCTTGTGTTCCCGCTCTTGCTGTGTCAAATAATAAAATCTTTAAAAATAAAAAAATAATAAAAAAAATGAAAGAAAAATAGTAATTCAGGTAACTGTCGATGTATGCTAAAATCACTGGGGAAAAAGTATCAAGCTTTTCTGCCCAAAAAGGGCAGAAAACAGGATTTATTTACCCAAAATACTGATTATAAAGGGGAAAAAAATGTACTTTTGGAACGGAAAATAAATGCCACCACTTAAACCAACTGATCTGACATTACATGCCTCCTGGTGTGACAAAAATAAGAAAAACACATCACCTATGCAATATCCTTGGTAAAATATCTGAACCTGCACATAGGGAAATACATACAAAGTAGAAACCTTTTCTAGATTAAGAAAGCAATGTGTGACCCTTTGAACCTTGACTGAACTGATTGCAAACATTTTTTTGGTGACAGGGAATTTTATTATGGACTGTATACAAGAAACTATTGAATCAGTGTTACTAATTTTCACTGGCTTGGTAATTTCGTTTATATAGATTATATTTATTCTTAGAGGAGATGCAGGCATCTTCAAGTTCTTAAGTGAACTATCATGCCTAAAACTATTCAAGGGCAAAACAAAACACCACACATATGGAGAGCAAACATAGCAATCTACACAGCAGCTACCATAACAAGAAGGCTAGAACATGGATGGTTTATTTTACATACGTAGTATTACCTGTTCCAAAGTTTATTAAAGCTCCTATTAACAACAAAGAGAAGATGTACACCAGGTCTCACATTTTAGCGAATTCCCAGAAAGTAGCATTTTCTATCAGATTTGCTAATTTAAGAATGATCATCCGATGGGGTGAAAAGGTATGGCACTCCCACTGCTATAACTAAGCAAACAAACGAGACGTAAACCAGTACATATTTCTCTAGGTTCCTTTGAAAATTCTTAAAAAGTGCCAAACAACGGCTGGGCCTACATACTTGCATTAATTAAGCAATTGGCAATGTTAAATTTCAGCTTATCCTATGTTTGGAATTGAAACAGAAAACTCTTGAGCATCTGTAAGCTCTGTGAATCCCTTTTAATAAAAAACACTACATAACCACTTAAAACATATTGTAGAAAACGAAGTGAAGAATGTTTATAATACACCCTAAAACTACATATGGTAAAGACTCCATACTGCTAAAAATTCATCAAAAATATAGGTGTACAGGTATAAGATAGAAATGAACCAAAACACCAAAATATTAAATAAGAAAAATATTGTTTTATATATGTATTTCTTCAAGGATCCCTTAATAAGCATTTTTATAGAAGACTGTTCCTACCCAAGTATAAATGGGTAATATAATGACAAAAAAAAAAAAATTTATTTTTTTAAGATTTTATTTATCTGACACAGAGGGATCACAGTAAGCAGAGAGGCAGAGAGAGGAGGAAGCAGGCTCCCCACTAAGCAGAAAGCCCAATGCGGGGGCTCAATCCCAGACCCGAGCCAAAGGCAGAGGCTTTAACCCACTGAGCCACCCAGGCGCCCCGAAAAAAATTTTAAAGTGAAGGTCTTTAAGAAAATATTCGCAGAGGGGTGCCTAGATGGCTCAGTCATTAAGCATCTGCCTTTGGCTCAGGTCATGATCCCAGGGTTGTGGGATCGAGCCCCACATTGGGATCCCTGCTCAGTGAGCCTGCTTTCCCCCCTTCTGTGTGATGTCAAATAAATAAATAAATAAAATCTTAAAAAAATAAAAAAATTCCCAGAATCTTAAAGAGGGAAAAACCAAATCTCATAGTTCAACCACCCTGCAGTTCTTCAAACGATGTTAAAATCCCCTTACAAGGGGCGCCTGGGAGGCTCAGTGGGTTGAATCCTCTGCCTTTGGCTCAGGTCATGGTCTCCGGGTCCTGGGATCAAGCCCCGCATCGGGCTCTCTGCTCAGCGGGAAGCCTGCTTCCTCCTCTCTCTCTGCCTGCCTCTCTGCCTACTTGTGATCTCTTATCAAATAAATAAAAAATCTTAAAATAAAAATTAAAAAAAAAAAAATCCCCTTACAACATCCTTGCTCACTAGTAATCTAGCCTCTTGGGGCTCACTGAAAGCATATGCCTTCGGCGCAGGTCAGGATCCTAGGGTCCTGGTATGCTCCATCATCAGGATCCCCACTCCACAGGAAGCCTGCTTCTCCCTCTCCCACTGTTTGTGTTCCTTCTATCACTGTTTATCTCTGTCAAATAAATAATATCTTTTTAAAAAAATGATAATTTAGCCTCTTGAGAACTGCCACCAAAATCAAGGAATTCATGTTATTCAATTCTAAATCTTAACTGCCTTTTAATGAATTTCTTCCTTTAGTTCCCTCCTTCAATGCCCATTCATTACCATTAAAATTAATTTTTTTCTGTAACCTAAAATTATCTTATTCAAACTACTCCCTATCCTCACCACCTTCCATGAAAATAAAACTGGTGCCTTGTAACAAATACAATTTAATCTATCAATGTCCCTTTGAACACAGTACCAGTCCAAATTTGGTTGCTCTTTCAAGAATGGAACACACTCTGATGCTATTCAGATGCTATGGTTTCTGGTAACTTTTGCATTGTCAACACATGCAGAATTCACTAAGTAAACCTCCTAATTCTTAAACACTTATTAATATAATGCTAAGTTCCCATATTGGGACAACTTTGTTAGTTTTCTTTACATTTAGTACAGAGCTTTACATTTCAAATACCATTTCATCCTCTATTTAGTTCCAGCCTGAAGTTTCAAATTTTGATTAAGTATTAACAACCTTGCAATTATGTATTCCTCACTGATTTGTTCACCATACTGAGTCTTGCCCTCATCATTTTAAAAAGCTTAATGCAATTTTCCTTCAAAATTTTTTTCATGTTATGTACTAGTTTCAAAACAATGACAACCAACAAAGTCAGTCCCAACTGTTAAGTCCTTTTGCATATTTCCTCTATACTGAAAAGCCCTACTCTGGTTTAGTTTTGAGCAGGACCTGAGTTAGTAACTAAAAAACCTGCAAAACAAAATTTAGGTAAAGCCTTTTATAATTTTAAACCGCAAAGGAAAATACCTACTCCCACAAATTCAAGCCATACCCACCATGACCAAACTTTGCTTAAAATAGTGACTAATGCGACTTCCTAAATAGAACATAAGAATTCGGGGCGCCTGGGTGGCTCAGTGGGTTAAAGCCTCTGCCTTTCGGCTCAGGCCATGATCCCAGGGTCCTGGGATCGAGAACCACATCGGGCTCTCTGCTCAGCAAGGAGCCGGCTTCCCCCTCCCCCCACCTGCCTCTCTGCCTACTTGTGATCTCTGCCAAATAAGTAAAAAAAAATCTTAAAAAAACAAAAATTTCAACACATCACCAAAGTACAAATACAAAAAACTAAAAGACATAAAAATGAAGACAAAAACAAAAAACCCTTGATGTCTGCAATACACATATTCACAATTCAAGTTCTTAATAATGTATACAAAAATGCATGAAAATAGTAAACAACCCAATGATTTAAGAGCTGAGACTTTGGGGTCAAGCAGACTTGTTTCAATTTTAAGCTCAACCCCTCTCAACAGTGTACTCTACCCTCTGCGAAGCCAATCCCTTCAAAAACCAGACTCTCCAACTGTAAAAGGAGTATCATTGACAGTACTTGTCTCACAGGCATAAATGAAGTACAGAAAACACTGACATGGTGCCTGGCACATATCAAGTATTGCTGCTGCAGCTGCAGCTATTACTACATTATTTACTATTACTGGTAAATACCAACAAAAAAAAGGGGCCAAGGATGCGTACAGGTTATTCGCAAATAATACTAAAGATCCAGAGATTTTTTTAAAAATTGAACATCACTGTTAACAGAAATACAAATTAAACCAATCATCATACTTCACTTACCGAACAAGGATAAACATTTTAAATTAAAATAGTAATTTTTACATATTATTTCTATGAATTGGTACCATACTCTCACAGGTAATTGGGACTTTTATATGGGACTGGCTAAATCAACTTCAGTGCATCAATCCAACTGAATACAAGCAGCAACAATTATTTTAAAATGACAGTGTATTGACACTGAGAGATGTTCAAGATGTTAAGCAGCATACATAGTATAAAGCTGACCCCTGAACAACATAAGGAGCTATGGGCACTAACCTCCCTACTGTGCCCCAAAAATAAACCCACATGTAACTTGACTCCCCAGAAACTTTACCAGTAAGTTAATACATATTTTGTAGATTATATACTGTATTCTTACAACAAAAATAAAAATTGTTAAAATCATAAGGAAAATATACTTCTAGTACTGTACTGTATTTGTATCTTTAAAAACCCACCTAAGTGGACTCATACAGTTCAAACCTGTGTTGTTTAACTGTCAACTATTATCTAAATTATGTGTAAGCTATCTTAGGATGCAGTAGTATTTTTACGTTTTTAAGTATTTTTTTCTCAATTTTTCAAGAACCATACTGCTTTCCTAATTTTATTTTGCCAAGATAGCTTAATGCTACCTTGAGATTTAATGATTGTGATACACCGCTTGGCCTAGAATCAGCAAAGATTTCTGTATCTCCCTAAACAGAAGTTGGAAAGGTTGAGTGCTTCCCTTCTACCAGAGCAATTCAAAACTGTAAAATCAAGAAAATGGGCATCTCTAAGACCAATTTTCCACTGGATATTGTGTTTCATAAATTTGGGGTCTCTCATTGTTAGTCCTGACAAATACAAGACAATTCTCTAGTCTCAACCTTCATAATCAACTGTCATTATTAAAAAATGTTATTTGGCGGCACCTGGGTGGCTCAGTGGGTTAAGCCTCTGCCTTTGGCTCAGGTCATGATCTCAGGGTCCTGGGATGGACCCCACATGGGGCTCTCTGCTCAGCAGGGAGCCTGCTTCCTCCTTTCTCTGCCTGCCTCTCTGCCTGCCTGTGATCTGTCAACTAAATAAATAAAATCTTAAAAAGAAAAGAAAAGATGTTATTTGTTGGGGTGCCTGGGTGGTTCGGAGGGTTAAGCCTTTGCCTTCAGCTCAGGTCATGATCTCAGGGTGCTGTGACCAAGCCCCGCATTGGGCTCTCTGCTCAGCAGGGAACCTGCTTCCCCCTCTCTCCACCTGCCTCTCTGCCTACTGTGATCTCTGTCAAATAAATAAATAAATAAATAAATAAATTTTTTTTTTTTAGAAGAAAAATGTTATTTGTGTGCTTCA
This sequence comes from Lontra canadensis, assembly GCF_010015895.1. Taxonomy (NCBI): domain Eukaryota; kingdom Metazoa; phylum Chordata; class Mammalia; order Carnivora; family Mustelidae; genus Lontra; species Lontra canadensis. The sequence continues at coordinate 29,645,132 of NW_022631006.1, forward strand.
GAGTGTTCTATCAGACTTAAGAGGAGGGGGGCCGCTGGCTGCCTCAGTTGGTAGAACACATGACTTGATCTTGGGGGTTGTTGGGCAGAGCCCAACTGCACGCAAAGATTACATAAAAATTAAAAAGGGGGGGGGCGCGCCTGGGTGGTTCAGTGGGTTAAGCCTCTGCCTTCGGCTCAGGTCATGATCTCAGGGTCCTGGGATCGAGGCCCGCATCGGGCTCTCTGCTCAGCGGGGAGCCTGCTTTCTCCTCTCTCTCTATGCCCGCCTCTCTGCATACTTGTGATCTCTCTCTCTCTGTTTCAAATAAATAAAATTAAAAAAAAAAAATTAAAAAGGGGGAGTGGTGCCTGGGTGGTTAAGTGCCTATCTTTGGCTCAGATTATGACCCCAGAGTTCTGGGATCCAGCCCTGCATTGCACTGGACTCCCTCTCCCTCTGCTTGTGCTCTCTCACAATCTGTCACAAAGAAAAAGAAAATCTAAAAAAGAATCCAGCATTTTAGAAGCCTATCATATTTTTAAATTTTAAATTATTTTTATTAACATGCTATTGTCTGCCCCAAGGGTACAGGTCTGTGAATCATCAGGCTTACACACTTCACAGCACTCACCTTATCACATATCCTCCCCAATGTCCATAACCCAACCACCCTCTCCATACCCTCCTCCATTTGTCTTGTGAGACTAAGTCTCTTTCAGTTTGTCTCCCTCCCCATCCCATCTTGTTCCATTTTTTCCTTCCCTACCCCCAAACCTCCCACTCAGTCTCTCAAATTTCTCCTATCAGGAAGATCATATAATTGTCTTTCTCTGACTGATTTCGCTCTGTGTAATACCCTCTAGTTCCATCCATGTTGTTGAAAATAAGCCTATCATATTCTTAACCAGAGCAGCCTCTATATAAACTCCCTTTGACAAACATCTATTTACTTTGGGAACACTTTAAGCCATTTAAAAACAAGAGGTCCCCAAATCTTCAAGTATCAAACAAGCATTAGAAATATTTATAGGGCACCTGGGATGGCTCAGTCATTTAAGGGTCTGCCTTAGGCTCAGATCTTGACCCTGGGAGAGACACTCCCTACTGAGCAGGGAGTATGCCTCTCTCTCTCCCTCAGCCTCTCCTTCCACTTGTGTTCTCCTCGCTTGCTCATGCTCTCTCAAATAAAATCTTTAAAAAAATTCTTTCCCCTTTTTACAGGAAAAGAATTAAGATTAACATTTCAAAATTACTACAGTAAGGTCAATAAATCTCAGCTGGGATATAAAACATCAAGAACATACGCAATATATAGAAATAGTAAGTAAAAAGAAGGGTGCCTGCATGGCTCAGTGGGTTAAGCCTCTGCCTTTGGCTCAGGTCATGATCTCAGGGTCCTGGGATCGAGCCCCACACTGGGCTCTCTGCTTGGTGGGGAGCCTGCTTCCCCCCGTCTCTCTGCCTGTTGCTCTGCCTACTTGTGACCTCTGTCAAATAAAAAATAAAATCTTTAAAAAATATTAAGTAAAAAGAGGTAAGAAGGACTTACTATTTCTAGTATTAACTAAAATTCTTTTGTGAATGAGAATCTAGTTTAATTTGTATAAACCCCTGGTAAGAACACTATCCTTATACTTGAGATTCATGCTTTTAAGTTTTAGGGGTCTGTCTTAAATCAGAATTTCCTTCAAATGGTTTAGCAAGTAACAATGAAAGAAAATGAAACTATGGCAATCTAGGTGGAAGGTATACAGAAATTCATCTACACAGACCTGCAAAATTTTGTTTTTAAACTATTACTCTCAAAATAAATAAATAAATAAATAAAATAAAATATTACTCTCTTCAGCTATCATTTACCACCGAAAATAGAGTGGTCATATTATACGAGATATATCATTTCCCTAAGAGCTGTAATAATTCAAAATACATCTATTTCAGATGTATTTATTTCAATTACTAGCTTAAGTGGTATAACCATTTACCCATTCTGCCTATTTGAAATTAGTTGATTCTTACCCTTATTTGTAATTTGGGGAGATCATTAGTTCAAATCTTACACATAAAATAGTTACTTTTTACATTGTATTATTTCAAATTTACACAAAATGGAGCGACACCATGATCCTCAACTTCCCCCCCAAACACCAAAAACTCTTGCCACAAAGCCCACCAAAATTTCTAAGTCACGAGCAAGCGATAAAAAAGGAATGCAAATAGTCTAGACCTAGTTTATCTTTACTGTACCCAGCACAGTTCTAGAAGAAAGCACTGAAATTCTGTATTTCTACGAAGCTTCCAGATGATGATGATGATGATGACGACGATGATGATGTTGCTGCTGGAGCACAGACCATATTCTGAATAGCAAAGGTCAACAATACTTACTGACAGAAGATTTAATTATCTTTGAGTTCCAACAAAATATGCTTTTTAAAGTGTATCATGGATACATGTGTTTGGAAAATCAGGATTTTTCACACAATTTACCAAGATAATACTATGCCTTTTTTGTTGTGTTACACCCCAGTGGGATCTGGGGAAGCACACAGCTGTCAAATAAAACATATTAGCATTTCTCCAATCATATGCATAATCACAGTCATTTAATGTAACAGACTATAAATAATCTCATATCAACTGACATCAGGCTTGTCACCAAATTGTCAAACTAATGAAAAAAATTTTCCATAGATTTTTACATTTCTGAATTGTAAATAAAAGATCTAGGACCAGTAGAGGAAATTATTTTGTGTAAGGAAATTATTTTAATAAGGAAATCCAACTTAAATTTACAACATTCTCCATCACTCAGATCTAAGCAGCTAGAACATAGGATTATACCTAAATTTGAGTATTAACAGTAAAATATACAGAGAGGAATCCCATCTTTTGCTACCCTGACCTCAATTTTATCACCAATGAGAATAAACATGCCAAGAGTCTTTCAACTTAAAAAAACTAAACTTCTAATAAAGGAACTTCTCAAAATCCGGAAAGGACCAAGCAAAAAACATGTAAGCAAGAGTCAATCATCCTTGTTAATACTCCCACAAAAATGAAACACAATTGGGGAATGCCTTTTTCAGCCCCCACAGTAGTATTTTAGGGTCTTAAATATTTTTTGACAATGATTTTATTTCTAAGTCCTTATCTTTCAAAAATACATATTGAAAGATCTACAGATGAAATATATAAAGGATTTGCTTCAATAACAAAGCTGAGAGGACAGATGCAGGTACAGATGGAACAAGATTACCAAAGGACTATTAAAGCTGGACAATTTCATGGAAATTATACTCCTCTGGGAATTTTTCACAATAAAATGAAAACAGCACCAAATATATGCATACACAGATCTAAAAATAAAATAATTAAGGGAATCTACAAAATTTTGTCAGACTATTCAACTATGTATGAAAGGGGAAAATGGGAAGAACATAAGGGCCCAAAATAGTTCTATTTAAGTAAAATACTGTACAAGAATGTAATATATGTAGCTATTTAAATGTTCAGATTCTACTAATTTTATGTTATGTTCACATGAAGTAAAAAAATTTTTCCACTTGAATATATGTGCTATACGTATGAATGACTTTTTGGAAAGCCTATACATTCATACTCAAGAGAGTTTTTTTAAGGATAAAGTTCTTCCAAATTTTATCTACAGCCCCATCATAAGAAGCACAATAGCCTATGCTCTCAAATGAAAACCTGATTCCTTCCACCACAGCCAAACCTATCTTAAAGCTGTTTTCAACACACACACAGCAAGTTTCCCTCCAACCCTAACAATATTGTTTTACCTGTATCTTTCAAAATATTTCCCTACACCTCTACACAGATGATAAACTTCTATGTGTGCCGGAGAAAAGACCACAGTACCCAGTGGGGATGGGGAAGCTTGAAGGTCTACGTGAGCTTGGAAAACATCAGTGAGGCCATGACCTTTGAGTTAAGAACCTAAAAATGAAATGAGAAACCTAAACTTAGGAATGTCTTGGGGAAGAAAATTCCAAGGAAGGCTCTGAGACAGGACCATCGAGCATTCAAGACTCAGTAAGGAGGCAATGTGATAGAGAATATACTGTATGTATACAACTAGTAAGGGAGGAGAAGCACAACAGACCATGTAGGATATTTTTTAAAATCACAATGAATATTTTTAAAGATTTTATTTATGTATTTGACAGATCACAAGTAGGAGGCAGGCAGGCAGAGAGAGAGAGGAGAAAGCAGGCTCCCCGCTGAGCAGAGAGCCCAATGCTCTCTGATCCATCTCAGGACCCTGGGGGATCATGACCCGAGCCAGAAGGCAGAGGCTTTAACCCACTGAGCCACCCAGGTGTCCCATCACAGTGAATCTTAACACTGAAAATAGGGAGCTACTGAGTTTCAAGCGGCAAATCCTTTAAGCCGTATGTTTTTCCAACATTACATTTGAGCAAAACCAATCTAGCTACCACACACCAATGGGAAGGGGTAAAAGAAACCTAAACCTATCCCAATAATACACGAGACAACTGCAGCTTGAAACTGGACCAAGCCATGGCAGTGTGATCAATACTTGTATTTTAAAGGAAGCCCTGACAGGATACTCCACCAAGCCCGAAGGGGAGGTCTAGGAGAAAAAAAAGACAAGGATGGCTAACCGAAGTCTGACTTTATGACATAAAAACTTGAGTTTCATTAACTGCAACTGGCAACACTGGTTTGAGAGAACAGCAGGAGCCCCATCTGGGACTTTTAAATTGATATAGTTCATATTCAGGGGTGCAGTCAGCTAGGTAACTAGACAGACTGGCATGTCATTCAAAGTTAAGTCTGGTGATGCAAGCATGAGAATCATTAGCTTGGATGGTACAGAAAATCATCTGACCGAACGAAGTAACACAGGGAGTTTGAGTAAAAAGAGAAATGGGAAGACTGGACACAAGAGTACTCCAATAGAGTGGAAGAATAAGCCAGAAACAGAACAAAAACCTAAAAACTATATAAAAAATGCTTCAAGGAGCAAAACTGGGATGTGTTTTTTTAAACTACAAATAGTTATTTCTTCAACTAAAAATCACTTTTGAAATGTGTTTACTTCCCTGAAATATGATCACATCCAAACATTTTATTTATAAAATTATACCGCAAAGCTGCATCTATCTAAATTTATTACTTTGGACTCTCCATCATTTTCATTTAAAGTGATTAAGAACTAAATATTTAATATTTTAATGATGGTATTTAGTTGCATACTCTAAAAATAGAAGTCCAGGGCACCTGGGTAGCTCAGTGGGTTAAGTCGCTGCCCTCAGCTCAGGTCATGATCTCAGGGTCCTGGGATCGAGTCCCAAATCGGGTTCTCTGCTCAGTGGGGAGCCTGCTTCCCTCTCTCTCTCTGCCTACTTGTGATCTCTGTCAACTAAATAAATAAAATCTTAAAAAAAAAAATTTTTCTAGAAGCGGTTGGGCTGCTACCTTTGGCTGAGGTCATGATCCCAGGGTCCTGAGATGGAACCCCGCATTGGGCTCCTTGCTCAGCAGGGAGCGTGATTCTCTCTCTGCCTCTGCCTGCTTGCGCACTCTCTGACCAATAAATAAAATCTTACAAAAAAAAAAAAAAGTCGTCATCCAAAGCAGTTTTTTTTTTCAGGGGAGGGGTAACTGTACCCCAAATGGATATGTTTTTCAAAAATACTTCATTATGTCAAGTAAAGAACAGTCAATCTAATATGATTAAGAGTTGAAATCTGTAGACTTAACTGCCTGGGTTGACTCCATGTGTCACCATTTATTAGGTATGTCTAACTTTGAGCAAATTTTTAAAATTGTGTTTCAGTGCTCTCATCTCCATTACACTAATGATAATACACAAAGGTTATGATGACTAAGAAGTTATAAGAACATTAACAGTGATGGACATATACACAGTAAGGTGTTCAGATTATTATTTCCAAAAGGAAGGATCTACTTCATTTTTCCTTTCAAACAGGGAAGTGATCATATCATGTCTTACCCAATGGGTTGTTAAGAGAAGTAATCAGTATCCTAGTGTCTGATCAACTTGTCCTCTTCCAACTAATTATATCTGTCCATTAATACACACACAAAACTCATTTGAAACAACTGGGTGAGTATCCCCAGGCCTAGGAGAGATTAAAAGATAGTGACCTACCCGGATAAGTCTTTTGATTTAGTGTCTTCCTTAAACTTTGTCCTCATTCCCCAGACAACAGCCAGAAGGAAATTCCAAATAGGATCTCAAGCATTCTCCAGTGTCCTTCAAAGGACTCCTTTTGTTCCCAAGACAATCTAGATACTAAATAAGGACCCTACAAGGACCACCAGTACACCAAGCTTGCTAACCACTTCGCTCATCTTTCCAACTCTGTGTCTTATTCTATGCATCCTTGGTGCCTACTCTCCAGTAGTAATTTTTGCTCTGAGGCCAAGATTTCCCCCCATTACCTGTGCTTTCAAGTAGGATAATCCACTTCTGGATCTTAATTTCAGCATCAATTCAAGATCATTTCACTGGCAGTACACTCCCCTCCCACCTCCATATTCTAAATTTGGTTCCCTTTCTATAACCTCATTCTGTTCTTTTCCTTCTAAATTATACAGTGCTCTTTGTCATTCTATTTCTCCTCTCAATGATCTGTAATACCCGATAGGACAGGGGGCAATAGGTTTTGTTCAACCAGATACCCCGCCTAATGAGGATTTTCAGAATAAGCACTCAGATGTCTAATGAATAAAATCTCTACTTAAATGTTCCAGGAGCATCTCAAAAACCAATTGTTTAAATTGCTTTCTCCTACTCTTACCCTAATCTGCTCCCTTTGTTTACCGAACATCTATCCTGGGAGTCAGCTGAAATCCTTGCTCCTCCTTATCACAGGGACTACCAAATCCTCCTACGTTTATAAGCTAGTCCCTAGTTCCAATACCACTGCTTTTGACCAGGCCAGCTCATTATTTTTCTGTGTATTTTACTATGTTCTTTATCACCTAACCTCCAATCTTAGTCTCCATTTCCACACCAACAGAGTGACATTTCCAAAATGGAAAACTGATCTCACTCCCTTGGTTTAGAACCTTTCAACAGCTCACCAACAGTTTTTGGATAAAATACAACCTCCTTAGCGTGGCATTAAAATTTTTACAATCTAGGGACACCTGGGTGGCTCAGTGGGTTAAGCCTCATCATAATCTCAGAGGCCTGGGATGGAGCCCCACAACAGGCTCTCTGCTCAGCGGGGAGCCTGTTTCCCCTCTCTGCCTGCCTCTCTGCCTACTTGTGATCTGTCAAGTAAGTAAATAAAATCTTTAAAAAAAATTTTTTTTAAATTTTTATAATCTGGTCTTAATTCTAAGGTTCAGTTCAGTTCTCTTTCCCTCAGAAGCATTTCCTGCCCTTTTAAGAGTCATTCAGGTACTCATTTTTACATGCTTCTGTAAGTTCTATGTTTACCTCTAATCACACCATGACAGTCTTATTCATTTGTCTCCCTCACAACGTTCTAAGTCCCTGAAAAACTACCATACCTTTTTGTATCTCCGCAAAACAGAATATGACCCACAAGAATTTGTAAGATTAACAAGGGACTGGGGCACCTGGGTGGCTCAGTGGGTTGAGCCTCCGCCTTCGGCTCGGGTCATGGTCTCAGGGTCCTGGGATCAAGCCCCGCATCCAGCTCTCTGCTCGGCGGGGAGCCTGCTTCCCTTCCTCTCTCTGCCTGCCTCTCTGCCTACTTGTGATCTCTGTCCGTCAAATAAATAAATATCTTAAAAACAACAACAACAACAAAAACAAGGGACTGACAGTGAACAGGAGCCACACAATCACATTAGAGTAACAGGAAAAACAGCTTTCATTTAACAGAGGACATCAATAATACTTGGACCTAGAAATTTTCCATTCCTCTTCTAGATAACCTCAGAACATTCTATATCACTTTCTCCCATTCTGTTTTCTTTTGAGGATGCCTTCAGAGTTCACTTTTTAAGTGGATTTTATTCTTTTAGTACAAGAAAAACAGAAATATGTGATTAATCCTAGCAATACACAGCACTGACTACACCTTTAAAGATCATTTTACTTTTTCCCTCAGCTCGAAATCTACTACAGCAGCTCTATAGTGAGTTACCACAATATTCCACCATAGTCAGTAAAATACTAGATGTTGTGGGATGCCTGAGTGGCACAGTCGGCTGGGCATTCAACTCTTGGTTTCAGGTTATGCTTGCAAGCCCTGCACTCAAGTATGGACTCCGCTTGGGACTCTCTCTCCCTTTGCCCCCCCCCCCAAAATGGACGAATTAATCTTTAAAATAAAATACTACAGGTTGCTAAATTCTGAATTCTTTAGATTCTCATTCTTTCCGAGTACTCTTGAGAACACATTCCCTAACATTTGCTGGGCCACAAGTTATCACTGAAAGAGAGATCAACTCTGTATTTCCTGATTTGGATACAGATTAAAAAAGTTTCACTGCTTTTTGAGATTAACAATCTACCTATCCTTAGAACAAAGCAAAACAAAAATCCTCCCAAGAAAAAGCATTTTAGTTATTACAGGAGGTTTTTTGTGGTTTGATTCATGTTAAATTTCAGTAAGAATAGCCTAAATGGAATACAATAAAAAAACTATTGTCACAAACCCAAGGAAGATTATTCTGAATTACAGAAAATTTTTACTTATTTTCAACAATCTAAGAATAAACCCACCTAAGGTGTCCTTATCTTGTTGCTATTTAAGACAAACCATTTTCATTCTGAAGTATATGTAAACTTCAGCTCCTCTTTCCAATAATCAAAAAATTGTCAGCCCAAGTTAGTTACAACCTCTAATTCCATCAGCTTTTAAAAAACTGAGCTGGCATCCCTTGGGGAACATCTCTTGAGATTAAAAAAAAAAAAAAAAAAAATCTTAATCCAAACATTTCCAAAAGCTATCACCTACACTGTATCAACTAGACTTAAATGGGTGTATTTCCTAGTCTCTGCAATGAAACCAAGTGGACCTCACACCTCTTACCATCACCCGGGAAGGGTGTGCATCTGTTCCGAAGGCCCCCCTGGCTCCAGGTCATCCTGGCTGCTGCTGTTCCAGGCTGGGCATCCATGTTGCTGCAGCTTGTGGTTTGTGAGGGGTAGTAGTGTACAGGAAAAGCAGGATGGGATTTCAAGGGTAACAGGAGGAAAATGGCTTTCTGGGAAAATGCCATCACCATCATAGGTGTTAAGTAGTACCACACACATTTTATTGCAGCACAGTTTAAAAATTTAACAAATGAAAGATTAAAAATAAAAAAAACAAAAATAAAAAATTAAAAATACAGACGTCCAGAGATGCTCTAAAACAGTTAAGTTAAAGATCAGGAAAAATAAGGTCACAGACTTAACAGCCAGTAAAATTCTTTCGAGCCTGGGGGAGGGGATGAGGGCAAGGATGGGGTTGGGAGAGAAAAGGTTTATGTGATCAATCCACTTAAAAATGCTAATGCCTTCACTTTCTCTCCCAAGATGCAAAACTCCGAAGTCAATCAGGAGGCCGGAGAAATTCTTATGAACATTCAGAAAAACTCGATTTTAATCCGGTTAAAAATCATCAGTGTCATTATCATCATCATCATCACCATCATTAAGTATAATAATAATAATAATAATAATAGTAACTAGTAACAACAATAAAAAGGAAATCAGCGGAAAGTCAGGAAAAATGTAAAAAAAAAATTGGAATAACTTACTGTAGCTGAAGATCAAAAAAATCTCACTGTAAAAAAACAAAAATAAAAATAGCCCAGATTAGAAAAACGGGAGGTGCAAAAATGTCAAGTCAGTAAAGTTCATTTCTTTTTTTTTTTTTTTTTTCCCAAAAGCAGTTTCCACAAAAACCGCAAGGGTAAAGTTCTCAGTAGCAGACAAGCAAAGCCCTTTCCACATCATCAATCAATCTTAAAAATACACGAGGAAGTAGAGAGGTCAGTTTATGAGAGGCTAAAAGGCTCCTCCTCCTCTAACCCAACTGCTGCAGAAAAAATAGAAATAGAAATTTTAAAAATTACATCTTAAATCCAAGTCCCGTTTTGGAAACAATTAAAAAAAAAAAACACCTGTAAATTTGCAGTAGTGCACACCAAGTTGCATCATTATGTTTAAAATGTCTTTATAAAATCAGTTTTGGAATGGGGATGTGTGTGTTCTGGAAGGGTGGGGAAGGGAGGTTAAAAATCAAAGCTGAGCTCCAGTGAGTAGGGATGGGGTTCGCCTTGCTGCCCTGTGAAAGGAGAAGGGACAGATTGAGTCAGAGTTCCTCAGAAATGTTGTGCCCTAAACCCCCAAGACAGAAGTATCTGTCCATTGCATGTAACACATTTTGGTAAAGCATTAACATTACACTGGGAAGGGAAAGCCTCTATAAAACCATCACCTCTACCAGTGACTGTCTTCACAATTCTTTATCAGTAGGTGACAAAAATTTACTAAATATAGGCCTATATTCCCACAAGGGTCTTAAAAACAAAAATCTACGAACATTCATCTTGATAATCAGCAGCTTGGACAAAGAAATTATAGAAAAACCAGGCCAACAGGGATGAAGAAGTGAGCAAATGTCAAGTATCAAAATTATTAAGGGGAATGGTCTCTCATGAAGATACATACTAGAGATGACATCTATTCTCAAAACCTGTATATCATCAAAACAAGACCTGATAGGTTCTATAGGGGAAGATGTTTATATAAGGAGCACATCATAAAATTTAGTAAGGAGCTCATCATTCCAGTGACAGAATGAAAAACCAAATGAAGGAGAAAAGATTACTAGAGTTACTGAATATTTAATGTCATAAAGTAAGTGAAAATTATGGTCCTTAATGAATTTGTTTCTGTGGTCTGTTTATAAGCTAGTATATGCAGCTTATTTCAAGATACAAACTCTAAGAATCTCACACAACACCACAGTAAAAAATAACATGCATGACAGATTGGCTGTTTCATCAGATAAAAGATTTTCAATTAGATTGCAGGTTTTTGAGAAAGTAAGGAAATCACCGCCCTCACAATTCAGCCAAATGGTTTTAATCTCCTTTACAAATGTTAACTAGGGGGACCTAGCTGGCTCAGTTGGTAGAGCATGTGACTCTTGATCTCAGAGCCATGAGTTCAAGCCCCACATTAGGTGCAGAGCTTACGTCAAAAAGTAAGGGGGGGTGGTCAGGGGCGCCCGAGTAGCTCAGTCAGTTAGGCACCTGACTCTTGATTTCAGCTCAGGTCACGATGAGCTCAAGCCCTACATTGGCCATGGGGCCTGCTTAAGATTCTCTCCCACTCCCTCTGCCCTTATCCCTCTTAAAAAACAAAACAAAATAAAACCTTCAAAAAATTAAAATTAAAAAGTGTTCCTTGAGTCAATTATGTGTGAATGACTACATCACCAGAACAAGTACTAAACCTCTAAAATTTTAACTATAAATTTTTTCCAAGTAGCAGATCAGTTTAAGTGTTAACCTGCAAATTAGTTTTACATTTGGATTGATGTTAAAATGTACAAACTATACAGGTACCTGGATGGCTCAGTTAGAGGAGTGTGGGACTCTTTATCTCAGGGTTGTGGGTTTGAGGCCCACAGTGGGCAAAGGGACTTCTTAAAAATAAAATCTTTGGGGCACCTGGGTGGCTCAGTTGTTAAGCATCTGCCTTCGGCCCAGATCATGATCCCAGGGGTCCTGGGAAAGAGCCTGGCATTCAGGCTCCCTGCTCTGTGCGAAGACTGCTTCTCCCTCTCCCACTCTCCCTGCTTGTGCTGCCTCTCTTGCTGTATCTCTCTCCATCAAATAAAAAAAATATTTTAAAAAATAAAATATTTTTAAAAAGTGTACAAAATTAAAAGTTCTAGAAAAGATACATAGCTGATTATCTCTACAGCAGTGTTTGTAATGTCCAGTTATGGTGAAACTTTCAATTTTCTTACTTAAGTCACAGCTTGAACCCGGTACTCAAAATCTTCAGGGTGTATTAAGTAACTTTTGTGGCTCATCTACAAATAAATCCTCTGCACAGTCGTCACAAGACAAAACGCTCACCAAAAAGTTAATATGAAAAGAATCATCTGTTTCTGAAAGTCATGAAGAGGTCTTCTAAGAGGTCTTCTAAAAAGTTACGTTAAACTGATGAGCTACCACCTCATAAGAAAGACTGAACAATTTTAGTGCCTAATTAAAATGCTTTGCAATTAACAGTATACCTAAATTATACTTCGTCAAACCTCTGGGAGGTTTGGATCCCTTCTTCTAAAGCACTATTCTTGAAGTGAGGGTTGCCAACCAGCACCAAGTGGCACTTATTAGAAATGCAAATTTCCGAGGCCCACACCACACTTAATTAGAAACTCTGGTGGTGCAGCCCAGTAATCTACTTTAACTATTCATTCCCCTTACGATTCTACTGTTGGTTCACATTTAAGAACCACTATGCGAGGTTAATGGGGAGCCTCTATCCCATAAGTAAGAGTGGTATAAAGTAAATCCAGGAACATCCTGACTTACAGTAAATGCACCAAGAGAATTAAAAAACCCTACAGTAATCCTTTTTCCCCCCTTTAAGCCCCAACTTCCTAGTAACTGATGACACTTGCAGTTATGCTACGTCAAAGAGTGCTAGTTCTCACTTGTCAATCCTGTAATAAATCTAACATGTAAAAACCATCATCTTCCCTGAGCCCAATCTGAATATACATATTAAGCATGAGCAAATGATGTTCTCCATGACAATCAGAGCTACTTCAAGACTAATTAAGATAGAATACAATCATTAATATATAAAACTGCTTTTAATAAAACTTTCGGTACACTTTACAGCCTTCTGACAACAAATGACTTGAGCAGAAATTAAGAAAATAGGTAAGATGTCTAGGCCCCCTTCTAAATATAAAACAAATCCATAACGTTTGGCTGATTTACCTAATACAGTAACGGGGGCGAGGAAGATGGAGCTAGTTTTCTCAACTTTTAGGCCAAGATTCTTTCAACTGTCACTCCCAAGTTAACATCTTAGATAACGACTACTTAATATAATCTTTATTATTAGATTAACTATTCTGGATTCATTCCTTGTTTGTTCTTACAGCAATTCCATCCAAAACAAAACTGCATGCTGAAACCTACTAAAGACCTAATCACAAATTTAAAGGAATGTTTAAATTCTCTATAGAAGGAATAGCAACCAACACCAAACATTCCATTGCAACCAGCATGGGGAACACAAAAAGGTCAGAAGAGCTGCAACTTAGTCATCCTCCTTAAATCCTTCCTTTTTAGCGACATGAAAATGCTATTAAAACCTATCTGCACCTCTAAAACGGTTTCAGACATTAATTCTGAGGCCCAATCTTTCCAGATGGATAGTAACTCTAATTAGCTGTTTCCTCGGTACATGTTGTTCCCAAGAAACCCTATTTCTCTCAGGTCAAGGCAAGAACAGTGCCCTTCAATTAATTTCAATTTTTACCAATTGTTATTAAAAGATTTCTTACATTTCTCTTTATTTGCTAACAATATTTTATGTTTATGACTTACATCTTAACTCATCACTGCCCTTATTTCTAACAGTTCTGTAGTGATAAACTTTAGTGGGTTTTTTTGTGATAAACTTTAGTTTTAAGCCCATGTAATATACAGGTTTATATTTTTTCTGAAGAGCAAACTTTTTATTCCCTATTACATTAGCCACATGGTGAGGAAATTGACAAATGCATTAACTATTCCATATAAAAGTACTTTTACCTTCTCTCGGTTTCCTAAGGGATGAATTTATCCTGCAGTATTGGTTTAAACTTTGCTAACAGTTTTTGGGAGAGAACAGACTATGAAAAAGAAATCATCCCCCTCCCCAGGTATCAAAAAAAAAAAAAAAAAAGCGATTTCTTGGGTAAGTCAATGTGATACTACTTAGAAACACCTATGCAATTTTTATAAACTTAACATTTTTCATAAGCTTCAGGACTTAGCAAATAGTGGGCACAATAATACCTTAATAAAAAGTATGCGTTAACTACATACTTTTTAAACAAGTATTTTAGAAAATCAATGCCAGAATATCCTGAAAGTCAAACTTTAAGTTTATATCAGAATGTTAAATTAGTAACTGCCAATCTCGTGATTAAATATTTTTCCCAAGCGCAGTTCGGGAATTTCCAGTTTTTACTGGAATGACTGCCATGATTAGGTTCTTGCAAAGATTCAAATACAGTACTATCAATACCTACTATTCCAACAGCTACGTAAACCACTTGACTAACGTAGTAGAGTCAAATTCCTTAGTAGTTCCGCTACTGATTTATTATGACCCTGGCAACCGACACTCTTGTGCCTCTCAGTTCCTGAGAAAGATAGTAGTACCTACCTCAAGCAAAGTTCCACTAACTTATATATTTCAAGTGATTTGTAACCTGCAGATAAAAAGTAAGCCAGCTTTAATTATTACTGTTAATATGTAAATGAGATTACAATATATTTTTTAAAAACAACTGAAAATAACTACTTCGAGGTCCGCCGTTCTCAAAGAGGTGTAAAATAAAAAGTAATCAGTAAAACATTAAATCTGTTGTTATATTTACTACTCTTATGCCCTTCGGTACGCTCCGGAATTAAGAGGCTCGCGGTGCAATTATCTACTTAGTAACCCTTACCCATCCCCCGCCCAATTTTTAAATTTAACAGGAGGCATCAGCGCTACGTGAACTTCCAACTGTATTAATGAGCATCTCGATCTTGCCTTTCATCTTTCTCTCGGAGTCCTCATGGTCGTAGAAAAAGAAAGGAAAGCAGCCGTTAACACAGAAAAAGGGCGAAAAAGGAAAAGGACGTTTCCCCTTCCGATCGTGGCCTAGAGGACACTAGGTTAAATCTGCGCAAGGGCTGAGGCCTATAAAACTCTCTCCGGCATAATACCTAACGACCCAACGCAAAAAGAATAAATGGAGGCCTGGTTACTCTACCGAGGGTAGGGTTCCCTCGTCTTCTCTCCCACACCCCCTCGCGCTCGCCGAGGAACCCAGCGCCTGCCCTGCTTTTGCCCCCTCCACTTACCAGGAGGGGGAAGGGAGAAGAGATTCGATTCTGAATCTCCTACTCCCGGGTTCTACGTAGAGAAGCCAACTGCTGCTCGAGGTCGACGACCCGGCCGCACAGCTCAGTCTTCGTCTCTTCACAAAATGGCCCCCGTGTCTCCTCCGCCGCCGAGGCGAAGGCCTAGACCCCGCCCCGCTCCCGAGAGTCGTGCTATTGGCTGCGACTTTCCTCGCTCCCGCTTCTAATTAGACAGTTCTACCGCTCTTCACAATTCTGCCCAATCACAATCAGTAGTGGGTTAGACTAAGCAAGAGAATTTCCACATGCGTGAGAGAAACTAGTTTGTAAATGGCTACTTTTCCTGTCATTTATCACCCGAGAAGTGCTTATTGGTCACTGTACCTGACGAAGCGCTGGGTGGTAACTCGCCTTTGTATCGCGCACCGCTTCACATCCGGGTATCCGGGTGGTCTGATTGGCGGCTATATTCCCCTATCCCTGCTCCTTAGAGCGCCTGGCTGAAGGCCCGCCCAGATCTCAGAATTCCCGCGGCGCGGGGGCGGGGAAGGACTGAAGGATTTTGTTAGGTATCTCGCTGCAAGGACCTGCCCTACCCCCCGGGCCTAGGAAAAAGGTTCTTCCGCGGGACGTAGCTAAAGAGAGGACTTCTCTTAGAGAGGGGAGGGAACAGTGAAGATCAGGCTGCAGAAAACTGACCAACCCTACAGTTACTCCGACCTAGGTCCCTTCTCAGTTCTAGACTCAAATGTCAGCTCCCTCCTGGACAGCTCCCTTCGTCCGTCAGCCTCTTAAGCTCTTCGTCAGACAATCCGTTCCTTACCCAAATCAGCTGACTTTTTCTTTTCCAGTACAAGAAGTAAAGGGAGTCTCAAGTGCTGGTTTGGAATACTATGCCCACCCTCTGGCCTCGAGTCATCCTGATGATACCCTACATACCAACCAAACTGGCTTATCCCTCTATCTCCCCCCCCAACCACCCCGCCGCCCAAAATGGCCTACCATCTGCCGGCTGGGGTCACCGCCTGCCCAGTCCCCACGCTTGTGGTGTAGCAACCCCGAACGCGGTAAGAAATAGGTCCAGCTCTTCTAAGGAGAGAGATTCCTTTGTGCGGTTGACGAAAGGAAGATGCAGGACACCTAATAATGTGATTACATCTGTAACCATTTTAAGGGGTAAACAGACATGTGAATGCAGTTTTAATTGCAGATAGACTCACAACGAAGTTGTTACCTGTCAAATGACAAAACAATTTCGTAACTAGCTTGATGTCCTTCCTTTGAGGGAAAATAATCACGGATTGGGAGAATACAGTGTCTCAGAAGCAATGGAGCCCTCTACTAGAGGGTGTTTGGGCAACAGCGACTTTTACATAGCAGTAGACGCAGCAACTCAGAAACAGGGCTGGAATCGCACATCTGACCTTATTTAGAAAGGTCAAGGAACAAGGAAATAAGTTTGGAGCCCAGCGTTGACGTAGCTTTTGGGGATTGGCTGACAGCATATACTGTTTCCCGTCAAGAAGAATTTAAAGGCGGCCAAAGTTTGGTTTTCCCACGTGATACCCGGCAGGAGGGACTCCATCTTGGCCTAGAATTTTATTTCAACCTACTTCTGGGGAGCAGATCTTTTACCTTTTTAAGTGGTATGCCTTTTTATACGGCTATAATTTTTTTTTTTTTTTTGCCATACGTATGTATTGCTTTTAAGCTAACTTGAAAAGCAAAAACAAAAGCATGTGAAAAAAGACCCAAAATATTAATAGTGGTTCTCTCTTTGCGGGAGAATTACAGGTGCTTTTTGTTTTCTTTAGATGTGGCTTTTTTTTTTTTTTTTTGCTTGTGCTTTTCTGTATTTTCCAAATTGTCAACTTTGAGCAAGTGATCATCCTCCAATTTATTAAGGCCTCGCTCAATTGCCACATTGCATTGGAACCTCACAGCTCTATAGTTAATGCTACGTTCATCTCGCTTCCTGGATGGTAAGGTTTTTATAAAACGATGCTTATTGAAGCATCGTTTTATACAATTTTATGTTAGTTTCAGGTGTATAACCTAGTGGTTCCACACTTCTATACATTATGCGATGCTCACCACCCACAATAAGTGTAGTTACCATACAATGTTATTATAATATAATAGGCTGTATTCACTATGCTATGCTTTTCAGATTTGTGGCTTATGTCTTTTACAACTGGAAGTCTGTACCTCTTAATCCCTTTCTCCTTATTTCACCTATCCCACCCATTCTCTCCCCCTCTGGCAACCACTAGTTCTCTGTATTTATAAGTCTGGTTTTTTGTTTTGTTTTTTAGATTCCACATATAAATGAAATCATATGGTGTTTGCCTTCTCTGTCTGATGTATTTCACTTAGTATAATACCCTCCAGGCCCATGCATGTTGTACATGGCAAGATCTCCTTCTTCTTAATGGCTTAGAAATATTCCATTGTGTGTATATAAAGATATATATCATCTTTATCCATTTATCTATTGATGAACAGTTATGATGCTTCCATATCTTGGCCATTATAAATAATGCTGCAATAAATACAGAGGTGCATATATTTTTTCTCATTAGTGTTTTTGTTTTCTCTGAGTAAATAGTCAGTGATGGAATCACTGGATCATATGGTATTTCTATTTTTAATTTTTTAAGGTACACCCATACTCTTTTCCACAGTGATTGCCCCTAAAATTTACATTCCCTGCCCTCCCTAAATTTGCATTTCCTCCATCAGGCCACAAGGGTTCTTTTTTCTCCGCATTTCCAGCAAAATTTCTTATTTCTTGTGTTTTTTATTTTAGTCATTGTGACAGATGTGAGGTGATACCTCATTGTGCTTTTCATTTGCTTTTCCCTGATGATTAGTGATGTTGGGCATCTTTTCATGTCTGTTGACCATCTGTATGTCTTTGGGAAAATATCTATTTAGGTACTCTGCCCATTTTTTTCTTAAGATTTTATTTATTTATTTGGCAGAGAGAGAGACAGAGAGAGAGGGAACACAGCAGTGGGAGTGGGAGAGGGAGAAGCAGGCCTCCTGTGGAACAGGGAACCCGATTTGGGGCTTGATCTCAGGACTCTGGGATCATGACCAGAGCTGAAGGCAGATGCTTAACAACTGAGCCACCCAGGCGCCCCTCTCTGCCCATTTTAAATTGGATTATTTGGTTTTTTAGTGTTGAGCTATTTAAGTGTTTTTGTTTCCTGGTTTTTTTTTTTTTCTCTTAAGATTTTATTTATTTGAGAGAGAGAGAGCATGAGTGGATGGAGGGGCAGAGGGAAAGGGAGTAGCAGACTCCCTGCTGAGCAGGGAGCCCAATTTGGGACTTGATCCCAGGACCCTAGGATCATGACCTGAGCTCTGAAGACAGACACTTAACTGACTGAGCCACCCGTGTGCCCCTGTTTTTTGTTTTTTTAATTAAGTGTGCTCCTAGAGCAATAATGGTTTGAACTCATAACCCTCAGATCACCTGCTCTACTGCCTGAGCCAGCAAGGCATGCTGCTGTGTAAGTTCTTTATATATATTTTGAATGTTAACTTCTTATTGGATGTATGTTTTGCAAATATCTCCTCCCATTCATTGCTTTTGCTTTTGTTGATGGTTTCCTTTGCTGTGCCAAAGTTCTCTTATTTTGTGCAAAAGTTTTCATATTATTTTACTACCAATAGTTTATTTTTGCTTTTGTTTCCCTTGTCTGAAGACACATTATCCATAAATACCTTGCTCAAGCTGATGTCAAAGAGTTTACTGCCTATATTTTCTTCCAGGAGTCTCACATTTATATCATTAATCCATTTTAGTGTATTTTTGTGTAAGTAAAGTATAAGTGGTCCAGTTTCATTCTTTTGCATGTAACTGTCCAGTTTTCCTAATACCATTTATTGAAGAGATTGTTTTTCCCCATTGTATATTCTTGCCTCCTTTGTCGTAGACTAATTGACCATCTAAGTGTGGGAATGCTGGGTTTTCTATTCTGTTCCTTTCATCTATATGTCTGTAACCATATTGATCTTTACTATTTCCTTCCTTTTACTATCTCTGGGCTTTGTCTGGTTGTGGATGGCAAGTTTTTTGATGGCAGAGTTTAATATTTTTTTTTAAAGATTTTATTTATTTATTTGACAGAGAGAGAGAGATCACAAGTAGGCAGAGAGGCAGGCAGAGAGAGTAGGAGAGGCAGGCTCCCTGCTGAGCAGAGAGCCCAATTCAGGGCTTGATCCCAGGACCCTGGGATCATGACCTGAGCCAAAGGCAGAGGCTTTAACCCACTGAGCCACCCAGGCACCCCGCAGAGTTTAATTTTTTTTTTTAAGATTTTATTTATTTGAAAGAGAGCATGCCAGAGAGAAAGACAGCATGGGAGCGAATGTGGGAGTGAGTGTGCACAGGCATGAGCAGGGGAAGGAGCAGAGGGAGAGGGAGAAGCAGACTCCCACCAAGGATGGAGCACAGAACTCTGGGATCAGGACCTAAGCCAAGGGCAGATGATTAAGGATTAACCAATTGAGCTACCAAGCACTCCGAAGGATCTAATTCTTACTACTCCGTATTCCCTTGCTTACTACATATTCTAAGGCCTTACAGAGAGTGTTTGAAATTTGTATTAATCAGTAACTTCTATTTATCAGGAGCAATTGTTATTTTCTCAGGACACACTTTCTTTATTATATATTATATATAGCATTTACTCAGAGGGACCAGAGGCTTGGTTGACCTATAATTAATGTAACTACTAACTTAAGTAAACAGAAGTAATCAAACATAAAAGAGACAAAGTGGGGTCCCTGGGTAGTTCAGTTGGTTAAACATCTGCTTTCAGTTCAGGTCTTGAGAGCCCTGCATTGGGCTCCGTGCTTGATGGGGAGGCTGCTGCTCCCTCTCCCTCTGCCTGCTTGTGCTCACTCCTGCGCTCTCTCTCTCTCTCACAAATAAATAAAATCTTTAAAAAGAGAGGGAGACAGCAGGCCCCAAATGGAATCACTACCAAACTGAAACTTAATATTTAACCTGATTGCAGTTTCATTCTCCCCCAGGAGTGTAATCTTAACCAGTCCATCTGAAATTTCCTGATCAGCACCAGTGAGGTAATCCTCCTAATAGACTATTTTGTCCTCCACAGGAAGGTGACCTTTCCTGAAATAATCTTTCCCCACCCCACCCCCCATTTATGTCTTCCTTATCTCACCTCTTTTCGGCCTTTGAAAACCTTTCCTTCCCATAACTCTCTGGAGTTTCTTTTTATATGCTAGATAGGCTGCTGCCCGTTTCATGAATCATTGAATGAAGTCAATTAGATCTTAAGATTTGCTCAGTTTAATTTTGTTTTTTTAACAACACTAACATGTTTTCTTACTTATTGTTCTCATAGAATAAAAATATCTATAAAATGTTAATGAAACCTACTTATTTTCATTTTACCAGAAATTTGTTTTACCACATGATGTTTGTTATGACCTACTTATTAACCAGCACTGTATTTGATGCAAGAGAAGTACTTAAGAGGCCATTTCCGGGGGTACCTGGGTGGCTCAGTGGGTTAAGCCTCTGCTTTGGGCTGAGGTCATGATCTCAGGGTCTTGGAATAGAGCCCCACATCGGGCTCTCTGCTCAGCAGGGAGCCTGCTCCCACCCCCCCACTCCCGCCTGCCTCTCTGCCTACTTGCGATCTCTCTCTCTCTGTATTTAAAAAAAAAAAAAAAAAAGGCCATTTCTGTTTTCAAGCAGTTCATTCCTTAGCTGGATGGGGTAGAAGTAGAAGATACAGGAAGAATTAACAATCAGTCCCTCTGTCAGATAACTCAGAATTTTTTGAGGATGGGAAGACAAGGGGCACCTGGGTGGCTCAGTCTTTAAGTGTCTGCCTTGGGCTTGGGTAGGGATCCTAAGGTCGTGGGAGGAGCCCTACATCGGGCTCCCTGCTCAGAGGGAGGTGTGCCTCTTCCTCTCTTACTCCCCCGCTTGTGTTCCCTTTCTCAGTCAAATAAATAAAATCTTAAAAAGGGGGGGGGATGGGAACACAAGTGAAAAAATAGCATAATACAAGGCAGAATGCTAAGCACCATGTTGATGACAAATACAACTCTGGTTTTAAGTCTTTGTATACCTAGGTGGGCGAGATGGAAAGTCGGAGTGCGCTGGATCTCTTCTGTTTACTCTAAACACCTTACAGGTCTTTTTGTTTTGTTTTGTTTTTAAGATTTTATTAATTTGCCAGGAGAGAGAGAGAGCCAGAGACGGAACACAGGTGGAGTGGGAAAGGGAGAAGTAAGCTTCCCACTGAGCAGGGACCCTAATGTGGGGCTCGACCCCAGGACCTGAGCCAAAGGCAGACAGTTAATGACTGAGACACCCAGGTTTACAGTTCTAAAGTTGAATGCTTCTATTGGGTAGGTTGTGTATAATAGAAAGAAAGCCATGAGCCAGATCCCAGTAGTGGAGGTGGAGTGGGGAAAGAGGTGAAGAACAGAGAAATAGTAACTCCTTACCTTACGCTAAAGAAAAAACAACAACAACAACAACAACAACAAACAATAAAACTGAACTTTTGTTTTTAATTCAAGAAATAATTCTTTTTGAAGAGGCTTTATGTGGTTTGTAGTTATTACCAGGGTGTAATATATCCCCTGCAACCTTCCTTCCTCCCAATACCAACCCACCTGCCAAGAAGAAAGGAAAAGCAGCAACAGCTGTGAAATGCCTAATGTACTTTCCTCCTAAGTTATTAGCTGAACGTTGTACTAGTTATCTGTCATCCTACATGCCCTTATTTTACTTAATTATCTACCTTATTCCATTCAGCAAGTCAAATAGGACTATACTAGTCAGTCGTAATTGCCTCTCTTCCTCTGCATCCTCCCACAGCCAAGGATGTCCTATTGGAAAGTGAGGAGGTGGTCTCTGATTAATCCAGACAAGGCACTTAATTTAAACTTCACAGAGCTCTCTGAGTTACCCAACAGTACTTTATAATTCTTCACTGTCATTTGGAAACCTTTCTGAATGTTTGTAATCTATCTTCTTCAGACAGCTTTATTCTATGTGAAAAATAACATGATAAAGATATTGTACATCACTTTCAAGACCCTTCCTCTTTTACTGCCTTCTGTCTCCCACACTGAGTTTGTCCCCCAAGCCCATCCTGCAAATTACTGCCATGGTATCATCTGAAAATACTCACTTTTTTGTGTGACTCCCACACTAAAATCCTATAATAGCTCTATTGCAGTCCTACATTTTCATTGTTTCATTCACAGCTCTTCCATGACTGGCCCCGCCTTACCTATCAATGTTTTCCTGTCCACAAGACCCTGAGCCTGGGCGCTGCTTGCTGTCATTGGACTGCAACAGGCCACATTGCCATTCACTTTCCCCACAGTCCAACTATTCTTTAAAACCCAACTCAAGTCTGAATTAATGCCTTTAAAGAATATAGATGCTTCAACTGCTTATTCAAGCAACCAATACTCCATGTGTTTTTTTTTTAAGTGTTGTAGTTCCAGTCCTCAAGCCTTGTATCCCTTCTCAGACTCATTTCATAGTTATTATTTACCCTATAACAAGATAGTACTGCTTTTTTGTGCGTGTAATCCTTTTATTAATGAACCCCATTTTGTACTTGGTGTATGTGTGTGAATCATAAAATTTAACAGGTTGATGATTTGAATCACTATTTGACATGCATTTTGTTATACCTATTTCTGTTTTCATTCCAAATGCCTTTGGCAGTGGGTAAAATCATACTAGGGAATTTGGAATCTGGACTCCAGTGAATAGATTATTGATGATCTGGCTTCTAGAGTACAGATTCTGCAAAAAGGACAGTATACACTGCTAATAAAATTATTGGCCACTTTGGTTGGGTACATACCTTCTTAAGGCTTCCAGTGGTCCCACCTCATTATTTTAAAGCTTTCCATATGAAAATAAGCTGTTTTCTTTTTTCTAATAATATGTGATTTTGTAAAAATTTGAAATACAGATAAAGTGAAAGTTTCTATTTGATCCATCCTCCAAAAGCAGTTAAGTATTCTTTTCTTTTTTTTTTAATTTTTTTTCAAAGATTTTATTTATTTATTTGACAGACAGAGATTACAAGTAGGCAGAGAGGCAGGCAGAGAGAGGAGGAAGCAGGCTCCCTGCTGAGCAGAAAGCCCAATGTGGGGCTTGATCCCAGGACCCTGAGATCATGACCTGAGCCAAAGGCAGAGGCTTTAACCCACTGAGCCCCCCAGGCGCCCCTAAGTATTCTTTTATTAAGAATACTTTTCTTAAGCAAAAGTAGTTAAGTATTCTTAACTACTTGGTGTACATCTTTACAGATCTTTTAAAAAATATACATATGGATTTATTTTTACCTAAATATTATCATAATCTGTAATCAGTGCCTTTTTATTTCATCCTTTTTTTCAAAAAGATTTAGAGAGAGCACTGAAACAAGTGCAGGGGGAGGGGCAGAGGGAGAACCAGACTCCTCCCTGAGCAGGGAACCCGCCGCTGGGCTTAAGGGTCTCTATCTGAGGACTGCAGGATCATGACCTGAGCTAAAGGCAGACGCCTAATGTACTGAGCCACCCAGACACCCCCTCCTCTCTTTTTCTTAATAAAAAAACCCTGAACTTAAAGTTTTTTAATAAATCATAAAAATACGTTTATCCACAAAGGTTGAGAAAGTTGGAAATTAAAGGAATTTTGAATCGTAACATCCCCTTAGTGGTTTTGAAGTTGAGTAGTAGTTGATTTTGAGTATTACTGGCCACCTTCAGATTAAAATAAAAACAATAATTGGTCTTCATTCTTGAGTGTTGACCCCCTTGCCTTCTCTTCTCTTTCACAGCAAAGTTTGGAGTAATCTTCCATCCATCGGAACAGGGATTGCTGACCATCCCCAGCAAATGGTGACCCCAACATGACCGTTTTGCAACAGACGCCATACCGATTGCCCCAAAACGAAAAATCTGCATGTAGTAAGCTGCCATCGGCTCATGGCTGAGTTTGGGGACGTTTCAGGCTTGAATATTTTTTATGGAATTAAACTGTTTCTAAGAATTCCAGATATGGGGAAAAACCTCTTTCTCGAAGAGAGACCATATATTAAGGTTTTAAAGCAAATTTTATTTATTTAAAGATTTTATTTATTTGACAGAGAGAGGCACAGTGAGAGAGGGAACACAAGCAGAGGGAGTAGGAGAGGGAGAGGCAGCCTTCCCCCCTAGCAGGGAGCCCGATGTGGGCTGGATCCCAGGACCTGGGGATTGTGACCCGAGGCTGAAGTCAGAGGCTTAAGGACTAAGCCACCCAGGTTCTCTTTAGAGCAACTTTTTT
Organism: Lontra canadensis; assembly: GCF_010015895.1. Classification (NCBI taxonomy): domain Eukaryota; kingdom Metazoa; phylum Chordata; class Mammalia; order Carnivora; family Mustelidae; genus Lontra; species Lontra canadensis. The sequence continues at coordinate 29,669,532 of NW_022631006.1, forward strand.
AAAGGCTAACAGGGCTACTATAAAGGAGAAATCGATCCTTAAGGTGAGCAGGACCTTTGTAATGGAAGACCAACTTCAGGGTTTGTTAGAGGTTGTTGAACACAACCTGTGGTTCCCTCACTGGGGAACTTTAGATTTAGAAGTATGCGAGAGAATTGGAAAGAGCTCGAAATGTTGCCATAGACAAGGTAAATAGATTTCCCTTCCTTCCCTTACTATGTGGGATCTAGTCAGGTCCACCCTGGCCCCTTTACATACTGAGGACACCTCAAACTTCCTTAAAGAAAAAGAAGGGGAACCTATGACTCCTTTGGCTCCCCAGATTAGCCTTTTAACTTCTTAAGTTAGACCCAGCAAAAAGGAAGAGCTCCCTCCTCCCCACCTCAACCAGAAAATTCTACCACCTTCTCCCCTTTGACTCCACCCCCCTTAGTAAATCCTTATTGGGGGCTACATCTAGAAAGTGACACTTAGAGGGGACCATTTCCTAGGAAAGTTGGCTGTAAAGACTATGTGTGTTGGAATGTTGTTTAGACCATGATGGATTTCTGTCGTTACTGTTTTCCATCAATACCCTCTACTAACTACTTTAGCTACAAAATTGGATAGTTTCCTCTTGTAAAACTTCTAGTGTTTTCCATGGATTAAAAATGGTAGGTCTTCAAGGCAAGGTAAAATAAGGCATGACCTTTATGGAGTGACCTTCAAGGAACAGTATTTCAGTCCATACACCAGCACCCATCTTAGTCTAGAATGCGACAGGGAAGCAGGGGTGGAGGGCAGGCCTCCCTCCTACAGGGGACTATATCAGTGGCAGTGGTCGTGGTGTTTTTTTTTTTTTTTTTCAGGGGATGCCTCAAGTGGCTTTGACACCAGGAACCTCTGACATATCCCATGTGGAACGCCACCTAAGAGTCAGGGGGATTTCCTAGGTAATGGACCTTCTCTTTTCTTCAGTTCCCAAGGACTCTACCTTGGGGTGCCTTTTAACCCACTGGAAACAATTCGGATTGCAAAATTTAGGAAAGGATTGATCTTCTGTAACACTACATGGCCTCAGTGGGATCTATCAGTTAGATATCTTCAGTAGGAAAAGGTAAATGGACCAACAGTACCCATTGCTCGTACCTAGGCCTTCATTGTCCTACACCAGGAACCCAACCTAAAGGTCTTGCAGAATGTGTTAGCCTGAACATGTTTGGCTAATAAACTCCCTCCTGACATACTAGGTGATGATGATCTAAATAGGCCTCCTCAGAGTAAACCCTGGTTGCTGGAGGAATCACAGGCCATCCCAGATGAAGGGGACTCTTGACTCTCTCTCACTGTTCTTAATAGATGTGGGGGCTTCTCCCTCACTCATTTCCTGGGCTAATGGCTATAATTGGAGCCAACTGTGGTTAAGTCTACCTGGGGACAGGGACTTTAAGGAATATTCCCAAGCAGCTGCTGAAACTCCCTTTGTTTCAGGGAAATTCCCTGTTTTCTCTGGCCAGACATGGACTACCTATTCCCCCTTGTTGGCAGGAAAACATGGCATTTGCTCTTCTGTTGGAGCTAATGAGCTCTAGAACCAGGAACCCTTTCTCTGCCTTCTGACAGTACTTTGCCTATCCTGTCTTCCCCCTTTCCCTTTCCCTGCTTCTGTACCACCTTGGGTGCAGCCTGCATAACTGGCTTCTAGATCATCCTCGGTGCCTCAGGCACCATGGTTTGTTCTCCCTTCACTTCCAAGGAGCAAAGAAGAGCACCCCCTGGACCTAACACCACCCACTCTAGATTTCCACACCAGGGTCTCAGGTAAAAATTGACAATGGGGAGGATCGAGGGAAACATCATTCGGTATTTGAACTACGTTATGTTTGTCCGTTTCATTAAGACAGACAAGTCTCCGAGTATTGACCCCCTTGCCTTCTCTCTTTTACAGCAAAGTCTGGAGTAATCATTCATCTGTCAGTGCAGGGAGTGCTGGCCATTCCCAGCACTAGGAATCTCCAGACTGAAACTCACCCTCCCCAACACATTCACCCCAAGACTTTTCATTGGGAAGGTTTAAAACCCCAGGGATCAAAAGAGGATTCTAATCCTGTGAGGAAAGTATAGAGTGAGAATAGGAGTATTTAAATATTGAAGGATAGCCGGAGGACAGGTTGGCAAGCCTGGATAATGGACCTCTGCCCTAAGAGGAAACCAGCCTTAAAAGAATTTTATATCACCCTGGAAGGAACCCTCCACCCTTTCCCATGTGATAGATGGGTGATAAAAACCTGATCGGATAACAATGCAGGGAGGGTAAATCAGATTAAAACAGCCAGCTGACAAGCCCACAAAAACCACTGGCCTTGGAAACTCCAGTGGCAACCCTCCCGGGTCCCTTCGCTTCTCAGGAGTTTTCTGTTCTATCATTCAATAAACTGTAAAAAGTATTGTGCCAAGTACTATGCCAGGTCATTTAAGAACGTAAAAGTAAACAAAATAATTGTGGTCCCTGACTTTTGGAACAGTCAAGTATTAAATGAATAATTAATTACTTAGAGTAAATTACATTAAGTGCTACTGAACATAACTATGGAGTGCTGTGGAATGTATATGATATAGGCCCTTAGCCCCTTCAAGGAGATAATTGTGAAAATAAATAGCTTAATTTAAAAAACCTTTCTATTTCTTTCTTATTTCTTTCATTTCTTTTTCCCCTTCCTACTAAATGTTTCTCCATCTTTTCCTTTGTCTTCTTTGCTCCTCTTCTAATTTTCATCCCATCAATGACCTAAATCTTGTTTCTTGTAGCTTAAGCCTTCTTAACACACTTGCCATCTGTTCTCCTTCTGGCTCAGAAGCACAAGATTTTATCCTTTGATAATTCTTCATTAGGCTATCTTTATACACTTACAGAGTGTTTTTTAGTTGACAAGCCTTACATTTCACCACTAGTACTTATTGTACTATTATGGTAGAAATTGACCTTTTGAGCGCATATCTAAATGTTATAAAAATACTATGTGAACTGGTTCAGATCCTTTCAAATATAAAATTATATTTTATGTAGTAATTACATTTCACATGACTGACCATTATAATAAAGTTTACCCAGGTATTTGAAATTTTTTATTTTTGAAGATTTTATTTATTGGTTCAGAGAGAGGGAGTACAACCAGAAGGAGCAGCAGGCTGATCAGAGAGCCCAATGGAGGACTTGATCCCATGACTCTGGGCTCACGACAGGAGCCCACGGCAGACACTTAACCTCAATTTATATTCAGATACCTAAAAATCATAATAATCTCCCCTGCTCACTTCATTGTGCAAAGAACCCTGAGTACTCTTCTCTTCTAAAGAGTGGTGAAAATAGAATAGTAGGAGTTAAAAAACAGTAGATTTGGGGAGTGAAAATAAATGCCAAATTGGGGCTAACAATATCACAAAGAAAGGTAGCAAGCATTTGAATTGGCAGATTGGAGTAATGGAGGACAGATCATTAAAATGCCTTCCCTTTTTAAAAAAACTTATTTTAATTCCAGTGTAGTTAACATACAGTATTATATTATTTTCAGATGTGCAAATAGTGATTCAGAGTTCCATATATTAGTGCTCATTGAGATAAGTGTACACTTAATCTCCATCACCTATTTCACCTGTCTCTGCCACCCACCTCCCCTCTGGTAACCATTCCTTTGTTCTCTGTAGTTAAGAATCTGTTCTGTGGTTTGTTTTTCTTTTGTTTGCTGTTTTGTTTCTTAAATCCCACAAATGCATGAAATTATATGGTATTTGCCTTTCTAAAAAAACTAGGAGTAAACTTAACCAAAGAGGTGAAAGACCTGTACTCTGATCAAAAAAGAGAACTACAGACCAATATCCCTGATGAACACGGATACAAAAATTCTCACCAAAATACTAGCCAATAGGATCTAACAGTACATTAAAAGGATTATTCACCATGACCAAGTGGGATTTATTCCCGGGCTGCAAGGTTGGTTCAATATCCGCAAATCAATCAATGTGATACAGCACATTAATGAAAGAAAGAACAAGAACTATGTGATACTTGAAATAGACGCCAAAAAACCATTTGACAAAGTACAGCATCCTTTCTTGCTCAAAACTCTTCAGAGTGTAGGGGTAGAGGGTACATACCTCAATATTGTAAAAGCCATCTATCAAAAACCCACAGGAAATATCCTCAATGGGGAAAAACTGAGAGCTTTTCCCCTAAGGTCAGGAACATGGCAGGGCTATCCACTATTACCAATGCTATTCAACATAGTACTAAAAGTCTTAGCCTCAGCAGTCAGATAACAAAAATTAAAGGCATCCAAATCAGCAAAGAAGTCTAACTCTCACTCTTTGCAGATGATATGATACTTTATGTGGAAAACCCAAAAGACTCCACTCCAAAACTGCTAAAACTCATACAGGAATTCAGTAAAGTGTCAAGATGTAAAATCAATGCACAGAAATCAGTTATATTTCTAACAGCAAGACAGAAGAAAGAGAAATTAAGGAGTCGATCCCATTTACAATTGTACCCAAAATCATAAGATACCTAGGAATAAATCTAACCAAAGAGGCAAAGAATCTTTACTCAGAAAACTATAGAATACTCATGAAAGAACTTGAGGAGACACAAAGAAATGGAAGATGTTCCATGCTCATGGTTTGGAAGAACAAATATTGTGAAAATGTCTATGCTACCTAGAGCAATCTACACATTTAATGCAATCCCTATCAAAATACCATCAACTTTTTTCAAAGAAATGGAGCAAATAATCCCAACATTTATATGGAACCAGAAAAGACCCCCAATAGCCAGAAGATGTTGAAAAAGAAAACCAAAGCTGGCAGCATCACAGTTCCAGACTTCAAGCTTGATTACAAAGCTGTAATCATCAAGACGGTATGGTACTGACACAAAAACAGACACGTAGATCAATGGAATAGAAGAGAGAGCCCAGAAATGGACCCTCAACTCTATGGTCAACTAATCTTTGACAATCTTTTCCTGCTCTGAAAAGCAGCAACCTCTTCTACCTCAGTGGCAACAACTTCTTCCTATACACATTGCCAAAGGTAAGGGAAGCAAGGACACAAATGAGCTGTTGGGACTTCATCAAGATCAAAAGCTTTTGCACAGCAAAGGAAACAGTCAACGAAACCCAACTTGCCTACAAATGGAGTGTTGAGGATATGTAATTTTTCTGAGGCTGTGGGGTGGTGGTGGGTTGTGGTAGTGAATATAGGGCAGCCAGACATCCAGCTGTAATGGTTGTCTATGCTAATAATCACGGTCCACACAGACCAGCAACTTGAATGTCAGTTTTGACTGCGGAAGAATATTTTGAGACCTGATGTTCTGACTAAAGCACCTGGCCTTGTCAGGTGTTCCAGCACTGGTTATTGTTGGCCTTCAGAGGAAGCTTTGATTTTTTCAGTGTCCCAGGGTTTGTTCCTGGTTAGGGTTTTTATTTTTTAATAAATATGCGTTTATTAAAAAAAAAAAAAACTGACATAATGGGAGAAGATATTTGCAAACGACATATCAGATAAAGGGCTAGTATCCAAAATCTATAAAGAACTTATCAAACTCAACACCCAAAAAACAAATAATCCAATCAAGGAATGGGCAGAAGACATGAACAGACATTTCTGCAAAGAAGACATCCAAATGGCCAACAGACACATGAAAAAGTGCTCCACATCAATCAGCATCAGGGAAATACAAACCAAAACCACAGTGAGATACCCCCTCACACCAGTTAGAATGGCTAAAATTAACCAATCAGGAAACAACAGGTGTTGGCAAGAATGTGGAGAAAAAGGAACCCTCCTACACTGTTGATGGGAATGCAAGCTGGTGCAGCCACTCAGGAAAACAGTATGGAGGTTCCTCAAAAAGTTGAAAATAGAGCTACCCTATGACCCAGCAATTGCACTACTGTGTATTTACCCTAAAGATACAAATATAGTGATCTTAAGGGGCACGGGCACCCCAATGTTTATAGCAACAATGTCCACAATAGCCAAACTATGGAAAGAGCCTAGATGTCCATCAACAGATGAATGGATAAAGGATGTGATATATATATATATATATATATATATATATATCCACAATGGAATACTATGCAGCCAGCAGAAAACCCCAAAATCTTAGCATTTGCAACCACGTGGATGGAACTAGAGGGTACTATGCTAAGTGAAATAAGTCAATCAAAGAAAGATAATTATCATATCTCACTGATATGAGGAGCTAGAGAAACAAGACAGGATGATAAAGGAAGAGAGGCAAAAATGAAATAAGAAGAAACCAGAAAGAGACACAAACCATAAGAGACTCAGGAAAGAAACTGAGAGTTGTTGGAAGGGAGTGGGGGTGGAGGGATAGGATGGCTGGGTGATAGACATTGGGGAGGGTATGTGTTATGGTGAACTGATGAATCGTAGACCTACCCCTGAAACAAATAATACATTATATGTTAAAAAAAAGTTGATGAAAGAAATTGAAGATGACAGAAAGAAATGGAAAGACATTCCATGCTCATGGATTGGAAGAACAAATATTCTCAAAATGTATACAACCTAAAGCAATCTACAGATTTAATGCAATCCCTATCAAAATACCACAAGCATTATTCACAGAGCTTGGACAAGCAGTCATAAAATCTGTATGTAACCATAAAAGACCCTGAATTGCCAAAGCAGTCTTGAAAAAGAAAAAGCTGAAGTATCACAATTTTCAACTTCAAGTTGTGTTATAAAGCTGTAGTAATCAAAACAGTATGGTACTGGCACAAAATTAGACACCTAGATCAATGGAACAGAATAGCCCACAAATAAACCCATACTTATGTGGTCAATTAATCTTCAAGAAAGGAGGCAAGAAATGCAATGAGAAAGACCGTCTCTTCAACAAATGGTGTTGGATAAACTGGACATCAACATGCAAAAGAATGAAACTGGACCACTTTCTTACACCATACACAAAAATAAAGGCAAAATCGGTGAAAGACTTAATTGTGATACCTGAAATCATAAAAATCCTAGATGAAAACACGGGCAGTAACTTCTTTGACATAAGCCCTAGCAGTTTCTTTCTAGGTATGTCTCCTGGAACAAGCGAAACAAAAGCAAAAATAAATTGTTGTAACTACATCAAAACAAAAAGCTTTTGCACATCAAAGAAAAGCAAAAAAACTAAAAGGCAACTGACAGAATGGGAGAAGATATTTGTAAATAACATATCCAGTAGAGTATTAGTATCCAAAATATGTAAACAACTTATACAACTCAACATAAAAAAGAAAAACAACCCACAAATAATCTAATTTTAAAATAGGCAAAAGTCCCTTCCCTTTTATTTGAGTCCTCGAGATCAAAAGAAAGCCATATTAGCCTTGTCTGAGAAGGTTCCCAATAACTGAGTCAAGTATCAGTTTTCAAAATTAAATTTAATCTTTGTTTAAGTAACTCTGTACCTAATGTGGGGCTTGGACTCCTGATCCCCATCCTGAGATCAATAGTCTTATGTTCTGGGGCACCTGGGTGGCTCAGAACGCTAAGCCTCTGCCTTCCGCTCAGGTCATGATCCCAGAGTCCTGGGATGGAGCCCCGCATAGGGCTCTCTGCTCAGCAGGGAGCCTGCTTCCCCCCTCCCCCCGCCTCTCTGCCTACTTGTGATCTCTGTCTGTCAAATAAATAAACAAAATCTTAAAAAAAAAATAGTCTCATGTTCTGACTGAGCCAGACAGGCACCCCTCAAATTTAAATTTCAAGTAAATAAACCTAAAACTGATCTATGGTAATGGCCACATTAGTCAGTAAAGTTACTAAAAGAACATTGAATTATACTCCTGAAATGGACATGTGTAGAATATACCTCAATAAAGTTGTTTTTTGAAACTGGAAGGAAAGGGGAGCCTGGGTGGCTCAGTTGGTTAAGCCTCTGACTTCGGCTCGGGTCATAATTCCAGGGTCCTGGGACTGAACCCTGGGATCAGGCTCTCTGCTCAGTAGGAAACCTCTTCTTTCTCTGCTACTTGCCCTGCTTGTGCTTTCTCTCTTTGTCAAATAAATAGTCTTAGGAAAAAAAAAAGACATGAAAGGAAAAAACATTAAAAAATTTGGTCCCTTAGTCACATTAGCTACTTTTCAGGTACCTAATAAACACATGTCAGTACAATTTTGAGCAGTATAAGTCTAGTGCATAAAACTTTTCCATGCTGTTAAAAAAAATACTTCCTTAAATCTATTTCAATATACTTACAACAAATATATGTAATAGCCAAAATAGAAAACATGCAAAAATTTAGTATCCTTAACATATCAGGGACTCGTAAAAGAAATATATAATGGGGGTATGGGAGAAATAGGCTTCCAGTTATGGAATGAATAAGTCACAGGAAAAGAAGGTACAGCATAGGGAAGGTAGTCAATGGAATTGTAATAGCCTTGCATGATGACAGATGGTAGCTAGACTTGTGAACAGAGCATAAGGTATAGAGATGTTGAATCACTATATTGTACACTTGAAACTAATGTAACATTGTGTATCAGTATACTAAAAAAATGTTTAAAAAAGGAAATATACAATGATATTATTAAAGTTCAAGTCAAATGGCAAAGAAATGCAGATTAAAGGAACAGTGAATACATATTTTCACTTATGAAGTAGATTTTTAAAAATAAAACGTTTTTAATATTAGAGAAGAAATGGATGCTGAGAATATTAGAGAAATTATATAGATATATATAGAAGATATAATAATATTAGAGAAGAAATGTGCAGATAGGCACATTAACTGGTATGACCTTTCTGAAAGTTGGTTGGACAGTTTGGAAATAAGTACAAAGACCTTAAAAACAGGCATTCCCTTTAACTCAGCAATTCTAATTTTAGTGATTCATCTTAGAAAAATAATTATGATGAAAGCAAAGTTTTATCTATGAGAGTTTTTGATGTAATATAGTTATAATGACAAAAAGTCAAAATGATTAAATAAGTTATATATTTATAGAATTATTAAGCAGCCTTTTAAAATCATATAGTAGATTACTTAATAGTTATAAATGTCTATTGTTCATTACTTGGTGGGATTGAAAAATAATGACTTTTTTAAAATAAAAGATTATAAATGATCTAGAGTAATCAAACCTATAGAAACAGAAAGTAGAAAGGTGGTTGCCAAGGGCTAGTGGGGGAAGGAAATGGGAAGTTGTTGTTTATTTTTATTTTTATTTTTTAAAGACTTTATTTATTTATTTGACAGAGAGAGCACAAGTAGGCAGAAAGGCAGGTAGAGGGAGAGGGAGAAGCAGGCTCTGTGCTGAGCAGGGAGCCCGATGCGGGGCTCAATTCCGGGACCCTGGGATCATGACCTGAGCCGAAGGCAGCTGCTTAACCAACTGAGCCACCCAGACACCCAGGAGTTGTTTAATGGGTAATGAGTTTCAGTTTTGCAAGATGGAAAAGTTCTGAAGATTGGTTATGCAACAGTGTGAATATACTGTTAAAAACAAAACAGGCCCGGGGCACCTGTGTGGCTCAGTGGGTTGAGGCCTCTGCCTTTGGCTCGGGTCATGGTCTCGGGGTCCTGGGATCGAGCCCCGAGTCGGGCTCTCTGCTTGGGGGGAGCCTGCTTCCCTCTCTCTCTGCCTGACTCTGCCTGCTTATGATCTCTCTCTGTTGAATAAATAAATTTTAAAAACAAAAACCAAAACAAAACAGGCACAAAATGGAGCCATTATGCTAAGCCCCATGTCACCAACCTTGAGACTTGACTTAATTACAGTTTTGGCTTTCACTGAAATGCAATCTTAAAACAGTCAGGAATCCCCTAATTAGCACTAGTTTGTTGATCTGCCTGGTAGATCCCTAATATCCCCAGTAGGAAAATGACCTTACAATAACCAACCAGCTTTTTTTGTCTAGTATAACTTCCTTGTTCCTCTTTCTCCAGCTTATAAGTCTTTCACACAGCTTCTTGAAGCTCCTTTCTTTTAGATGGGTTGCAGCCTGGGGTGTTTGGGCAGCTCAGTCAGTTAAGTGTCTGACTCTTGATCTCAGCTCAAGTTTTGATCTCAGGGTCAGGAATTCAAGCCCCACATTGGACTCCATGCTAGGTGTGGAAGCTACTCAAAAAAAAAAAAAAAAAAAAGATTGGATGTGGCCTGATTTGTGACTTGTTGAAAAAAAGCCAGTAAGATCTTTAAAATATACCCAGTTGAGTGTTGTTTTTTAATAATACTTAATACTACTGAACTGTACACTTAAAAATGGTTAAGATAGTAAATTTTGGGGCGCTTGGGTGGCTCAGTGGGTTAAGTCTCTGCCTTCGGCTCAGGCCATGATCCCAGGGTCCTGGAATCGAGCCCCGCATTGGGCTCTCTGCTCAGCAGGAAACCTGCTTCCTCCTCTCTCTCTGCCTGCCGCTCTGCCTACTTGCGATCTCTCTCTCCCTCTGTCAAATAAATAAATAAAATCTTTAAAAAAAAAAGATAGTAAATTTTATGTTATGTGTATTTTATTACAATTTGAATTTTTTATATTAAAATAAGATAAGATAAATGATCCTGTTTTTATTCTTAATATTATTTTTTATTTTAAATATTATATATACTTTTATGCAAACCAAAATGATTCCAGTAGCTATCTCTGTGTGAAATGATTATTAGTCCATCTCATTTTCTTCTTTTTATTTTTCTGTTCAAGTCTACCATCAACATGTATTACTTTTGTAATCAGAAAAATGTTATTATATCTCCTAACACCTTTGTGGTGACTGAGATTCCTTTAACATGGAACAAGGCCTTACATTCCACATTTAAAAATACATTAAGCCAGGGTGCCTGGGTGGCTGAGTCAGTTAAGTGGCTGCCTTTGGCTCAGGTCATTACCTCAGGGTCCTGGACCATCAGGACTGCTTCAGGCTTCCTGCTCAGGGAGGAGTCTGCTAGCCCCTCTGCCCCTCCTCCTGACCTTTCTTTTTTTTTTTTTTTTAATAAGTGTCTTTTTTTTTTTTTAAGATTTTATTTATTTATTTGACAGAGATCACAAGTAGGCAGAGAGGCAGGCAGAGAAAGAGGAGGAAGCAGGCTCCCTGCTGAGCAGAGAGCCTGATGCTGGGCTCTATCCCAGGACTCTGGGATCATGACCTGAGCCGAAGGCGGAGGCTTTAACCCACTGAGCCACGCAAGCGCCCCTACTCCAGACTTTTCTTAAATAAATAAAATCTTTTTTAAAAATAAAAAATGAAGTACATTAAGCCTGGTGAAAAAAAAATCAAATGGTTTAAATTTACTCTAAGATGTAATGAGGATATCAAGGAGAGAAGTGGCAGGTAACTGGTTGCCTGAAAGGGGCAGGACTAGATGTTTAAAAAATTAACAAAAATCAGGGGTGCCTGGGTAGCTCAGTGGGTTAAAGCTTCTGCCTTCAGATCAGGTCATGATCTCAGGGTCCTGGGCTTGAGTCCCATATAAAGGGTCTCTGCTCGTCAGGGAGCCTGCTTCCTCTTTTCTCTCTGCCTGCCTCTCTGCCTACTTGTGCTCTCTGTCTGTCAAATAAATGGATAAAATCTTAAAAAAAATTTAACAAAAATCGGAGATACAGAAAAGAGAGACAAGATCACCAAACATATTTCAAACACTTCAAAATTTTGCCCAGCACTATCTCTGGTTAGATCATCCAGAAAAGGTGAGAAGACCTAAGATTTCTTGTGAAATAACTTGAGCAAGAAGCAATTTTAGACACAGAAAAGCCCTCTGTCACTTAAACCTGGGAAAATATTACATTGATTTTCTTATTTTCACTGGGAAATTTATGTGTTCAGGTAATTTCTATACTTCCTATTTGTCTCCCTCATTTTTATTTTATTTTAATTATTTCATAGGATAGAGGGGAAGTCACCAGAGGCCCATTACACATGTGTTCACCCTCTTGGGCATCTCTGCACTTGATGGCAGTAACCAGAATGTGTTTCCCAGTGCACACACTGACTGCATAAAGGAAAGAATTTGAGACCTTCTGCCACTTAATATATGGTATGAATGCAGTGACCACCCATGCAGAATTTTTAAGAACACCTAATTTTCAAATATAAAGTTGTGTTGCATAATTACAGTCCAATGTTTGGTTTGGAAACTATGGTCACCATGAATTGGGAGATAGACATTCCTTTACTTTCTGGCACATGTGGATTGAGCAGGCACTTTGATTCCACCAATGGAGTGGGGTTTGTTTTCTTCAGAAAGATCTAAGGGCTCCCACTGTTGTTGCCCTTTAGGAAGAGATTTAAAGATCATTTTCCCAATACCAACAAATTGTATTAATCTCAAATCAAATAAATGTTTTCAGCTTTGGTTTTAGTTGAGCAACAGGTTAAGGAATCTTGTAGCTGCACTTTCTTCACCTATAACACACATAGAGAAAAAGCATAGCCTTCAAGCTCTGATCTACAAAGAGTTAATATCTTAAGAGCTAAACAGAACTGTATTAATTCCTCTCTTAATGAGCCAGGAAGACAAGAGGATTCTAGAGGACCAGAGGACACCAGAACAGTCAGAAAAGAATTAGAGTGAGCTCTCTGGAGGAAGCAAGAACTGTAAGTTTATCTGTAACACACATAGTCCCTTATTTCTTTCCCCTGGGTGTTTTTGGGGAGAGTGAAATAAGTTTATTTATTTTGTATTGTATTGCCTGCCTCCCTGGCATCCAGGTACCACATCATTAGGTCTTCTTTAATCCTGTCACCCTCTTGACTCCATTCCATATTTCACTAGTTGGCAAGTCTTTTCATGCTCCTTCCTCAGTGTCTGTGATCCATCCCACTTTTCCATCTCCCGTCACCATCCTTCCTAGTTCAAGGCCACTTGCCTGAACCATAGTAATATCCTTACATTCCTCCTTTCTGCCAGTCTCTCTAACTGACTAATGCCAGATCAATCTTCGTAAAGCTCTCCTGCAGCTCTGACTCTACTGCTCTTGTGCTCAAAATTTGTAATCATTGCCAATTATCTGCAGAATGATTAAAACTCCTCTGACATATATGCAAGGTCTTCCAAAATATGTCTCCTTTCACTTAAATTCCCACAGCTTTCTTTCTCTTATCAGCATGCCTACCTGCTACTGTCTGAGACCACCCTGCTCCTTGCACACCCCTGACTCCATTTAAACAGGCTTCCCTGTGGAACACTCTATCTCCACCTGCCACAGTCCCTGCCAGACTCCAGCAGTGCCCCCTCCATTAAGCTTTATCTGGTCCTTCAAGTGAATGTGAATCTTCCTTGACACTCTTATTTTGCTTTGTTCTTCTCTGATTGACTCTTAATATATTTACCTTACGGTGAAGGATGTGCTCTTCTCATTTCCCCTCTTAATTATTCACCTCCTAAGAGCAAGGGCTCTATTTTTCTTCCTGTAGCAACTACACAAAATGAGTACACAGTAACACTTGTCAAATTTAGTTCAATCCAAATTCCAGGAATTCTGTCATCTTTTCTGAGCATTCATACAACCGATGCTGCAATTACAGAGCCTGCACTTTTTTCCAAAGCCTTTCTTTATCTCTGCTCCAAGTTTCTTTCTCAATACTTACATCTCATTTGCTTCTATCCTCTTACAGACTGGCTCCTCCTGGGTTCTCTTGGTCACTATAAAAATATTCTTTAAAGGTCTATTCATAATTTGTCCCTTCCTGCTCCTAGACCTTCAACTCAGTAGCCTCACTGCAGCCCCCCTTTCAGGGACTTGACTCTTTTGGGGGCCTGCTAAAAGTAAGTCCTTATACAGTGGGAAGACTTGAATTCTAGTCCATATTCAGTGGGAAATAGTTAAAACCCTACTTCTATATTTTGTTACACAGGTGTACTTAATCCACTAATTTTTAAAAGAGGGGAATATTTTTGCAGCATCATTTCCTGTGCACTACTGAAATGCTACTGGCATTCCTTTGAGCAGATTTTCCACTTGATTTTTGAAATTTTCTTATTCCTCCTCTCTACTGCTCCAGTCAGTGACATCACTATGGCTTTCACTTCACTGTGTTCTTAGATATAGAGGGGAATTAATACAAAACTGTAAAAGCATTAAAAGCAATTCCAGAAAGGAAAACAATTTCTTCTACAATCTGATGTCATAGTAATGCATCTGCTAAAAAATTATTATACATCTGCAGGTACCAGGCACTGTGTTAAGCACTCTGTGTACAAAGATGTCCTCAAAAGAGTTTATGGACTAGTGAGGAGGCACATGATGTGTAACCACTATAGAGAACTGACTCATATTCACCAACACACAAGAAAAATCATATATAACATAATATAACTCAGTACCTTATACAGAAAAATACGATGTAGACTTATCAGTTGGCCAGAGGCTAGTTCAGTGGACACGATAAATATAGCATTTACCTCATTTGGAGCCTATACTAAATACCAACCATCGTGCTTAGCTTTTTTTTTTTTTTTAAAGATTTTATTTATTTATGTGATAGAGAGAGATACAGCAACAGAGGGAACACAAGCAGGGGGAGTGGGAGAGGAAGAAGCATGCTTCCTACTAAGCAGGGAGCCTGATGCGGGGCTCAATCCCAGGACCCTGGTATCATGACCTGAGCCAAAGGCAGACACCTAACAACTGAGCCACCCAGGCGCCCCCATGCTTAGCTTTTTATAGGCATTATCTTAATTGATACTCATCATAACCATATGAGGTTAGCATTTCATCCCTATTTTATAGATAAAGAAGCTAAGGAAAGTGGTTAAGTAACTTGTCCATGGTCACACATGACAGAAAAATGTGAATCCGTGTCTTTCTTATTCTTAGACTCTTGATTATAACCATGATTTACAGTTCATTCTCTCCAAATTTAATCAGAGGTAGAGGAGCTGGCTGTATAATTTTAATTGCTGGTGTCATCAAGCTGACTTTATGCACCTATCACTATTTTTTAAAGATTTTATTTATTTATTTGACAGACAGAGATCACAAGTAGGCAGAGAGGCAGGCAGAGAGAGAGAGGGAGGAAGCAGGCTCCCCACTGAGAAGAGAGCCCAATTTGGGGCTCAATCCCAGGACCCTGAGATCATGACCTAAGCCGAAGGCAGAGGCTTAACCAACTGAGCTACCCAGGCACCCTGCACCTATCACTATTAAAGGGTTATTTTTTGTTCTCCCTCACGCTTCCTTTGCCCCAGTGCACCACAATTCTGAATATCACTTCGAGGGAATTCTTTTAGTCTTTCATTCCATTGAGTTCAAAACAATTGATAAGCCCTCCTTACTTACATCTACTCTCCAGTCCTTTTCCCAGAGAGATTAAATCTGGCCACTTTGTTGGGTTTGGATGTTCCTTTAATCATGCCTCCAGTACTGTCTCTCCTGGGTTTTCTTTTCTGGTATTCTAAACCTTCCTGTCTTTAGTGGAGTTTTTTGACTTCTGTTTTAATACTTTTCAGTTGCTCCACAGTGCCACACAGCTTTGATGGTGTATTTTGGAATGGTGAGAAATGAGGACAGTCTTCTCTGGGCTCAGACAGTAAGGAACTACAGAATCTGTTCTGCTATAGTTCCATTTTTACAAATGGCTTCAGGTCCCAAGGACAAGGCCTGTAATGCAATCACCTCTCCTTTTCCTTCATGTTACTTCTCTAAGATAGGAGGCTGGGAAGATCGGATAATTTAGCAAACTTGCAAAAGCTACCTTAAATTTGAGATTTACTTTAAGACAAAATGGTTTCCTTGATTGCTTTCATTCTGTTCTAGCCTTATGGCTTTTTTTTTTTTTTTTTAAGATTTTATTTATTTGACAGAGA
The DNA here is from genome assembly GCF_010015895.1 of Lontra canadensis. Classification (NCBI taxonomy): domain Eukaryota; kingdom Metazoa; phylum Chordata; class Mammalia; order Carnivora; family Mustelidae; genus Lontra; species Lontra canadensis. The sequence goes on from NW_022631006.1 coordinate 29,685,339, forward strand.
GAGGGATTACAAGCAGAGGGAGTGGGAGAGGGAGAAGCAGGCTCCCTGGCAAGGGGGGGAGCCCAGTGCGGGACTCGATCCCAGGACCCTAGGATCACGACCTGAGCCAAAGGCAGATGCTTAACAACTGAGCCACCCAGACACCCCTCACCTCAGGACTTTTGTCTAATATGTGAAAAGACATCCACTTTCAGGTGATTATTTAGTTTCTTTATTTTTTTATTTTATTTTTTAAGTTTTTTTAATTTATTTGACAGATCACAAGTAGGCAGAGAGGCAGGCAGAGAGAGAGAGAAGGAAGCAGGCTCACCACTGAGCAGAGAGCCTGACTTGGGGCTCAATCCCAAGACTCTGAGGTCATGACCCAAGCCGAAGGCAGAGGCTTTAACCCACTGAGCCACCCAGGCACCCCTATTTAGTTTCTTTAAAATAGGTATGCTGGGCACCTGGGTGGTTCAGATGGTTAAGTATCCGCCTTTAGCTCAAGTCATGATCTCTAGGCCCTGAGATTGAGGCCCACATTGGGCTCTTGGCTCAGGGGGAAGTCTGCTTCTCCCTCTCCCTCTACTTCTGCCCCTGCTCATGCTCACTCTCTGTATCTCTCTGTCTCAAATGAATAAATAAAACATTTTTAAAAAATAAAATAGGTGTGCTATAAAAATCCATATAGGTCTATTTAAAATTATATCATTGGAAAGATCTTCTCCACTTATTATGTTTTTTAAAAATGAAACATTATAGAATGGAATATGAATGAGCCAATTGAAGTTAAAATGTCTGGAAAGTAGATCAGCAAATGGTAATATTCTTTTCCAGTGATAGAATTTCTCTATTACATTTCTCTGTTTGTTCAAAGTAAGCTTGTAAATAAGCTTCTTCAGCTGACAAGTCAAGCTAACTTCTGCAGAAAGGGGGTATTTGTTATACAGCACATATTACTTTCCTATAGAACCTAAGAGCAGGAACAGAGACAGGCCTCGAAAAAGATTAGAATCAAGGACAGGAAGCTTCAGGACTTCTTGACTCATCTCAGTCACTCAGTGTCATTCTCTCTCTTGATTTGTTGATTCTTCTATTAATTTACTCAACATATGTCTATTAGGAGCCTTCTATGTTCCAAGAACTGTTCGCACACTGGTAAATAGAGGTAAACAAAATTAACCAATTTTCTGCCTTCAAAGTTGTTCTATTTTAGTGGGAGAAGACAGACAATAAACAAATACAAATAAAAATATAGTGTTACAAGGGAAATAAACAGGGCAAAATATAGTGTTACAAGGGAAATAAACAGGACAGAGTGTAACGGAGGAAGTGCTCACTTTAGTTATGAAGGTCAAACAAAGTCCTCTTGGCAAATGAAAAGATGCTGAGAGACTGAAGGATGCGATGGAAATGGCCATGTAAAAAACAGTGGAAAGAGCATTCTTGTAAAAGGGCAAGGAGCTTAATGCTTGGGCGAGCAAATAGGAAGCTGGTGTCCTTTATTTTTATAGTTTGCTAGAAGAAGAGATGTTCAAGGTGTGGATCTGAGAAATAGGAAGAAGGTCAGATCATGGAGGGCTTTGTCAGCCATGGTAAGGAGTTTGGATGTGATTTGATTTGATTTGATTATTTATTTATTTATTGAGAAAATGCATGAGCAGGGTGAGAGGGGCAGAAGGAGAGAGGGAGAGAGAATCTTAAGCAGGCTTCATACCCAGCATGGAGCCTGACATGGGACTTGATCTCACGACACTGAGATCATGACCTGAGCCAAAATCAAGAGTCAGATGCTTCACTGACTGAGCCACCCAGGCACCCCAGATTTTATTTTATTTTTTAATTTTTTTTAAGATTTTATTTATTTATTTGACAGAGAGAGAGAGAGCACAAGTAGGCAGGGAGGCAGGCAGAGAGAGGGGGAAGCAGGCTCCCTGCTGAGCAGAGAGCCCAATGCGGAGCTCGATCCCAGGATCTTGAGACCATGACCCGAGTTGAAGGCAGAGGCTTAATCTACTGAGCCACCCAGGTGTCCCCAGATTTTATTTATTTATTTATTTATTTAAAAAAGATTTTATTTATTTATTTGACAGACAGAGATCACAAGCAGGCAGAGAGGCAGGCAGAGAGAGGAAGGGAAGCAGGCTCCCTGCCAAGGAGAGAGCCCGACACGGGGCTCGATTCCAGGGCCCCGAGACCATGACCCGAGCCGAAGGCAGAGGCTTTAACCCACTGAGCCACCCAGGCGCCCCCAGATTTTATTTTAAATGTGAAGGAAAGCCATTGGGGAATTTTGGGCAGGAAATGCTATGACCTGGGTTGTCTTACAAAGGTTACTCTGAATGTTTCAGGGACAGTTGATGGAAGAAGGAGAGGAAAATAGGGAGAGCATTAGGAAAACATAGCCCAGGAAGGACTAATAAGAAGTTGCTACGGGGGCGCCTGGGTAGTTCAGATGGTTAAGCGTCTGCCTTCAGCTTGGGTCATGATCTTCAGGTCCTGGGATTAAGGATTAAGGAGCCCAATGTGGGTTCCCGGCTCAGCAGAGAGTCTGCTTCTCCCTCTCCCTCTGCCTCTCCCCCTGCTTGTGCTCTCTGTCCCCCTCTCTCTCTCTCTCTCAAATAAATAAATAAATAAATCTTAAAAAAAAAGTTGCTATGGCTAAGGTCAAAAAGTTTGCTGCCTGTGTTCTCTTCTAGGATTTTAATGGTTTCCTGTCTCACATTTAGGTTTTTATCCATTTTGATTTTTTTTTAAGATTTTATTTATTTATTTGACAGAGAAAGATCACAATAGGCAGAGAGTCAGGCAGAGAGAGAGGAGGAAGCAGGCTCCCTGCTGAGCAGAAAGCCCGATGCAGAACTCGATCCCAGGACCCTGAGATCATGACCTGAGCTGAAGGCAGAGGCTTTAACCCACTGAGCCACCCAGGTGCCCCATTTTGACTTTATTTTTATGGTGTAAGAAAGTGGTCCAGTTTCATTCTTCTGTGTGTTGCTGTCCAGTTTGCCCAACACTATTTGTTGAAGAGACTGTCTTTTTTCTATTGGATATTCTTTCCTGCTTTGTTGAAGATTAGTTGACCATGAAGCAACAGTTTTAGAGCTAAGAGACTGGGTACTATAATCCAGAAAAAGAGTGTTGACCAATGTGTGAGGCGACTTTACAGACAGGATTTCTCCAGTTATTTCTCTAGTTATTTCTCCAGTTATTCAGGGTATAGAGCAGAACATGGCCATACCAGAACTTCCAAGCTTATATAATAATTCTGGCCATCCAAAGAGGCTAATTTAACTCTCTCAGTCCCATTTCCAACCATTTGAGAAAGAGAATCTGATTGGCCCAGCTTGGGTCAATTGTTTACCCTGGTCCAATGAGCAGTGACTGTGGGTCCTGAATCATAGACTATAAACTGGTTACTGAAGGGTCAGTCCTCGTAAAGGAAATGGGGAGTCGGGGGTCAGAGGATTCTTTCTTAGAGAAAGGGGATGGTCACTGGCTTCCAGGATGAGCAGACACTTAAAAAATGCCCCCAAAAGGATGAATATCAATTCTATAATCAGAAGAATTGATTTCATTTCATTTTTTTTAAAGGATTTTATTTATTTGACAGAGAAAGACACAGTGAGAGAGGGGACACAAGTAGAGGGAGTGGGAGAGGGAAAAGCAGGCTTCCTGCTGAGCAGGGAGCGTGATGCAGGGCTTGATCCTAAGACTCTGGGATCATGACCTGAGCTGAAGACAGACGCTTAACGACTGAGCCACCCAGGCACCCCCAAATTGATTTCATTTTAAATAAGTTGGGTCATTATCACTGAATGCTCAGTCTTACCCCCTCCCCTTTTTTTTAAAAGCAGGTTCCACAGCCAGTGTGGGGCTTGAACTTGCAACCCTGAGATCAGGAGTCACATGCTCTATGAACTGAGTCAGCCAGGTGCCCAAAATATTTTTTTTCTTAATTTTATTTTAAGTAATCTCTACCCACAATGTGGGGCTTGAACTCATGACCCTGAGATCAGGGGCCACATGCTCTACTGAATGAGCAGGCCAAGTACCGCTTAGTCTTAACTCTTTAGTAAAGAGTGGTCAACACCACCACAAAAAGAATGCTAGTGAGTCATGTGTCATGTACCATCAAGAAAGTGTTGATAGGACACCTGGGTGGCTGAGTTGGTCAAGTGACTGCCTTCGCCTCATGATCCCAGAGTCCCAGGATCGAGTCCCATATTTGGTTCCCCGCTCCATGGGGAGTCTGCTTCTCCCTCTGACCTTCTCCCCTCTCATGGTTTCTTTCTCTCTCTCTCAAATAAATAAATAAAATCTTTAAAAAAAATAAAGTGTTGGGCGCCTGGGTGGCTCAGTGGGTTAAGCCTCTGCCTTTGGCTCAGGTCATGATCTCAGGGTCCTGGGATCGAGGCCCGCATCGGGCTCTCTGCTCAGCCGGGAGCCTGCTTTCTCCTCTCTCTCTCTATGCCTGCCTCTCTGCATACTTGTGATCTCTCTCTCTGTTTCAAATAAATAAAATCTTTAAAAAAAATAAAAAAATAAAAATAAAGTGTTGATAAATTCATAATACAACTTAAGTACAGCCTGTAGAAGATATCCTAAAGTTGCATGTAATTGATGAACTTGCCTTTATTTCAGTGTCCTCTGGGATCGCCTATAGCTTGGAAATTGATAGGAAATCACATCTCCTGTGGACAACACATCAAAGGACCTATTTGAGACATAGACAATTACCTCTGATGGTACCAGTGTCAAAAGGTAAATTGTGCCTAAAGATGGAAGTCTTTTATTTTTTTTTTAAGATTTTTTTTTTTTATTTGACAGAGAGAGGAGACATAGCCAGAGAGGGAACATAAGCAGGGAGAGCGGAAGAGGGAAACGCAGGCTTCCTGCCAAGCAAGGAGCCGGATGTGGGACTTGATCCCAGGACTCTGGGATCATGACCTAAGCTGAAGGCAGATGCTTAATGACTGAGCCACCCAGGCACCCCTAAATGTGGAAGTCTTTTAAAATCAAAACAATGTTCAGTCTGTCATTGTGGGGCATTTTGCCAGCTTCAGAGTGATTGCTTTGCTCTCAGGTCTTTTCCTTAATCTTCTCAACATTTTATTTCTTAATTCTTTTTTTTTTTTAAGATTTTATTTATTTATTTGAGAGAGAGACAGTGAGAGAGAGCATGAGCGAGGAGAAGGTCAGAGAGAGAAGCAGACTCCCCGCGGAGCCGGGAGCCTGATGTGGGACTTGAGCCCGATGTAGGACTCGATCCCGGGACTCCAGGATCATGACCTGAGCCGAAGGCAGTCGTCCAACCAACTGAACCACCCAGGCGTCCCTTATTTCTTAATTCTTACAACAAAAGTCTTACTGTGCAAATTTAGAAGGTAAGGGTAAACACCACCACAACAAAAGTGGAGACAAATGAATGGTCCATTCCTCTATTCACATGGTTAGTCCTTCACTCTCACTAAGCAAAGGTGGGAAATTTAAGATGGAAGAGCACAGCCCCACAAGAACTTCTTCTACACTTAAGATATTATTTTAACTTTGTTCCTACCCTCCCACCTCTCAGTCATAGTTACTTGACTTCACTCGATTTCACTTCTATATAATTTTTTCAAAGGTAGGGCACTTTATGCACTGCCTATGGGAATAAAAAGACTGAAGTCACTTAGGACAAAAGCTCGACATTATCTAGTAAGTTCAACATGCAGCTTTACTTCTGGGTAGAAAATTTGCAGAAAATTTTGCATATGTGTACCAGGAGATATATACCAGAATGGTCATAGCAGCGTTATTCATAAGATAAAAAATGGGAAAAAAAAATGGAAACAATGTAAAATGTCCATAGTTGGGGAAGTTAATGCACATTGATATATATTCATACAATGTAATAACAAATGTATTTTCTTTATAATAAATAAATCTTATTTTCTTTAAAGTTATAAAGAGGGGCACCTGGGTGGCTCAGTCATTGGGGATCTACCTTCAGCGTGGTTCATGATTCCCATGATCCTGGGATCAAGCCCTGCATTGGGCTCCCTGCTTGGAGCCTACTTCTCTCTCTCCCTCGGCCTGCTGCTCTCACTGCTGTGATCTCTCTCTCTCTCTGTCAAACAAATATATAAAATGTTTTTTAAATTTTTTAAATAAAAATAATAAAGTAATATAAGGCAGTTAGTAGTAATAGAACATTTAAGATAGTGGTTACCTCTGGGAGAAGAAGGGAATAGATGGGTGGGAACTTACAGAGGGTTATTCATGTAGTAGTAACTGCTTCTTAAGCTAGTATGGATGTTTTTGTACACTTTATTATTCTTCAAACTGCCCACATGTCTTTTATTTCCTCATTTATAGTGTGAGCTGTATATGCTAACATTTTTGTAATAATATACATAATACATGCTTATATAATACATTATATTATACCAGTTTTATTGGGATATAATTTATATGCCACAAAATTCATTGTTTTAAAGTGTACAATTCAGCAATTTTTACTGTATTCACAGAGTTTTTTGAATTCATCCTCACTAATTTCAGGACGTTTAATTACCCCAAAAAGAATCCCTGTAGCGATCATTTCCCTTGTCCCCACATTCTGCCCCTGATAATCATTTATCTGCTTTCAGGCTCTATCAATTTGCTTATTCTTTATAAATGACATTCTTTGTAAATCAAGTCATATAACCCATGGTTTTTGTGAGTCTGGTTTCTTTCACTTGTCATAGTGTTTTCAAAGTTCATCCATGTTGCAGCATTTATCAATACCTTCATTTTTTGCTGAATAATACCTCATTGTATGGGCATATCACATTTTGTTTATGTATTCATCAGTTGGTAGACATTTGGGTTGTTTTCACATTGGCGCTATTATGAGTAATACTGCTATGAATATTTGTGTATAAGTTTTTTGTGTGGACGTGTTTTTATTTCTCTTACGTATATACCTAGAAGTGAAATTGCTGGGTCATGTAGTAGCTCTATGTTTAACATTCTGGGGAATTGCCAGACAATTTTTTTTTTTTTTTTTTTTTAAGATTTTATTTATTTATTTGACAGAGAGAGATCACAAGTAGACAGAGAGGCAGGCAGAGAGAGAGAGAAGCAGGCTCCCTGCTGAGCAGAGAGCCCGATGCGGGACTCGATCCCAGGACCCTGAGATCATGACCTGAGCCGAAGGCAGCGGCTTAACCCACTGAGCCACCCAGGCGCCCCTGCCAGACAATTTTTAAAGCAGTTGTACCCTTTTATGTTCCTACCAACAATGTATAAGAGTTCTAATTTTTTCATATTTTCAGTTGTTATTGAAGTGATATTTTGTGTGGTTTTTAAAAATTTGTTATTTCTCTTGTGGTTTTGATTTGCACTTCCCTAATGAATAATCACACTGAACATCTTTCATGTTTTTATCAGCCACTTCTATAGCTTCTTTGGAAAAAATCTCTTTAGATCCTTTGTCCATTTTTATTAATTTATTTGTATCTTTTTAAAGATTTTATCTATTTGAGAGGAGGGGGAGAGTGAGAGGGAGAAGCAGACTCCCCACTGAGCTGAGAACCTGGTGTGGGGCTCAATCCCAGGACCGTAAGATCATGACCTGAGCCGAAGGCAGAGGCTTAACCAGCTGAGCCACCCAAGCGCCCTTTTGTCCATTTTTAAATTGTCTTATTTGTCTTTATATTGTTGGTTGTAAGAGTTCTTTATGTATTTTGGATATAAATCTCTTATCAGATACATGATTTGAAAATATTTTTCCCATTCTGTGGGTTGTCTTTTTACTTTCTTGTTTTGTCCCCAAAGACTTTATTTATTTATTTGACAGAGAGAGACACAGTGAGAGAGGGAACATAAGCAGGGGGAGTGGAAAGGGTGAAGCAGGCTTCCCACTGAGCAGGGAGCCCAATTCCGGGCTTGATCCCAGGACCCTGGGATCATGACCTGAGCCAAAGGCAGCCGCTTAACTGTCTGAGCCATCCAGGCGCCCCTATTTACTTTCTTGATAGTGTCCTCTGAATCACAAAAGTTAATTTTGATGAAGTCCAATTTATTTGTTTTTTCTTTTGTCACTTGTGCTTTTGGTTTCATGTCTAACTTCATTGTATTGTATTTAACACTGCCTAATGCGAGGTCACAAAGGTCACAAAACATATTTCTATGTTTTCTCTAAGAATTTTGTAGCTTTGTAGTTTAGCTTTTTACATTTAGGTCTGTGACCCATTTTCAATTACTTTTTTATATGGTATGAGATAAGGTTCCAACTTCATCCCTTTTTTTTTTTTTAAGATTTTATTTATTTATTTGAGAGAGAATGTGAGCAAGAGAGGGAGAACTCAAGCAAGTTAGGGAGGGGCAGAGAGTGAGGTAGAAGCAGATTCCCCACTGAGCAGGGAGCCCAGCATGGGGCTCTGTCCCAGGACCTTGGGATCATGACCTGAGCTGAAGGGAGATGCTTAACTGACTGAGCCACCAGGTGCCTCAGATCCAACTTCATTCTTTTGCATGTGTATATCTCGTCCCCCAGCACCATTTGTTGAAAATATGATTCTTTCCCCGTTGAATTTTTGTGGCATGTTTGTTAGCATTTAACTGTAAATGTGAGGGTTTACTTCTAGACTCTCAGTTTTATTCCATTGCTGTGCATATGTATCCTATATCAATACTATGCTGTCTTGATTATTGTAGCTTTGTAATAAGTTTTGAAATCAGGATGTATGGATATTCTGGGTTCCTTGCATTTCCAAATGAACTTTAGGATCAGCTTGTCAGTGTATTGGGGATAAAAGCCAACTGGAATTTTGATAGGAACTGCACTGAATCTGTACATGAATTGTGGACATCTTGGCATCTTATCAATATTAAGTCTTGAGGGGTATCTGGGTGGCTCAGTTGGTTAAGTGTCTGCCTTCGGCTCAGGTTATGATTCCAGGGTCCTAGGATGGAGTCCCACATTAGGCTTCCTGCTCAGCGGGGTGTCTGCTCTCTCTCTCTCTCTCTCATGCACTCTCTCTCTAATAAATAAATAAAGTCTTTAAAAAAATATTGAGTCTTAAAATCCATGAACATGAGATGTTTTCCTTTTTTTTTTTTTTTTTTAAGATTTTACTTATTTAAGGGTACCTGGGTAGCTTTGTCAGTTAAGTGTCTGCCTTTGGCTCAGGTCATGATCTCAAGGTCCTGGGATGGAGGCCCCCCCAACCCATGGGGCTCCCTGCTCAGTGGGAAGTCTGCTTCTCCCTCTCCCTCTGCCTCTTCCCCTGCTCATGTGCACATACATACTCTCTCTCTCTTTCTCTTTTCCTCTCTCTCTCAAATAAAATCTTTTTTAAAAAAGATTTTATTTATTTATTTGACACAGAGAGAGATCACAAGTAGGCAGAGAGGCAGTTAGAGAGAGGGGGGAAGCAGGCTTCCCGCTGAGCAGAGAGCCCGATGCGGGGCTCAATCCCAGGACTCTGAGATCAGGACCTGAGCCAAAGGCAGAGGCTTAACCCACTGAGCCCCAGGCACCACTCAAATAAAATCTTTTAAAAATTTTTTACTTATTTATTTGAGAGGCAGAGAGAGCAGGGTGATGGGGAAGATGAGGGAAAGAGACAAGCCAACTCTGTGTTGAGCCTGATACAGAACCTGGTACAGAGCTCAGTCTCAAAACCCTGACGATCATGACCTGAGCTGAAAAGAAGAGTCAGACATTTAAATGATTAAGCCACCCAGGTGCCCCACATTGATTGATTTTCATATGTTAAACCAAGCTGTATTGCTGGGATAAGTTCAATTTGGTTATAGCAAAAGTCTTTTTATGTGTTGTTCAATTCAGGTTGTTATTATTTTGTTGAGGATTTTGTTTCTATAATTATAAGAGATACTGATCTGTAGTTTCTTGTGGTATCTTTGGTTTGGGCCTCATGCAGTAAGTTGGGAAGTGTTGCCTCTTCTATTTTTTGGAAGACTTTGTGAAAGATTGATGTTATTTCTTCTTTAAACATTTGGTAGAATTCATCATTGAAATCATCTGACTTTGGGATTTTTTTTGTGGGATGTTTTTTGTTATAAATCAGTCTCATAAATCTGTCCAGATTTTCCATTTCCTCTTGGGTCAATCTTAGTGGTTTGTGTCTTTCTAGGAAATTGTCCATTCCACCTAGGTTATCTGATTTATTGACATACAGTTGTTTGTAGTATTCTCAGATAATTCTTTTTATTTATTTAGGGTTGATAGTGATGTGATCTCATTCATCCCTGATTTTAGTGATTTGAGTCTTCTCTCTTTTATTTTGGTCAATCTATCTAAAGTTTTGTCAATTTTGTTGATCTTTCAAAGAACCAATTTTAGTTTTGTTAATTTTCACTATTGTTCTTTTGCTTCCTATTTCATTTATCCTGCTCTGATCTTTGTTATTTCTTTCCTTCTGCTTGCTTTGGGTTTAGTTTCCTCTTCTCTCTAATTTCTCATGGTGAAAGTTAGTTGATTTGAGATTTTTTTTAATATAGGCATTTATAGCTATAAATTTCCTGTTATCTGTTATCTCTGTGTTAACTACATCCAATAAATTTTGGGATGTGTTTTCATTTGTATAAGACATTAACAATAAAACATTTTTAATTAAAAAAAATAAGGAGGACCCATGGTGGGATGTAGTCAAGCTGGTAGATAACCAAGGCCACATGTCTAGACCTTGTTCAATCACTGATGCTAAATGGATCATAATATTTCAATAAGTAAAATATCTAGAGATGCCTGGGCTGGCTCAGTCAGCAGAACATGTGGCTCTTGACCTTGGGGTCATGATTTGAAGCCCCAAATTGGATGAAGAGTTTACTTAATAAAAAAGAAAGGAAAAACCAAAAAAGAAAAATCTACTATGTTCAGTATGCTCTTCACCAGTGCACAACTTGGAATTTTGTGCTTCTCAAAGCTTTAACTGTTTGACAAACTGAAATGTGAGCTGGCTGAGAAAAGTTTTAAAGTCAGAAAAGTCATAGTACTAGTGACAGAAAACCCTGTGCAGGAGCTAAACACCTAGAGAGTCTAGTCAGTTTTGAGGCCATCCACATGACCAAAAACCCAAACTACCTTAACATTTCTTCAGAATAAGGTACCAAAATGAAGGATGTACATGTTCACTTTGTGGGGAAAGAAATTTTGTGGGGTTTACTACCAACCGTGTCAAATTTTCTTCCTGTTATTTATGAAATAGCTAAAAGTAAAAAAAGTGTTTGTTATAAATGAAGATTTTCATAAAGGTTTATAGTCATGTTAAAAATTTTATTCCTAAAAATATTTATTCCTAGTGATCATCTTTCTTTCTTGTTAAGCCAAGTGTGCTTGGCAATCAGCTACATTATTTTGTAAGTTCATGGATTTGGAAGTTACAGCTTTTTAATTCTCCCCATTCTAAGCAATCTTGAATTTATTTCGGAAACTTTGCTTTGGGAGAAGAGAAACATTTTTTTTTAAGATTTTATTTATTTATTTGACAGAGAGACACGGTGAGAGAGGAACACAAACAGGAGGAGTGGGAGAAGGAGAAGCAGACTCCCTGCTGAACAGGGAGCCCAATGCAGGGCTCAATGCCAGGACCTTGGGATCATGACCTGAGCTGAAGGCAGACACTTAATGACTGAGCCACCGTGATTCATGAACTCTTTACTTATGCTAATACAGGTGTAGCTACCTTTTGTCACTGTACAACACCATTGACTGTATTCACTATGCTGTACCTTTCATCCCTGTGACTTACTCATTCTGTAACTGGAAACCTATTTCTCTCCCTCCCCTTCCCCTATTAGGCCCATTCTTCTATCCCTTCTCCTCTGGTAACCACCAATTTGTTCTCTGAATTTATGGGTTTATTTCTGCTTTTGGGGTTTTTTTAACTTATTTTTAAAAAGATTTATTTGTTTATTTATTTGAGAAAGAGAGAGAGAGAGAGTAGCACACCCATGAGCAGGAGGAGGGTCACAGGGAGAGGGAGAGAATCTTAATCAGACTCCCCACTGAGCATGGAGGAGCCCAATGCGGAGCTCAGTCTCATGACCTGAGATCCTAACCTGAGCCAAAACCAAGAGTTGGAGGCATAACTGACTGAGCCACCCAGTTACCCCTTGTTTGTTTTTTAGATTGCACACATAAGTGAAATCATACTGTATTTGTCTTTATCTGACTTATTTCACTTAGCATACTACCCTATAGGCCCATCCATGTTGTCACACACGGCAAGATCTTATTTTTTATGACTGAATAATACTCCATTGTATACATATACCACATTTTTTAATGTTAATTTTTTTTTCAAAATTTTATTTAAATTCTAGTAGTTAACATACAGTGCAGTGTTGGTTTCAGAACTACAATTGAGTGATTCATCACTTACCTAAAACACCTAGTGCTCTTCTTATTAAGTGCCCTCCTTAATACCCATCACCCACCTAGCCCATCCCCCACCTGCCTCCATCCATCACCCTTCAGTTTGTTCTCTGTAAGAGTCTCTGTGGTTTGTTTTCCTCTTTCTTTTTACTTCTTTTTTTTTCATACCACATGTTCTTTATCTATTCACCTATCTTGGGTTACTTCTATATCTTGACTATTCTAAATAATACCAAAGTAAACATGCATATATATTTTCGAATTAGTGTTTTTGGGTTTTTAGGGTAAATACCCAGTAGTTGAATTACTGGATCATATGGTGATTCCATTTTTTTTTAAAGATTTTATTTATTTATTTGATAGAGATCACAAGTAGGCAGAGAGGCAGGCAGAGAGAGAGGAGGAAGCAGGCTCCCTACTGAGCAGAGAGCCCGATGCGGGGTCGATCCCAGGACCCTGAGATCATGACCTGAGCTGAAGGCAGAGGCTTAACCCTCTGAGCCGCCCAGACACCCTGGTGATTCCATTTTTAATTTTTGAGGCACCTCCATACTGTTTTCCACAGTGGCTGCATCAATTTACATTCCTACCAACAGTGCATGAGGGTTCCTTTTTCTCCACATCTGTGCCAACACTTGATATTTCTTGTCTTTTTGATATTAGCCATTCTGATAGGTATGAAGTGATATCTCATTGTGGTTTTTTAAAAAAGATTTTATTTATTTATTTGACAGAGAGAGAGATCACTAGTAGGCAGAGAGGCAGGCAGAGAGAAAGGGGGAAGCAGGCTTCCCGCCGAGCAGTGAGCCTGATGCAGGGCTTGATCCCAGGACCCTGAGATCATGACCTGAGCTGAAGGCAGAGGCTTAACCCACTGAGCCACCCAGGCACCCTCTCATTGTGGTTTTGATTTGCTTTTCCCTGATTATTAGTGATGTTGAATATCTTTTCAGATCTTAGTTGTTGTTTTTAATTAAGCTCTATACCTAATATGTAACTTGAACTCAAGACCCCAAAATCAAGAGTGGCATGTTCTACTGACTGAGCTAGCTAGGCACCCTTATAGTGTTTTGTTTTTGTTTTTGTTTTTTGAGTAGGTTCCATGCCCAACACTGGGCTCGAACTCACAACCCTGAGATCAACAGCTGCATGCTTTACCCACTGAGCCAACCAGATGCCCCACCTGGTTTTAAATATAACTCTCCCCTAAACCAGGGGTTTGGGCAGGAAAAGTACAGGGTGAGCCTAGAACACCTTATTTCGTCAGAAAATGTGGAAGATCTCCAACCACCTGGTGGCTTAGTCAAGCATCTGCCTTTGGCTCAGGTCATGGTCCCAGGGTCCTAGGATCAAGCCCTGTTTCAGGCTCTCTGCTCAGTAGAGACTCTGCTTCTCCCTCTGCCTGCTGCTCCCCCTGCTTGTGCTCTCTCTCAAATAAATAAAATCTTTTTTTTAAACTTTTTTTTTTTAAGTTTAAAAGAGAAGCAGGTGGCAGGCAGAGGGAGAAGCAGACTCCCCACTGAGCAAGGAGCCCAGTGTGGGACTAGATCCCAGGACTGTAGGATCATGACCAGAGCCAAAGGCAACTGCTTAATTGCCTGAGCCATCCAGGCATCCCAATAAATAAAATCTTCAAAAAAAATTGTGGAAGTGCTCAAAAATTCATAGAGATATTTTAAAACAACACCAGAACCAGCTGAAAAGGCTTATACTGACTGAATCTGGGACAGTTTTGGTGTCAAAATGAATAATGATATTGATGGATTTTAACCTATTGAATAAAATAGGAATCCATGAGATTGCATAAATATAAATAAATATATTAATAAATAAATGTTGTAAAGAGAAATCTTTGCCCTAGAGTAGAACTGCAACTAATAAATGTAGAAGTAGTAATGAAATTAGAATTATACTATGGTTATGTCCTTATACAATGAAGTGTTTAGAAGTAATGGGATATCATGGGTACAATTTATTTTCAAGTGGTTCCAAGAAATAATAGAGAATATATATAATATTATATATTGTGAGATATATATATATATATAAAATAGTTTGACAGATTTTTAAAAGTTAAACATGAAAGGCATCTTGGCTCTTTCCACAGTTTGGTGATTGTGGCCATTGCTGCTATGTACATATGGCCCTTCTTTTCACTGCATCTGTATCTTTGGGGTAAATACCCAGTAGTGCAACTGCTGGGTCATAGGGTAGCTCTATTTTTAATTTTCTTTTTTTTTTTAAGATTTTATTTATTTATTTGACACAGAGAGAGAGATCACAAGTAGGCGGAGAGAGAGGGAGAAGCAGGCTCCCTGCTGAGCAGAGAGCCTGATGCGGGGCTCGATCCCAGGACCCTGAGATCATGACCTGAGCTGAAAGCAGAGGCTTAACCCTCTGAGCCACCCAGGTGCCCCTATTTTTAATTTTCTGAGGAATCTCCACACTGTTTCCTAAAGAAGCTGCACCAATTTGCATTCCCACCAACAGTGTAAGAGTGTTCCCCTTTCTCTACATCCTCTCCAACATTTATTGTTTCCTGCCTTGTTAATCTTTGTGATTCTAACTGGTGTAAGGTGGTATTTCAATGTGGTAAAGAAGATGTGGTCCATATATACAATGAAATATTACTCATCCATCAGAAAGAATGAATACCCAGCTTTTGCATCAACATAGGTGGGACTGGAGAAGATTATGCTGAGTTAAAAAAGCCAAACAGAGAAAGTCAATTATCATACGGTTTCACTTACTTGTGGAACATAATGAATAACAGGGAGGACATTAGGAGAAGGAAAGGAAAAGTGAATTGGGGCAAATCGGAGGGGGTGATGAACCATGAGAGACTGTGGACTCTGAGAAACAATCTGAGGGTTTTAGAGAGGAGGGGAGTGAGGGGATGGGGGAGCCTGGTGGTGGGTATTAAGGAGGGCATGTATTTCATGGAGCACTGGGTGTTGTACATAAACAATGAATCTTGGAACACTGCATCAAAAACTAATGATATATTTTATGGTGACTAACATAACACAATAAAAAAAAAAAAGTTAAACATACACCTGTCTTTTGACCCAGCTGTTTCACTCCTGTGTATTTACCCAAGAGAAATTAAAACATGTTCACACAAAGACTTATACACAGATTTTCATAGCTGTTCTGTTTGTAATAGCCAAAAACCTGGAAACAATTCAAATATCCACCAAATATCCACCAATAGTAAATGGATAAATAAATTATGGTTTATCTGTACAATGAAATGCTACCAGCAATCAAAATGAACTATTGATATAAGAAGCACCATGGATGAATCTCAAAATAATTATTCAGAGTGAAAGAAGTCAAACCACCCCCAAAGTAAAAAATAATATGAGTACATAATGGATGATTTTATCTATATGCAATTCTAGAAAATCGAAACTGTAGTGACATAAAGCCATATATTGGTGGTTGCCTGGAGACTAACGTTGGACTGGGGTTAGGGTGAGATGGAGAGGAATGGATAACAAAAGAGTACAGGGAAAGTTAGCAATAATGGATATGTTAATTATCTTAATTGTGGTGGTTTTACAGTTATATACATATGTCAAAATTAACCAAATTTTATACTTTAAATATATTCAGTGTATTACACACCAATTATACTTCAATAAAGCTGTTTTTAAAAACCTTACTAATCATTTCCAAAGGCTAGACCAGAGAGGTGGTAGTGGTAGCTGAGGTGGTTGTGAGACTTAAGTTCTGAGCTCTTTCTTCCAAAGAGCTATATTTAGAGTGCTGGGGTTCAGGATCTTTCCCATGAGATCAGAGGTGACTCTGGGCCAGTGAACACTCATACACTTAGACCAAACAGATGCTCTATATCCAGGAGGCAACTTTGGGGACTGTTTCCCAGACCACAAAAACGAATGAGATGAGTTTTGATAATCAAGAAGTTTTCTATCCTTTTCCTTAGTAAGAGTTGGAAGATGGTTTTGGACACAATCTTTATCTAGATCTACATTATCTAGTAAGGAGGAAAAACAGAAGAATAATTAAAAAGAAAAATTAAGTAAACTAACAGCCCTATTTGATATTTTTATAAAGAGAATGTACTCTCTAAGACTCTTAATCATAGAAAACAAACTGAGGGTTGCTGGAGGGGAGGGAGATGGAGGGATGGGGTAACTGGGTGATGGACATTAAGGAGGGCATGTGATGTAATGAGCACTGGGGTTTCTATAAGACTGATGAGTCACAGACCTCTACCTCTGAAACCAATAATACATTATATATTAATTGAATTTAAATTTTCAAAAAAGAGAGTATACTTTCTAGACAGGATGTTGAGTCATATCTTATGCTGGAACAATATGGAATGATACTCCATATCCAGGAATGATATGTAACAATAAAGAGATCCATTATGACACATTTCATATCCTTCCTAAATTTCCTGTCAAACACTCCAATCAAGAGAGATTGAAGCCTTTTGGACAAGATACAATGAGACACCTGATGGATTAAAAAAAATTACAAGAAAAATTAATCTCTATTTACCCTTTCCTGAAACTTTAGGTAAGAATATAAAAGCTCAACCACCCTTGAGCAGAATGAGCCGGGAAGAACTGGAGGACAGCTTGTTTCGTCTTCGTGAAGAGCACCTGTTGGTGAAGGAGCTTTCTTGGAAGCAACAGGATGAGATCAAAAGGTACCTTGTGTTCTCTTTAAGTCTTTAAAAGCTGGGGAACAAAGGGGACCAGGGGCAAGTAAGAGAAGGAGCTTTTTATTTGCAAAATGAAACCAAAAATAATATTGATCATTTACTATATGCAGACATATTGTAAGGGTTTTTATGTATTAACTAAATATTATAAATACAACTAACTTATTTAATATTGTGAGGGAGGTGCTATTAAGAGGAAAAGGAAAGGGGCACCTGGGTGGCTCGGTGGGTTAATAAGCCTCTGCTTTCAGCTCAGGTCACCTTCTCCAGGTCCTGGGATGGAGCCCTACATCGGGCTCTGTGTTCAGCGGGGAGCCTGCTTCCTCCCTTCTCTCTCTCTGCCTGCCTCTCTGCCTACTTGTGATCTCTCTCTCTCTGTCATATTAATAAATAAAATCTTTAAAAAAAAAAGAGGAAAAGGAAATAAGTAAGTAATTTGCTTAAAGTCACAGCTAGCAAGCGAGCAGCATCACTGGAAGCTCTTAACTCTGAAATTATACCATATACAGTGACCTTATAGTATTGGCTTTCAAAAGTGGATCTCTTGGGTGGGGACCTGGAAAAGATTCTGACATGGAGTGTGGTTAGATAATCAGATGGGAAGAAAGGGAGTTCTGAAAGTTCAGATTTTATCTCTAGGACATATTTTGAGGATATTGGTGTCAGTGTCTTCTAGCGAAAAACTAGCAGGAACACACCTATATGTTTGAACAGGTAGTGTGTATTACTAATTACAGCTAGAGAAATGCACACCATGGAGAACTATGGTTATTTCAGTAAGAATGTGTTGGAAAATATCTGTTAATAGGATTTGAGTTTCAGTTGGGTGATTTGTGGGAGGGTCCAAGGTAACAGGAGTTTGCTCCAGATTTGATACCGTTAGAAAGCAGGGAAAATTCTGTGTTTGGATATCTCAGTAGATTTTTTCTTTTAAGGTATCATTTATTGGGGCACCTGGGTGGCTCAGTGGGTTGAGCCTCTGCCTTTGGCTCGGGTCATGATCCCAGGGTCCGGGGATTGAGCCCTGCATCGGGCTCTCTGCTCGGCGGAGAGCCTGCTTCCCCCGTTCTCTCTGCCTGTCTTTCTGCCTGTCTGCCTGTCTCTGCCTACTTGTGATCTCTGTCAAATAAATAAATAAAGTCTTTAAAAAAAAGA
>NW_022631006.1:29703644-29835848 GCF_010015895.1 Lontra canadensis
GCCACACACACACCCCACCTCCAAGATCAGGACACTTAACCAACTGAGCCACACAGGTGTCCTGATATCTCAGTAAATCTTATCTACAGGGAATGTAGACTAGAGTGAGGCTAAAGCTATAATTGGTTAGAATAGCAGTTACTCATTAACCAGGAAAAGAAAATGTTTGGTATTTTGTGTGTGGCACAGTGACCTTGTTTTTGTCTGTGTTTAGACAAAATTATGCAATGGTCTCAGTGGCCTTGTCTGACATTGGTGTTCTGTGAGATTATGTCCAACAGGATAATAACATTGCCTAGCCGTGAGCACCAGGCCTGCTTCAAACAACACTGGGAACTGGTTATGTCAGATCAATTCCCCAATGTCAAGAGCAGCTTTTTGCTTTCTCACTGATAATCCCCAAGAGTGGTTCAGAGCTACATTTAGAATATTCAGGATATAGGGGCACCTGGATGGCTAGGTTGGTTAAGTGTCCGACCCTTTATCTTGGCTTAGGTCTTGGTCTCTGGGTCATGAGTTCAGGCCCTGCACTGGGCTCCACGCCCAGAATGGAGACCACTTTAAAAAAAAAAAAATGCACAGATACAGGCTTCTATTGTATGCCAGCCCTCTTCAAAGGGGAGATTCTTTTGCATTGTGGAGAACTCAAGAATCTGGTCAAAGCAGAAGGTTGCATAGGCCAAAAAATCTTACTTCTTGGTTGATAATCAAAAAGAAACCCTCGAGATTATAAATATTAAGTGGCTAAGTTAGATTCCATCCTCCTGACTCCCCTGGCTTTGGGCAAATTACCTGGCTATATTTCATGACTTGATTTCTCTATCTGGATGTAACGATATGTAATAATAGCTAACTCCTACAGTGCTTAGAACACACAGCACTGCTCTAAACACTTTACATATATTGATTTATTTAATCCTCATAACAATCTAATGAGGCAGGTGCTATCTTTATTCATAGATGAGGAAACTGAGCACAAAAGGTTAATGACATGCCAAAAACCACATAGATAGTATATCAGAATTGGCAGGCAGGGGTCACAGAATCTGATGGCAAGGATTGAAAGCATGATTTTAGGTCAAAATGACCTACTGTAGGTCAAAATGACAAATAGTGGGAGTGCCTGGCTACCTCAGTCTGTAGAGCATGCAATTCTTGATCTTGGGTTTGTGAGTTTGGATGTAGAGATTACTTAGGGAAAAAAAGATGACAAACAGTGATTGACTATCCACTATAAGTAAGGCTGGGTATATACTAATCGCTACTGAGGTGTATACTAGGGGCTGTGGAGGAGTAATCCTTAAAGTTGGGTGCATATACAGGGATGTGCAGACAAGTGGGATGGGGAAAGTAAATATTAAAATTTCTTCCTATATTTAATTATTTCCCCTTTAAAAATTCATCTTTTTTTTTGAAGATTTTATTTATTTATTTATTTCACAGAGAGAGAGAGAGAGAGAGCAAGAGAGGGACCACAAGCAGGGGGAGCAGGAGATAGAGAAGCAGGCTTCCTACTGAGAAGGGAGCCCGAAGTGGGGCTCAATCACAGGATCCTATTAGAAGGCAGAGGCTTAACAACTGAGCCACCCAGGGGCCCCTAAAAATTAGTCTTTTTATGTTGTAATATGAGCACAGTTTATTAGGACAGAAGTAAATGCATATAATTTAAAAATAGATGTACAAATAAATATATTGAGGAGTGCCCCAAACATTTTTTACTAAGATGATTATGTAATCATTGCAATAGAATGGACAAAGAGGGACACCACAGTGTTCCCTGCCCTCCAAGAGTTAACTGTGGATAGAAAATTAATTTTAAAGTATACATAACAGATCACAGTAGATAAATTTATATCACAGATCAGTTCATGATGATGTATCACCAAATCAACTGTAGAAATAATAACATAATTCACAGAAGGAGGAGCGATTCCCACTATCTCTACTTTTGCTCCTAGGATGAGGACAGCATTACTCCGGCTGACATCGATGGGCAGGAACATGAGGGCAGAGGTGGCAGAGGCAGAGCAGCCTGCTAGACCACGGCGGAATGCAGGTTGGCGGCAACCCCCCACCAAGCACCAGCGCCCCCTGACGCATGGGCTGCAACTGCAGTTCCAGCGTGTTGTCCCCCCTGCTCCCCGACGACGCTCGCAGCCTTGGGTCCACGTGGGACACAGACAGCTCCGCACTGCTGGTGCGCCAGCGCTGGAGAAACCCAAGAGAGGTGAGGTTCAGAACCAAGTTTCCAATAGCGCTGAAACCCTGGGAAGGATTGATGTGTCAGCCACATTTTCCTCCTCACTGCTTTATTTCACCCACCACCCCATTTTGTCCTTTTGTTCCCAGTGCTTTCTCCCTCCCTAAAATCTTGTTGTCCTGGGTGGTTTGCCAGGTTCAAAATTCTCACTTCAGCATGAAGTACTGCTGAGGAGAGAATCGGACAAGCAAAACAGGAATTTTGCTGCTTAAGTTCTGCAGTGGGCCTAGAAAGTAGATTAGAATTGACATTGATGTCCCTAGTCCAGTGTGAGTGGCAGTGATCTTAAGACCCAGAGGGCCCATGGGATCCTGGGCTAAGTGGCTGTGCCTCTAAAACTGGTCTTTTCGCTTTTGGGGGGAAGTGGACTCCTTTTGAAACTATGATCACAGCTAGGTCTCCTTCCAAGAAAAGTGCTCATACACATAGTCAAAACTTTGCATACAATTCCACCAGTCTAGGGATGTCCAAAGTCCATTTCTGAAGTCCAGGCCTAGAAGTCAGGCTATAAGTGAGCAATTGCAATTTCTCTTCTTCTTGTATTCTAAATGGCTGGGGTCTCTGGCTGCTGGAAACCCAACATTGAATTAAATAAAATGTTCTGTGTAAATTTCCTTCACCTAGCCCACCCACCGCATCGGAATGGGGTGTCTGTACTCTGGGGATTCAATGTTAGCTTTGTTTCGTATGGTTTTATATTTTCAAACTTCCTACTGGAGCCAAACGAATCTTTGCAAAAACAGCTAAAAGTAGAAAAATTAAGTGAGTCTAAGTTCCATTTCAGTTTGACTTCATCATTATTGAGTACCAGGTACATACCAGACGCCAGAGATAATGACACATTAGAGTTAGAAACACAGTCCCTTTCTTCTTTGCACCTTTCTTCTTTCCACTTATACTCTCTTACTTGGCAGATTGTGGTACCGCTGGCTTAGTAACTCTGTAGTTGCATATCTTTGCAAGAGTAGACTGAGAACCTCTCCTCTGGGATTAGTGATCCTTATGAGGATTTCCCCCAGGTCTCAAGGCTCTCTACTTTTAGCAGTTGGTGTTCTGGAGAAATTCTGTTGCAGAGTCTGCATCTTCTGTCTAAACTTTTAGGGCCTAGTGACAGGCTGAGCTACACAGCCCCTCCCACATACAAGAACCATGAGACAAATGGGAAGACCAGAGGTGAAATATCCAGTGAACTGTGAGTTCTTTTCATTTATCCTGCACTGTTACACTTTCAGCTTTAATTGGAAATACATCATTTAGGGAACAAGTGAATGTTGGCATTTTCAAGTCTTCCCAACATAATCAGAGAAGACGAAAGTGCACCCTTGGTCAAATGTCAACTTTATTTGCTTAAAAATGGGAAATAATCGGGGTGCCTGAGTGGCTCAGTCAGATATGCCTCTGCCTTCAGCTCAGGTCATGATCCTAGGGTCCTGGGATCGAGCACTGCATCTGGCTCCCTGCTCAGTGGGAAGCCTGCTTCTCCCTCTCTCACTCCCCCTGCTTGTGTTCCCTCTCTCTCTGTGTCAAATAAATAAAATCTTTTAAAAAAAATTAGAAAAATGAGAAATAACCATCTGTCTTTGAAGGAAAGGCAAATAAGGCCCTTTCCTTAATTGAAGGTATTCCCTCTCTTTCCCTTCCTATTTTTCTCCCTTAGATCATAATTCATTTATATTTCTGTTTGACACTTGAAAGCTGTATTTGGTAAGATTATCTATCACACATATCAAAATTACTAACTCCTCTAACTTGTCTTCATCCATGTGAAAACTCAGTTCTAAACCCCTGTAAGAACAGTTTCTATTTCTTCTTTTTTGTGTGTAATGTTCCTAATTATAAGAGTGTAATTTCTTTCAGCAAAGTTATAATTACTACTAAACTCATTGGTCTGTGCATGCTTAGCTGTGCTCATATTATGACCAGCAATACTATGCTAGTGGAAGAACAACCCAGGTCTCCTGAGAAAATGTGGTCCAAAGATGAAGATTTTGAACAGAGAAGCTCTTTGGAGTGTGCTCAGAAGGCCACCGAACTTCGGTAAGAGTGTGGCATTCCATGCCTCAAGCCATATGAGCTGAAAAAGTAAGAGATTCTTATTTGTATCTTTACTCTGCCAGAGGAAAGGAGAATGCTTGGAATTCAATTCAGTTTTAAATTCAATCTGAGAAATAGATGTGGATTCCCATGTGGGTTAAGAAATGATGCACCGAAAGAGAATGTTTATGTGTATTAGAAGATCTACTGTTTTATATCACAGAAGGAAAACTTTTTTTTTTTTTTTTTTTTAGATTTTGTTTATTTGAGAGAGAGAGAGAGAGCATGAGAAGGGTGAGGGTCAGAGGGAGAAGCAGACTCCCTGCCTAGCAGGGAACTCGATGCAGGACTCGATCCTGGGACTCCTGGATAATGATCTGAGCCAAAGGCAGTCGCCTAGCCAACTGAGCCACGCAGGCGCCCAGAAGGAAAACTTTTTCATCCCCGTCATCAGATAGGGGTTCTCAGCACTCACTGAGCATCAGTTTTTAGAGAATATTTTTTTAAAGTAGACTTTATTTTTTAGAGAAGTTTTAGATTCACAGCAAAACTGAGCAGAAAGTACAGAGACTTCCCATATACTGCTCATCCCCACACACCACACACTATCAATATCCCATACCACAGTGGTATTTTTGTCACAGTGGCTGAACCCATACTGACACATCATTATCACCCAAATTCCATAGCTTACCGTGGGGTTCACTCCTGGTGTTGCACGTTCTGTGGGTTTGGACAGATGTATAAACATGTATCCACCATTGTAGTATCATAGAGAGTAGGTTCATTGCCCTAGACATCCTCTGTGCTCTGCCTTCTTATCCCTCTCTACCACCTTACCTCTGGCACCACTGATCTTTATGATTTTGCCTTGGCCGGAATGTCATATAGTTGGAAAAATACACTATACAGTCTTTTCAGATTGGCTTCTTTCACTTAGCAATATGCATTCAAGTTTCCTCCATGTCTTTTCATGACTTGATAGCTCATTTCCCTTAGCAATGAATAACTTTCCATTGGATGTACCACAGTTCATCCATTCACCTACAAATGACGTTTTGATTACTTCCAAGTTTTGGCCATTATGAATGAAACTGTTGTAAACATTCATGTTCAAACATAGTTTTCAATCTGGAGACCTTTTAAAACCAAGAAGACTAGAGGATTGGTGGGTGGATGGGGTCGGTTAAATGGGTGATGGGTATTAAGGAGGGCACTTGTTGTGATGACTATGAATGTTGTATGTAAGTGAAGAATCACTAAATTCTGCACCTGAAACCAATATTACTCCGCATGTTAACTAACTGGAATTTAGGTAAAAAATTGGAGGAAAAATAAAAGAAATGTTCTATTCCAAAAAAGACAATATTGAGAAAATAAATGATATGCGAGGTAATACAATATCAAACTACCACACAAAAATAATTAAATAAAATCAAAAGCTTGTGTATCTTATAATACAGTTTATTTCATATAAACAGATCCTGAAAATTTAAAAACAAACAAATCCACAGAAACCTGGGCCCCACCCCAGAGATTCCTTTTCAATTATTTCAATTATAATAATTATTCAATTATTTCAATTACTCCTTTTCAAGCAGTATAGGTTGTAAAGATTTCCCCAGATGATTCTAATAAGCAGCTAAGACTGGGAATCACTGAGATAGAGCCTAATGAACCCAAATCCACCTCATTACATAGAAATAATAAAGAAAATGTGGTCTCCTAGGTTGAGAAATAATAATCTTCCCCTGTGTTTCCCTCCATATCCATACCTTTCTGGTTTCTCTAAGGAGACAGGACTCAGACTCAGCTGGACTTTACAAGGTTGAGAAATTGTGAGCACCATAATTTTAAAAATTGTTATTATGTTTTCTCATAACACAGACTTTAAGGTTGGTGGTGTCTCTGTTGAATCCCAGCTCTTATGAGGGGAAATGGGAGAGAGGAGATTATTTATTGGAGTGTACATTTGCTTCCTACTTCTGGTATGCTGTGGGTGAGATAGAAAGGCAAGAGGCAAGAGGAAGATACTCTTATTTGGTGCAGTATTGAGAGGGGAGATGTTTAATTCTGTCCATTCACAGAATGTCTTAACACTGTTTTCTTTCTTCAGAGCTTCCATTAAGGAGAATATAGAGCTGATTCGGCTTAAGAAGCTCTTACATGAAAGGAATACCTCATTGGTAGCAACAAAAGCACAGTTAACAGAAGTTCAAGAGGTGAGCTGCCAGGGCAGGCCAGTGTGGGATGGCCTGGAATACCCTCAAATCTCAGACCTCTGGTGTCCTTGGCTGTTTGAGAAGCCCTGCTGGGCCCAATCAGGCATCCAGTTCCAGTGGGAACTGTATGTCGCCAGTTTGGGGGAAAAGAGTCAGTATTTTCTCCATTGCATACATGGAAGACCACAACTAAGAGCAATTAAATTGTCACACAACTTATAGGGAAGATTCAAATCCAAGCCTTGCAATTCCGAGTCCATTCTGCTTCCAATACCCCATTATCTCTCTTTTAGGAAGAAGGCTCAAGCTCTGCCTTCTAAGGTAGAATTAAGTGGAGTTAACCTGAACCAGAGTTAAGGTCCCAGCCAAGGGCCACAGCAGAATGTAATTAAGGTGGGAAGCCAAGAGCAGGCCCAGGGGAAGGGAAGGAGACTAGTCTTTACTGAGGACTCTCCATGTGCTGGACTCTGTCCAGTTGCTTACAGTCATGATCTCATTTAAGTCTGACAACAACCCTCAATGTAAGTACATTTAACGAATGAGGGAACTGAGACTCAAAGAAGTTAAGTAACCTGCGTAAGTCATAAAAATACTTATGTGGGCAGAGCAGGCTTTGAGTCCAGTTTTATCTGGCACCAAGGCTTATGCTCTTTTCTCATTACCACATAAGAGAAATTCATATATGGATGGTGGAAATGGGGCATCAAGGGTCTAAGTGATAGATCAACACCATTCTTTTATTGACTAAATATGTATGGAGTACCAGGAACTGCGCAAAGCACTGGGACACAAAGATTACAAAGTAAAACAGCTCCTACCTTCAAGGAACTTACCAGAGCAAGAGAACAAGTTGTAAACAAATACAGTTATCCAAGTACAGGGTATTGGCAGGAACACAAGAGACACGAGAACACAGAAGTCAGCTCTTCCAGAGAATGAAGTGCAGGATCCAGAAAGGGTTCATAAAGGAATATACTCATGAGGCAAATATTGGGATACTGAAAGATTAGCTGGTGTTAATAAGTGTGCAAGAGAGGGGAGGGTTTTCCAGGAGAGGAGAGGTATAAGCCAGGGCACAGAGGTGAAAAACATCAGGGACCAGATCATGAAAGCCTAATCAGGATTTTAGACTTTATCGAATAGACAGTGGGAAGCTGAAGAAAGATTTGAAACAAGTTGATAACATGATCAGTTTTTTCCCCCAAAGAGATTACTTTGCCTTTTTTTAATGTTTGAAGTTTTTTGAAATACATTTTAATAAAGAAATGGTACTTTAAAAAATAATGATTAACTCTGGGGCACCTGGGTGACTCAGTCAGTTAAGTCTGCCTTCGGTTCAGGTCATGATCCCAGAGTCCTGGGATCAAGCCCCACATCGGGCTCCCTGATCAGCAGGAGGCCTGCTTCTCCCTCTCTCACTCTCCCTGCTTGTATTCCCCTCGCTGTCTCTTTCTCTGTCAAATAAAAAATAATGATTAACTCTGAGTAGTAGAGTTATAGAGGACTGATATAGTCTTTATATTTTTCTGAAATTTTCAACTTATTGAAAATCACAAAACCAGAAGGAAAGATCATCTGGCAGTGGAGTGAATAATACAGGTTGGCTGATACACATAAAGTGATCAGGTAAAAGATGACTGCAGTGGTCCAAGAGAGACAGATGAGGGTCCCAACCAAGGCAGTGAGAGAGGCCCACAGAGAAAGGACTATATTGGGAACTTCCAGGAAGTAAAAGAATGGACTTCATCACCAAAAGGGTAGAGGAAGATGGGAAATGAAAGATGATTTCTGGGTCTCTGCATGAGCAAGAAGATGATGGTGGTATCTTTCATCTAGATTGGCTGCAGTTAGCACTGCCCTGGTTACTTCTGTTCTAATGGGAATAAAAGGCATCTTCACAAGGTCAACCACCAAACCTGTGTTTCAGAGAGAACTATGCACATGCTTGTATTCTTTTGACTTGGTTAATTTTGGTAGCACTTACAGAATGTGGAAACACGGGAAGGAAGATAATATAAAATTGTATGGGCAAACAGCAACATTTGTAGGATTACATTTTTTTTAAAACCCCATCTATTCCTTCATCACATTAAAGGAAAAAAGGAAGCAAGCCATTCTGAATCCTTACCCATGTTAGTTGTAGTGGTAGAGATGAGCTAAAATGGGGAGTAATCACCCACAATTGTTTAAAATGTAGGTTTTACTATTTGTTTTTCTCCAACAGTTTGCCTTTTTAGTCATCCTTTCTCTTGATCCCTTAGCATTAAATATGGTGGTCAGTAGCACAGACTCTTGAGTCAGACAAGCTGAGGTAAAATACTGCCTCTGTCTCTTGATAGCGCTGTGACTGAGCAAGGGACTTAACTCTCTGAGCTTTGGTGTTTCATTTTTTTTTTAAGATTTTATTTATTTATTTGACAGAGATTACAAGTAGGCAAGCGAGGCAGGCAGGGAGAGAGAGGAGGAAGCAGGCTCTCCGTGGAGCAGAGAGCCTGATGTGGGGCTCAATCCCAGGACCCTGGGATCATGACCTGAGCCAAAGGCAGACCCTTAACAACTGAGCCACCCAGGCGCTCCTGGAAAGAAAACTTTCTGAAGCATGCTGAGTAAAGGATTGCACCTACTCTGAAAATAAATATTTTTCTTGGATATTCCACCAAATGCAATACAAATGTGAATAAATGACCCTTCATGCTTTTTGAAAGAAATTGCATCATCTGTTATGTTCACAAACATAAAAAAAGTAGCAGCAATTAGTAAACAAGTATACAAATTGACTTGATTTATGAGAATTTTTAAATATCTCTTAAACTAACCATTTAAACATTTGTATTACAGAGATAAATATCAAAACGAATATCAGGTTGATAAATCAGTGGAACAACATGTATTTCTTTCTTTCAGGCATATGAAACTCTGCTCCAGAAGGTACAGAAGATTCCTTGAATCTCTGTTTCTTAGTAGTAAGAGGAATAAAACCCAGATAAATTTGTATTAATCTTTAAATACCATAACACCAGAATTTAGCCAAGTAAATCGAAGTTATTATGACCTAAAATTTCTATTAAGACAAATGTCCTATTACTATGATCAGAAGATATTTATTGTGGCATTTTCATTCAGCTGAAATATGAGATCTGAAATACATGGCATAGTATTTTTCAGCCTATTCCTAGAGAGAATTATATAGTATTTGTTCAGAAATTCCAAAGAGTATTCCTCTAGCATGTATGAGGTTATGAAATGTAACAACGTTATTGCATACCTTCTCTGATGTTCTTAAATGTTCAGCACCATTCACTCCTGTGAGTGGGGGGCAGGTGAATGGCCTGGCTAGGTGAATGGCCATGATTAAAAGTTACTAAGTCAGAGTTCCCAGCATGAACAGCCACAGCTGTTCCTCGCCAGAGGTGTTCACCAGAAAAAATGCGTACTTAACTGCTTGAGTGAACATGTCACTTTGTTAGGTGCAAAGGGAAGAGTGTATCACCCTAAGAAGCGTTCAGATAGCTTAGAATGTAAAGGCAGCTACGAAAAGTTCACTTCACTTAGAGCCAGTGTTTAATTTGGACCTTGGGAAAATTTATGCTCCAGCTATGCATCATAGTTTCCTGGAATGGAAAATCCTCACTAACAGGGAAACAATAATTCCCGAGAAATACTAGAGTGATAGACAATGCCAGTCTACAGTGCAAAGGCACTGTGCTATTAATCAAAGTCATTCTTCTTGAGATCCACTAGGGAATGCTAGAGTTGCTGGTGTCTTGAGACCATTTTTGCTGAGTGATAGGACCATTCCCAGAGCAACTTTCCTTTTGCCCCAGAATCAGGGAATCCTGAGTGCAGCCCATGAAGCCCTCCTTGGGCAAGTGAATGAGCTCAGGGCAGAACTGAGGGAGCAGAGCAAGAAGGCTGTGAGCTTCAAGAGCCAATTGGAAGATGTGTCCATCCTGCAGAGAACACTGACGGAGGTAAATAGCAATACTAATTGAAAGGTAGCATCCGTTATAAGTTACATTCCAATTCCAGAGATATTAAAAAGTGTATTTTACCAACACTATGGCTATTTCATTTTTTCAAATGAGAAAAATGAGGCTCCAGGTGGTTAAGTAATTTGCTCAAGATTACACCATTAGGGGAAAAACTGGGAGTTATAGTTGTGTCTATTCTCCAAAGTTTTTGCTGTGTTATAATGTTCTGCTGCTGCTTTCACAGTAGAAACCCAGACACCTTGAAAATGTGCTTCAGAGAATCCTCATTATTTCCAAAAAAATTTCTATCACAGCAGTTGCTTCAAGTCTTACTAGTTGAATGGCTCCTCATAGATGTGAGACATGAACATAGAAAGCTTCCCATCCAGGCCCCACTCTGCTACAGAAAGGGGAGACATTTTCAAGGTGATAGGTGTTACAATTTTATTTCAGGCACTCTACTGTGATTCTTAGTTTCAGGAGAGAGTTGAAGATTTGGAAAAAGAACGAAACCTGCTGAATGACAATTATGAAAAACTCTTAGAAAAGTGAGTACCAAGTTTGGGTCCCAGAGCACTATTTGTTACAAAAGACAATTATAGAAAAGTGCCCTCACATTCTAAAATAATGCCTACTGTGGGTAAGGGAATGCTGGTACTCAATACTGTTAGTGAGAATATAAAGTGGCACAGTCTGTTTGGAAGGGAATTCAGTGCTATCTATAGAAATGTGAAACATGCATAAACATGTATTTGCAAAGATAATGTATAATAAGAATGTTAATTACTACATTGTTACTAATAGTAAAAAAAAAAGTGGAAACATCCAAATTTCCTTTGATAGGGATTGATTAAATAAATAATGTTGCATCCCCACAATTAAATACTATGATACTGTTAAAAATGAGGTAGACTTATATGTCTAAGATAGATTATTAAAAGAAAAGTTGTAACAGAATATATTAACTTTGACTTAGTTTATGGGGGATTTGTGTGTGTGTGTGTGTGTGTGTGTGTGAGAGAGAGAGAGAGAGAGAGAATCAGCAAACCCCTCATGAGATGAAAGGATTGGAGTAGGGTGAAGAGGCACTTTCACTTTTAATCTTTATACTTCTGTATCTTTTAAATTTTTTCACAACAAGCATATATTAATTTATTAATTTTAAAATTTAAAATACCTGGAAGTTGGGGCACCTGGGTGGCTCAGTTGGTTAAGCATCTGCCTTTGGTTTAGGTCATGATCCCACGGTCTTGGGATTGAGCCCTGTGTCAAGCTTTCTGCTCATTGGGGAGCCTGCTTCTTTCTCTCCCTCTGCCTGCCACTCCCCCTGTTTGTGCTTTATGCTCTCTCTGTCTATGTCAGATAAATAAATAAATAAAATCTTAAAAAAAAAAAAAAAACCTGGAAGTTTAGGGGCATCTAGGTGGTGCAGTTGGTTAAGTATCCTCTTCTTTGTTTTGGCTTATCTCTTGATCTCAGGGTCATGAGATTGAGCCCCACATCAGGCTCCAAGCTCAGCCCAAAATCTGCTAAAGACTCTGTCTCCCTCTCTCTCTGTCCTCCCCAGCCCCCCTCAAATAAATAAATCTTTTTCTTAAAAAAATTTTATTTATTTATTTGACAGAGAGATCACAAGTAGGCAGAGCAGCAGGCAGGGAGAGGGGGAGGAAGCAGGCTCCCTGCTGAGCCGAGAGCCTGATGTGGAGCTTAATCCCAGGACCCTGAGACAACTACCCAAGCTGAAGGCAGAGGCTTAACCCACCAAGCCACCCAGGTGCCCCTTTAAATCTTTAAAAATAAAATAACATAAAATACCTGGAAGTTTAAAAAATAGTTGAACATGCCTTCTGACTCAGTTAAAGGCAGTAGGAGATAGATTTGGGAGATTGGTATGGGAGCCTCCTGGGAATATCTGATGCTCTTCAACCCAGAGAAATGAAGTGGTATAGGGATTATCCACTTTGAAGACTCTGTGTAACAAAACATTACTATTAGCTTCTTCACTTAATCACTCAGAATGTTTTCTGCTTGGATCATCATGTAATATATAGCTAGGAAGTGCCAAGAACTTTTTTTTTTTAAGTGGTCTACACATCCACCATGGGGCCCATTGTAGTGCTCGAACTCATGACACTGGGGAGATCAAGAGTTGAAGACTTATAGACTGAGCCACCCAGGCTCTCTGAGAACTCTTACTACTAGCTGAAGCAAGTTGTTTTTATTTTTTTATTTTTTAAAATTTTATTTATTTGTCAGAGAAAGAGATTGAGAGAGTGAGCGAGCACAAGCAGGGAGAGCAGCAAGCAGAGGGAGAAGCAGGGAGCCCAATGTGGGACTCGATCCCAGGTGCCTGGGACCATGACCTGAGCTGAAGGCAGATGCTTTAACCAACTGAGCCACTCAGGCGCCCAGTAAGTTGTTTTTAGACCACATTTATTCAAATGAAAAATAGGAAAAGACCTCTGCAGAAGTAATAACTTGATTATCAATGTCACTTCACTTACGTAAATTATCAAAGACAGATTGTGTGTGTTTTACACTCAAAATGGGCCTGCTCTGACAGCTAGTTACAGTGCTGTGTGGGGGTATAGCCATTGAAAAGGTTAGTTCCTGCCCTTCAGTGTAGTAATTTATAATCTAGTTCGAAGGCAAATATTCTCTAAACCAGCCATTGGTGAAGATATATAGAAGAATAGAGTAGGGAAAAGAGGAGTATTTTGTTCCTCATTTCTCTGAAAGTTTAAGTAACCTCTGCACCCAACATGGGGCTTGAACTTACAACCCCTCAGTCAAGAGTCATGTGCTCTTCCGGGTGATCCAGCCAGGTGCCTCTGTTCCTCATTTTTAATTCAGCAGGCCTGAGAATGTCTTGGTACACAGTACCTGAAGAAAGCCATCATGCTGGAGAAGTTCCTTGGGAGATAGATGGGATTTGGGTTGTTTGCTCAGTGGGATATCTGAGACCCAAACAGAAGTGATACTAAGGAACTCCTCAATAGGGCCCAAAAGTTCCAAGGCAGTTGGTAAATGACAGTTACAGAGAAAGCGGGGACAGAAAAACATGTAGGGGAATGAATGATGCGCTAGGCCCAGGAGATGCTGAAACTGTGTAATAAAGCCGTCACATCACATACTTTTGAGTATTTATCTGACAACTCTCTCCTCGCTCCTTACTTGCTTCCCATTTTCAGCATGTTGGACAGCAGTAATCAGCCTCACTGGAGCACTGAGCTCGCAGGAGAACAGCTACAGCAGAAAGTCTGTCAGTTGCAGGACCAGCTGGACGCTGAGCTGGAGGAGAAGAGAAAAGTCTTACTTCAGCTGTCCAGAGAGAAAGGTAGGTCAGGCTGTGAAGACCTTTCCTCAAGTGAGGCATCTTCTACGTCTGGTATGGGAGAAGGGAACTTGGGTCAGCATTTTTCCAATCCCCTCACCTGATACTATTTTTGTGTGCATCAGGGATAACTAGAATAAGAACACTGGCAATCAGATCAGATTTAAATCAAGAAAGCATGACACCTGCCTCACATGCAGAGGTTTTTATATGTAAAGTTTTCATTTGAGAGGATGACTACTCTTAATTTTATTGTTTTTATTTATTTACTTGCTTTCTAAGAGAGAGAGAGAGAGAGAGAGAGCCAGGACAGAGGGAGAGGGAGAGAGAGAATCTTAAGCAGGCTTTGTGCCCAGCACAGAGCCTGAAGCTGGGCTCGATCTCACGACTCTGAGGTCTTGACTTGAGCCAAAATCAAGAGTAGAATGGGTGCTCAACCAACTGAGCCACCAAGGTGCTCCTTAAATTTATTGTTTTTAGACATTCACTTTATTTATTTATTTTATTTATTTATTTATGCCTTTTATTCTTACTAATTATTTTAGAGGTGACTGGGAATCTTGCTTTTTGATTTATTTTGTTTTAATGCCTGATGCCTCAAACTGCAAAGCAAATTACTGCTCCTGGTTACCATTTCCATTTCCCCCATCTTAACTCTGAGATCATGGTAGATAGTTATTCTGAAGATTTTTAAATACTGTCAAAGAGACCTTTGTCTTACTTCTTTTTGCTAGGCTGGACCTTGATATCTAGTCATATCAAAGTTAGGTTTCATTAGATTCTAGTATATTCACATAGAAGAGTGAAGGAAAAGAAATATGACATCAAGAAAAACAGAGATAGGAACCATAAAGGGATAAAACCCAAAAGCACATCCTAAGGACCTTATAGTATGTATGAGATATAAGTGAAGTATTATAAAGACCTTGGGATAATCTAATCTAAACTACCCCCTCTAATGCATGCTAATGAAGTGATCACACTAAACAATGATCACCTTGCTTCCCTGAAACACCCATACTCATCCACCCAAACACGTGCATGCAGAAATGCCCAAATGCCCATTCTCCCTCCCTCCAGGTCAGGGTGGGAGTGAGAGAGGTGCCACAGGAAGCCAGTAGCATGGAAGTCAGAATGGAGCTGGGGAGGAGTTGGAGAGATACCATTTTGGCTGGTGCTAGCAAAAAGTTTGCACTGTAGGGTCACCTGGGTGGCTCAGTCAGTTAAGCATCTGTCTTTGGCTCAGGTCATGTTCTCAGAGTCCTAGATCAAGCCCTGTGTCAGGCGCTCTGCTTGGTGGGGGAGTCTGCTTCTGCCTTCCGTTCTTCCTCTCCTCCCCACCTCATCCTCTCTCTCTCTCTCTCTCAAATAAGTAAATAAATGAACTCTTTAAAAAAAAAAAAGAAAGAAAAGTTTACATTGTAGAACTGCCTGCCTGACTCAGCTGGTAGAGTATGCAACTCTTAATCTCACAGTTGTGAGTTCAAGCCCCACATTGGGTGTGGAGCCTACTTAAAGTTAAAAAAAAAAAAAAAGTTTGCACTAACCCAGTCAAGTGGCTTTGTTTGCTGCTGCTGGTGGTTTTGGTGTGTTTTTTTTTCTTTACAGTTCTGCAGGTCTTTTTTGTTTTGTTTTTGGAGTCCAGTGTCAGCTCAGTTTTCTGGGTCAATAAAGCTGGAACCCCTTTGTAGAAATAAGATGGAATTGGCTTCTCTAAAGGTAAATTTATAAAATAAATTAAACATGAGTGGGAAATTTAATTCGCACTTGGTCCAGCTTTAAGTGTGATTACTGCTAACTACAGAGTTTCAACTTTCTGGATGGATTTTTCTCCTCCAGCTCAAAACAGGGATCTGCAGCTTGAAGTCACCAATCTGCTTCAGAAGCATAAGCAGGAAGTAGAGATCCTCCAAAATCAAGAGACAATTTCCCAGTCTCCTGACAGGCAATCTGAACCAGCCACTCACCCAGCTCTATTCCAAGAGACCACTCCAACAGAGGTAAGAGCCTGTCTAATCAAGCAAGTTCCTAAACAGAGGGATCCCCTTTATAGTGGGATCTCTGGCAAATATCCCTGGAAGAGATGATGCTTGAAAGCAGTCTTCAGAAGGCTGTGAGATAGATTCATGAGCTCCACACATTTTTGCCACCCTTTACCGCTCACAGCATTTAGAATGCTTTTTCAGATGAGGACTTGAAATGATCTGCTGAAGAGCAAACCGCCATTAGAGGCTGTGTAACTTACTGGGACTACTGAACATGAGCAACTAGGGGAGAAATCCCTTGTGAAGGGACACAGCCCCCTTTTACTCCTGCTGCTGGTATTTTATTATCCCTGACAACTGCTTTGAGAATAGTTATTCCCGTGCCTCTCATATTTCTACTCCCTTTTACCCATGCTTTTCTCACAATAGCCCTGTGAACCAAAAAACCAAGAAGAAAAGAAACTGTCCCAGATGTTAAGTGAGTTGCAGGTATCACATGCGGAGACGGTGCTGGAACTAGAAAAGACCAGAGACATGCTCATTCTGCAGCGCAAAATCAACGTGTGCTATCAGGTGCAAGAAAAGGTGGTACAGGAAGGGGGTAGATAAATGGGTACTTGGGGACCACTTCCATGCTGGGAATGAAGTGAGGCCCAAGTTTCCAGGGCTTTTACGAGGCGGTATGCTGCCATGTGCAACACAGAATGTGCCGTCGTTCGACGCACTTGAGGACTCGGGCTTGCCCGTGGCACCTTGGCAGTAGAAGCCGGTGAAGGGGCCAGCTAATGAAAACAGCAGGTATGAATCTTCTGGGTTCCAGTTTCCCCAGAATCAGGAAACTATTATCCTATGGCACCAATAGCACAAATGGTCCCAGAGAAGTATGTGGTGACCCCAGGATTTTTTCTAGTGGATCAGTTTGTCCTGTTAATGAGATAGTGGAGTCTCCTTTAGCTGAACAAGTGCCACCTTTTTATCTGGGCCCTTTGGTGCTGGGCCACTTAGATAGAAAAGTTCAGACGTCATTTTGTTTCAGGAGGAACTGGAAGTGATGATGACAAAAGCCAATAATGAAAATAAAGATCACAAAGAAAAACTGGAGAGGTTGAATCGACTGCTAGACCTCAAGAACAATCGTATCAATCAGCTGGAAGGTATTTTGAGAAGCCATGGCCTCCCGCTATCCGGCAAGTCTTAGTCCTTTGTTCTCATTTTGGACCCGTCACGTAGCTAATGCCTGTGCTGTCTCTGTGCACCTGCCTGGAAGGCGGCCCTTTGCGTCTCGGCATGAGACATGTCCCTCCTGTTCTTTGTCCTGCCGTCTTTGGTGTTTTCATATGTGGTTAACGGCTTCTTTTCCTCTTTCGTGTCAGTGTCTTCCTCTGATTCCTCTGGAGAGTTTCAAGAGGGCCCAGCAATTACTGAATCTGTTTTGAGAGTGGAGAGCACATCACTGTCAGCTCCCAGGGTGGTATAACACACTCCCTCTCTCAAGATTTTTTCCTCAACCCGGGCCAATATAGAGCTTTATCATTCATCTTTCATCATTCTTTTCTGTGGCTTGTCTCTAAAAGTCTCTGAATTCTTTGTTGCAGTTTGAGGATGTTGACGTGACAGGGCAGCTGGCCGGACACTTATGCAAATTTCAAAGTGCGGTACTTCCTTCATTTAGTAGAGTCACTGCTGACCAGGAGCTGGTCTCAGTCTCACCTGTCAAGGATATTGGCTTTGTATTAGACTCAATTTTCAGAGACCTGACTCACACTAACCAAATTCACCAAAGGTCGATATTTAAATCAGAATGTTCATTTATTATTTTATAATAGTGGCCATTTCATTGCTGCCATGAGAATATCTAGAACTACTGTTCAGGGCAGCCCTCTCTCTGGAAAGCAGAATCAGGAAGCAGCTCACTTAGTGAGCATGGAACTAGAATAAAGGGAGACGGGTCATGCTGGGTCATGATTTATCCATGCCAGGACGAGTCTGTTAAAAAGTCACTGCCATATAACAAAGGAAATCCTCCCTTGGATTGAAATTCTCATGTCTTTCACATTCAGGGTCTTTCTCCTGGGACAGTGCAGGATAAATACTCTTTATCTACATCTGAAGACTCATTTGCTTTAATTTATAGTTCTTTCATTCCTGGTAAGATCAAAGAGTTTTTCATATGTTTACCAGTTATTTGTATTGTGTCTTTTGAGGATTGCCTGTTTCTGTCCTTTACCTGTTTCTTGATAGCATTTTATTCATTTGTAGAATTTCTTTATATGCTAAAGTTATTAGCCCTGGGTCATGTAATGCAAAACTTTAAGTCTAGTTTAGTTATGTTAATCTCATCAGTTAAGAAACCATTAATCTAATCTTTGTGTTCCATTTATTTTGGGCAGGAAAACATTCTGATGTATTCAAAGTATTTTTTTCTACTACATTAACTCTTAATATAGGAATTTCATCATTGACACATTGTGATGATTCAGATACTCCCCAATTTGAAGCAGAGTATATATCAGAGTTTCTGACTGGTGGATATGGGAGGTAATGCACAGATTTGGTAGACTGTCTTACATATCTTTTCATCCCTTTGCCAATATTTTCAACCTATTTCCAGAAGTTTCCTCTCCAGCTTTTTACTCCATTACTCTTTAACTTAAGTGGATTTTTTTTCTTTTCTTTTTTTTGGCTACCTTATGTTGGAACCAAATTCTTAAGAGAATGAAGATGCTTTTTTTTTTTTTAAGATTTTTATTTGTTTATTTGACAGACAGAGATCACAAAGAGGCAGAGAGGCAGGCGGCGGGGGGTTGGGGTGGGGGAGGCAGGTTCCCTACTGAGCAGAGAGCCCAATGTGGGGCTCGATCCCAGGACCCCAGGATCATGACCTGAGCCGAAGGCAGAGGGTTTAACCCACTGAGCCACCCAGGCACCCCCAGAATGAAGATTCTTGTGACTCACCTGGCTAGCAGGGAAATCATTTCTTGGTAGAGCCCAATGTCATGTACGAGGCACTATGACTATAACTTGGTATTCTCTTGATCACCCACATCCCAGATTTTTGGAAATACTCCTATTTTGTGTTTCTGGTGCTTCTCTGTTAGAATTAACAATTCATCGAACCTTGTAGTTAGATAAAACAATGACATCTGTAGATGAAATTGTGCCTCCAGTGTTTTCCTGAACTTAGCATTTACTTTCCAATCATTCATTTTGTACCTTATCTCTAAAGCAGGGCATGAGTTAGTAGGCTGTCAGAATTCAAAGCTCCTGGCTGCCATTCTTTTGCTTTTCCTTTTGAATTACATGGTGTCTCAAAATCATCAACAATGTGGACTTTCATCATGATTTTTATTCTCCTTCTGTCCAACTTATTTTACCCTAAGGAAGAGCTCTCTATGCTTTAATGGATGGGCAGTTTTCTTTTCCCTCTAGAACAGCTCAGAGATGTGGCTTATGGCACCCGACAGTTGTCCTTATGTCTGGAAACACTGCCAAGTCATGGAGATGAGGAGAAAGTGGACATTTCTCTGCTGCATCAGAGTGAAAATCTTTTTGAACTACACATCCACCAGGCCTTCCTGACATCTGCTGCCCTGGCCCAGGCTGGAGACACTCAACCTACCACTTTCTGCACCTATTCCTTCTATGATTTTGAAACACACTGTACCCCACTAGCTGTGGGGCCACAGCCCCTCTATGACTTCACCTCCCAGTATGTGGTGGAAACAGATTCCCTTTTTTTGAACTACCTTCATGGGGCTTCAGCCCGGCTTGATCTATACCAGGCCATAGCCAGTGAGCACCACACTCTTGCAGCTGCGTGGATTTGCTTTCAGAGGGTACTAGAGACTGTGGAGAAGGTCCATGGCTCTACCACACTTACTGGTAAGTGCTGTCAGCTTCCCACAGCTCCCAGAACTAATGTGGAATTTCCCAGAGTCTATAGCTGCTCTTCTGGTGGTTTCCCATTTTCTTCCTCTGCCTTTATTCTTAATCCTTGCCACACCATCTGTATCCTCCATGCCTTTCATACCTTCTGCTATCCAGGAGCCAGTGGAGAAGACTTTGGGGTGTTAGAATACTGGATGAGGCTGCGCTTCCCCATAGGACCCAGCCTACAAGCAGGCAATAAGCGGAAGAAAGCTCAGGCCTACCTGTCAGCCAGTGTGCTTGGAGTCTGGGAGGCCCGGGAGGATAAGGTGAGAAGAAGGATGTGCTCAAGCATCTCAGAGGAGCCACAGCCAAGCGGTTCATGAGAATATCTCAATCTTCCACTCTTAATAAGTATTTGCTGAATGTGAATGAAAGAGAAAAACTGTCGTGCCACAACCAGTCCAGATTCTTTCCTTGGTCAGGCTTGGGTGTGAAAT
The DNA here is from genome assembly GCF_010015895.1 of Lontra canadensis. Taxonomy (NCBI): domain Eukaryota; kingdom Metazoa; phylum Chordata; class Mammalia; order Carnivora; family Mustelidae; genus Lontra; species Lontra canadensis. The sequence goes on from NW_022631006.1 coordinate 29,723,818, forward strand.
GAAATCATACCCTTGGAGCTAGCTGCCTCCCCTGCTGTGAACAAAATAGCTTCCCTATTGCGTTCTCTAAGATAAGGCTTGAGGGCCAGCACCTCTCTCAAATAACTATCTGCCAGAGCCAGTTTGCAGGCAGGTGAAAGTCATTAGGTTTCTCCGTGACCCAGTCAGAATTCAACAGTTCCTTAGGTATAGGCTTTTCCTCATCAAGGGTGCTGGGGTTCAGCTACAACTCTCTCAGCTTGCCCTTTTCCTTCATCCAAGACCAACATCTTTCCAGTCCAGATTGGAGACTTGGAAGCATCAGAATGAGTTGCGGGTGGAAATCATCAGATGCTACGGCCTCCGGAGTCGGCGGCTGGGAACCCAGCCCAGTCCATACGTCATGTACCGCTTCTTCACTTTTTCTGACCATGACACTGCCATCATTCCAGCTAGTAACAATCCCTACTTCAGAGACCAAGCTCGATTCCCAGTGCTTGTGACCTCTGACCTGGATAAGTATCTGAGGCGGGAGGCCCTATCTGTGTACGTTTTTGATGATGAAGACTCAGAGCCTGGCTCATACCTTGGCCGGGCCCAAGTGCCCTTGCTTCCACTTGCACAAAACAAATCCATTAAAGGTGGGAGTTCAAGATTATTACATCTCTCTTTTCTCTGCCCAGTGTTGTCTTCCTATCTTACTTTTCTTTGATTACTTGCTTGCAACAGTCTCTTAAAAAACCTGCTGAGAGAGGACTTTAGAATATGGTCAAGAGCAACAGAGCAGAAGACTGGTGCCTCACTAATCCTATAGAAACATTGGCTGCTTCTGTTTTTTGTTTGTTTGTTTGTTTTAGCAGCAAAAGCAAGATTCTTAAGTGGGTAGAGCCACCAGCCTAAAGTCCACACATCCATCTCTGAAAAAACCTTTTCTGACTCTAGTGGTTCCTAGTATTTGTGTTTACTTAAGGCCTGTTATTTCTTAGCCCATGATGAGATACTCTAAGCTATGTCCTTAATACTCTCCCGTAATTTTCTTGCTTCTTTTAAGCACAAGTTAGACTTTCATGCCACATCATGAAAAATTTCTTGAACCTTTTTTCCACCAATATGGAGCTGACATGAACTTAGGAAGGGTCGACTCTGGTTCCAGTATTGGGAGGGTGAGGCAGGGGTATCAGTGCTCTCATTACCAAGTATGGATGGGTATAGCCAGTACCAACTATGTTTAACAAGCTTCTGGATGTTCCAGAAAGTGTGTGAGGAGGCCTCCCTCCTTTCAATACCATAGAACTAAAAAACAAAACAAAAAAACCCAACACCTTTGCTCACAACTCATTCTTTACCAAAAAGATGAGGCAGTATGGACAATCTGTTAAATTGATCAGTATTACAAATCAGAAGCCTAGCATTTAGAAAAAGCTGTTTTGCTGAAATTTTCTTGGCTTTTGTTATTTTAGAAATAGGGACTACTTAAGTGTAGATAATGGTTTCTTTGGTCTACCTAAGACTTAGCAAGCATTAGGTAACAGTAATAATAATGCAGACATGTTTATTGGCTGGGTGACTGATGACAAGCAAGATATACCTTTCCATATGTCTTTTGACTATCACTTCCTGAAACCTGGAGCTACCCATCTTCCCCTACAAATATTCTAAGTGAATATTAATATTCACTGCTATTTTATGTTACTTCTGAGTGTATTATCATCATGCTTATGTAATAGATATTAATGACAAACAAAATATGGTAAAATTCAAAATTGGGGAATAGATAATGTGCTGGTAAATCCTTGCCTGCTTCATGTGATCAGATCTTATTAATGTCTGTGTATGTCTCAGGTGATTTTAACCTCACTGACCCTGCGGGGAACCCCAATGGATTTGTTGAGGCACAACTGGATTGGAAGTCTTTCTACCTACCGCCAGAGAGCTTCCTGAAACCAGAAGCTCAGCCTGAGGAGAAGGACACCAAGAACAGTGTAGAGATCTCATCTGAAGAGGAAAAGTCTTCATTTTCTCCCCAGGTAGCAGATCTCCACCAGTCCTGTGGAGCATTTTTGAGGAAAGCAGTATTAAAATTGTAGTAAAGAAATGCCTTCTGTGTAATGTCACATGTTTGGCAAACTTATTCTGCATCCCTCATAGTGCCGTGAGCCTACCGAGGAAGCAAAACCCTGGGTTTTATTGTTGGGAGGAGAGAGAGATGGCATCTCTCAGCTCTGTGGCAGGAGAGACGTGAAGTCTCATGCTAGGCTGTTAAACTCTCATCTTGTAAGGCTGTCTGTGATCCTTCTATTTAGGACCAGATGGCATTTGCTGAAATTCCCATTGAAGCTGGCCAGTATCAAGCTAAGCGAAAACCTCCACAGGTAGGAGAAAGAAAGGAAAGGGAACACCAGGTTGCAAGCTACTCGAGAAGAAAACATGGCAAAAGAACAGGCGTCCAAGGGAAGAACAGAATGGAATATCTTAGTCGTAACATCTTAACCGGAAATACACTACAAGTAAGGCCTTAGAAACTCTACAGAATTAAAATATGGGTTTTAGGGTCCCCAGATATATTATTCTCAGGTAGAAGCAGACACCCAAAATAAGCGGTAATCATGGTTTTTTTGTGGCCAGCATATGTTTCCTCAAACACAAATAGCTTAATTAAATTCTGAACTATTCATTTCAGTGTAATTTAGTTTAACAGCTTATGGACTCTGCAATTTATACTGAGAATTTTACCAGTCTACCTCAACTATAGTCAAAGTAAGTTAAAGAACAAGTAGTTATTGGGGCGCCTGGGTGGCTCAGTGGGTTAGGCCGCTGCCTTCGGCTCAGGTCATGATCTCGGGGTCCTGGGATCGAGTCCCGCATCGGGCTCTCTGCTCAGCAGGGAGCCTGCTTCCCTCTCTCTCTCTCTGCCTGCTTCTCTGTCTACTGTGATCTCTCTCTGTCAAATAAAAAAATAAAATCTTTAAAAAAAAAAAAAAAAAAAGAACAAGTAGTTATTGAACAACTACTATATGCTTGATACTATCTTTTCTTCATAGGAAACTGGAGTAAAGTTACTATGTAACACCTAAAAGTATATGAGATTGTAAATATGTATTTTATGATTAAATAAAATGATTATATATTATAATGTATACTGTATCGGTTGCATAATTACATTTATATATAATTATTTTATGAAATGATTATAATTATACTATATATATATATACAGTTGACCCTTGAACAACATGGATTTGAGCTACGTAGATCCACTTATACATGAGGGTTTTTTTCCATAAATACAGTATTATGAATGTATTTCACTTCCTTATAACTTTTTTCCTAATTTTTTTTATAAGTTACAAGTTTATTCCCATAACATATTCTAATACATATCAAAGTTTCAAGAAGGTTCTTTTGAATCTCAAATAAGAAATTACAACATTCAGCTTTAATTAAAAATAGGAAAAGGGTGAAGATGGTCATTTAGTCTAAAATGAAAATGCAGAAAATGTTTATTTTGGTTGATCTGTGTTGATGCCATATTTCTCCTTGAGAATCTTCAGCTGCTCTTCCTTCCTTTTTGTGTCCATCTTCTGAAATGCCCTGTTGGCATTATAGTACAAAACCACCAGGTATCTGTTATAAACATTGAATCCTGAAAGGTTATTACATACATTCTTGGCATCAAACATACCTCCATAGACCACGTAAGCTGTTCCTCTAGTTTTGGGTGTGTTTCCCACTTGGGTTTGATGAATAGGACCATATGTCCCAAATATGTCATATATTTCTTCAGCTGTGATTTTGTATGGTGAATTTCTTATGTATAAAACCCAGTTTACTTCAGGTGGAAGTCGAATGTTCCCCCTCTTGGCTGCTTTCATTGCCATCTGGGTGGGCTGATAAGGTTGCCGCAGCAAACACTAGCATTCCTCTGGACACCTCTGGAGCTCTACTCTTTTTTTTTTTCCCAAATTTTTATTTAAATTCTAGTTAGTTAGCATACATGTAATTTTGGTTTCAGGAGTAGAATTTAGTGATTTATCACTTACATGTAACACCCAGTACTCATTGCCACAAGTGGACTTCTTAATACCCATCACCCATCTTCCTCTCTCCATCAACCCTTATTGTTTCTCTTTTGTTTGTTCTCTATTGTTAAGAGTCTCTTGTGGTGTCCTTCCCTCTCTTTCTTTCCCTTCCCATACGTTCATCTTTTTGTTTCTTAAATTCCACATATGAGTGAAATCATATGGTATTTGTCTTTCTCTAACTGACAGACTTCACTTAATATAATACACTCCAGCTCCATCTACATTGTGGCAAATGGCAAGATTTAGTTCTTTTAATGGCTGAGTGATACTCCATTGTATATATAAACCACATCTTCTTTATCCATTCATCAGTCAATGGGCATTTGGGCTCTTTCCATAGTTTGGCTATTCCTGATAATCCTTATGATTTTCTTAATAACATTTTTCTCTATCTTCCTTTATTGTAAGAATATAGTATATAATACATATAACATACAGAATGCATTAATCAACTGGTAAGGTTTCTGGTCAATACTCAGTTATCAGTAGTTCAGTTTAGAATGGGGGCCAGAAGTTATATACAGATTTTTGGTGCCCTTAACCTCCATGTTGTTCAAGGGCCAACTGTAATTATATTTGTTGTCTTTATTCTGAAGCAGGTGAACTACACTGAATGGAAGTTCTCAGGGCTTAAGGGCTCCAGAGATGATGGTTTAAAAAATCAGCAAAAGGAAGAGGAAATGACATCATCCCACTCAGCAGTGCTGCAGAAAGAAGCCCTAAATCCTATAAATGGTATTGTCTTTTTAAAATCTAATTTCCTGTTTAATCATTAGATTATTTTCTCAAGCCAGTTATTATTTTCATCTTGCATTGATAAACTTTTCATGGAAAATGAGTACTGAAGATCCTAGGCTTAGTTTTACATTACAAGTGTGCGGGTTAGGCCAACCAAGTCTGGAGTTCTTAAAGTAGCTTTCTGTGTATTTCAAGTTAGTTAGCTTGCCAGTTTAGTTACCTAGCAAGTATTTCTTGTGTGTTATAGTTACAAAGAAATAGGAAAAAGAGTGTGGTTGGCTTGTGATGTTGATCCAAATTTTTTTAATTAAGGCAAAGCTTTTTTGTGTTACAGTGAAAGTAGACATGGTTTCAGGTTATAGTAAGGGGAAACTACATAATTCAGACCAACTCCTGCATTGATGACAACCAAAAAGGTGAAGTTAATATATTTTTTAAAGATCTTAACATTTCTTAAAAGCATTAAATAGTCCATAAGAGAGGGAAGAATTACCTAGCTCAATCAGGGAGATGACTGAAGCTCAGAGAAGTGAGCTGGTACTGCTTCAGCTCTGAGACATTTCCAGTCTCAAAGAAGTAGTAGAGAGACAGAATCGTGCTTTTGGTGGACTTTTGGGGTGGAGAAAGAGGATGTAGTCTGAATCTGGTATCTGCACAGCATAGGAAGATGTCTACTCTGGGCAGAATTGCCCACTTTGGTCTAGGACTCAGAAGTCAGCACCAGGCTGAGTCTCTTATGTTCTGAGAGGTAGCACTGTGCTCTGGGCACTTGCAGGGCTAGAGACAAGGGCTGACCCAGTGCCCACCAGGACTCCAGATACCAGAATTATCAGACAGTGCTTGCTAGCTTCATGGAGATAAAAGCTGAACTTTAAAATGTCAACAAAGAACTGGAGCTATGAAAAAAATTGAGATCATAAGTTTTTAAAAAAACTTTGTCTTTAAAGAATTTCAAACTTATGTAAGAGCTGCATGACTAGGACAGAAAAATTCATATACATACAAATTCACACAAATTCACCAACTTCTAGCATTTTTCCCACTTTCCGCTTTATCTTTTAAGCATTGGAGAATAAGTTGTACATCTCACCTCCCATTACTGCTATATTTCAGCAAGAAAAAGGAAATTATATGACCACATTCAAGTTATCAAGTTTGCAAACTTATCATAGATACATAGTACCTGATGTCCAGTCCATTCTCAGAATTTGCTGGTTGTACCAATGATGTCCATTATTAGCAGTCTTTTTCCCCCTTATCTAACCCAGGATCATACATTGCATTTGGTTATGTCTCTTCAGTTTCCTTTAATCTAGAACAGTTCCTCATCTTCATCTTTCCTGACAAATGACATTTTTGAAGAGTATAGGTGAGCTGTTGTGTAGAATGTTCCTCAATTGGATTTCTCTGATGTTTCTCTATTGTTTGGATTTCTCTGATGTTTCTTTGTAATTAAATTCAGGTTATAAATTTTTTTTACAGGAATACCACAAAAGTGATATTGTGTCCTCCTCATTCTATCACATTAGGAGGTACATGGTGTCAGTTTGTCCCATTATTGGTGATGTTAACTTTTATCACTTGGTGAAGAAAGCATCTGCCAGATTTTTTTAAAAGTTATCATTTTTACCTCTGTAATTATTAAGTAATCTATGAGAAGATATTTTGAGACTATATAAATATCATTTTCCTCATCAAATTTCACTTGATAATTTTGGCATTCATTTATAGTCGTTTTTGCCCGAATCACAAAGACTTTACAAAAATACGTTGCAAAATTGTAAGTGTATCAGTAGAAATTATAGAACTGGGAAGCCTGGGTGGCTCAGTAGGTTGGGCAGCTGCCTTCAGCTCAGGTCATGATCACAGGGTTCCTGAATCAGGCCCCACGTTGGGCTCCTGCTGAGTGGGAATTCCACTTCTCCCTCTCCATCTGCCTCTCCCCCTGGCTCACATTCACTCTCTCTGTCAAATAAATAAATAAATTCTTTTAAAAAAAGAAATTATAGGGCCGCCTGGGTGGCTCAGTGGGTTAAAGCCTCTGCCTTCAGCTCAGGTCATGATCCCAGCGTCCTGGGATCGAGCCCCGCATCGGGCTCTCTGCTCAGCGGGGAGCCTGTTTCCCCCCTCTCTCTGCCTGCCTCTGCCTGCTTGTGATCTATGTCTGTCAAATAAATAAATAAAATCTTTTAAAAAAATTATAGAACTGTTCAATACAGAAATTTATCAGAGGAATAGATGTGTCAGAAACAGATTAGATACAACTGAAGTGAGAATTGTTAAAAATATTCTGAATAAAGCAAGGAGAGACAACAAGGTGGAAAATACAAAAGAGGAGAAGACAGCATAAAGGGTAAAATGAAGAGGTCTAAACTATATTTAATTAAATGTAGAAGAGAAAGAAGGGGGCAGAGGCAATATTTAAAGTAATAATGATTTAGATTTTTCGAGAACTAATAGAAGATATTAAGGTTCAGTGAAATGAAATTCAATGAAAGTAGGATAAGTTAAAAAAAAATACAGATATGGGGAGCCTGGCTGGCTCAGTTGGTGGAGCATGTCATTCTTGACCTGAGTTATGGGTTCAAGCCCCATGTTGAGTGTAGGGATTAGTTAAAAATACTGAAATTTAAATTAAAAAAATTCAGATCTAAACATATCAGAGTCAAAATGCAGAAAATAAAATCAAGTAGAAAATGTTAAAAGCATCCATCTAAAAGAAAACAAGAGGGGCACTTGGGTGGCTCAGTCAGTTAAGTGTTGAACTCTATCTCCTTTTTAAAAAGATTTTATTCATTTATTTGCTAGAGAGAGAACACATGAGAGTACAAGCAGGAGGAGCAGCAGGCAGAGGGAGAAACAGGCTCCCTGCCAAGCAGGGAGCCTGATGTGGGACTCAATCCCAGGACACTGGGATCATGACCTGAGCTGAAGGCAACCACTTAACCAACTGAGCCACCAAGGCATTCCACTGTCCAACTCTTGATCTTAGCTCAGGTCTTGATCTCAGGGTCATGAGTTCAAGCCCTGTGTTGGGCTCCACCTCCTTGCTGGGTGTGGAGCCTACTTAAAAAAAATTTTTTTTAAATAAAAAATAAATAAAAGAAAAAGATAGCCATGGGTCCGTTGGTAAGATGGATAACCGACTTGTCAATAGTTGCAACTATGGCCATAAATCAATGGCAAAATGCCTTCAGTATGCCAAAAGAAAGTAATTAACTGCCAACAAAGAATTCTTTACATGACAAAAATATTCTTCCAGAATGAAAACAGAATAGACATTTAACAACAAACTAACAGGGAGAGTTTGCTTCCAAGCTACATTTTAAGGTTCTTCTTTAGGCTGAAGGAAAGTTATCCCAGGAAGAAACACAAAGATGCAACAAGGAATGAAAAGCCAAGAATATGGGTTAGTTTAAATGACTGTATAAAGCAAAAATATGAGCTTGTGGGGCTTAAAATATGGAAAGAGCCCAGGTGTCCATCAACAGATGAATGAATAAAGAAGATATGGTATATATAGATAGATAGATAGATAGATAGATAAATAGATATTAATATTATGCAGCCATCAAAAATGAAATCTAACCATTTGCAATGACATGGATAGAACTAGAGGGTATTATGCTAGGTGTAATAAGTCAATCAGAGAAAGATGATTATCATATGATCTCACTGACATGTGGAATTTGAGAAGCAAGGCAGAGAATCATAGGAGAAAAGAGGAAAAAATGAAAAAAGAAGAAACCAGAGAGGGAGATAAACCATAAGAGACTCTTAGTCTCAGGAAACAAACTGGGGGTTGTTTGTGTGGAGGTGGGTGGGAGGGATGGGATTGCTGGGGGATGGACACTGGGGAGGGTATGTGTTGTGGTGAGTGCTGTGTATTGTGTAAGACTGATGATTCACAGACTTGTATCCCTGAAACAAATTATACATTATATGTTAATGATAATAATAATAATAATAAAAGAACAGGTATGCCAGCCTCCAGTTGATGACCAAAACTGAAGAGAGCTTCTTGCCACAGTTTACTATAAGGTGATATTCTGCAGTGACAACCTCTGCAAGAAAAATCAAACCCAAAGAAAGAAATAATAAAGATAAGAGGAGAAATCAATGAAACAGAAAGGAATAGAGAAAATCAATGAAGCCAACTTTGTTTGAAAAGATCAACAAATTTGATAAGCCTTAAAAAGAAAGGAAAACAACAACAAAAATTTCATAAGCTTTTATCTAGAATAACTATGCTAATTAAGATCCATCAAGAAATTGCTTAGTAATTTGAATAGAAGTTTAAAGAGTTATTGACTATAACAGGAGATTGAACTGGGCGGCGGTGGGTGATGATTGACTAATAAGAAGTAAAAAGAACTCTAAAAAATACAAGAAGAGCAGATTTAAAGAGCATCCATTAATCCCCAGAGCTGAGACAGAATACCTAAAGAAGAGAGATGTCTGGGAGACAACTCCTTTCAGAGCTGAAATCCAGACTTCACTGGAGGGAGTGAAGTCATATTTTATTGAATGGCACAGAAATGTGCTCTGCCTGTACATCAGAACTCCCAAGAAACTGTGAAGTTGACCTCTGGAACACTGCAAGTAAACCATTCTCAAAGAGGTTCCATGCCAGTGGCATTTCACTGCAAAGCTACTTTGGCCGGAGGATCATGGGGAAGGGAAGGGTATACCAGGAGAACTGCCCACAGGGAGGTCCCATGTACTGCAGGCCCCTGGAAACTGCTAGAACTGGTTGTTGCAGAAACCATGTGCTACTAGGAATGTGTTCTGCAGGAAACTGTGAGCTGCTGGAGAAGGCCCTAAGTTACAGAAGCCTGTTGTAGGAGCAAAGTCCTCTTCTGCAGGAGTCTGCCTGTGTACTGGAACCAGGAAGAGAAACATTTTCCTCCTCCAGTGATTGTTTTGTGGTGTCTACTGACAAAACGTAACATGGTGCCAGCTGGCAAAGAAGAAAAATTTATAGGGTCCAACTCTATCATTGCAGAGAAGGTGATGTAGTTTTTATTTTGAGCTGAGAAGCAATTAATTGATACTGCTGGTCAAGAAAAAAAAAGAGCAAAGACACAAATGAGCAAAATCTGGAATCAATGTGAAGCCACTATAGACTCTACTATAAATGGATTATAAAATGATATTATGAACAACTTTATGCAACTTAGATAGAAAAGACAAATTCCTAGAAAGATACAAATTACTAGAACTGACTCAAGAAGAAATAGAAGATCAGTGTTGACATATGAAAAGTACAGACAAGAATTAGTCATAAATCTTCCCAAATAAAAAAGTTCAGTTCCAGATGACTTCACTGATGAAGTCTATCAATATTTAAGGAAGAAAAAATGCTGATCCTTCATAGTCTCTTTCTGAGAATAGTAGAGCAAGGGAAACTTTCTAACCGATTTGGTTATAAAGTGGTATTGTCTTAATACCAAAGCAAGCCTAAAACATAAAAAGAAAAGACAACCGTAGGCCACTATTCAATATGAACATAGATTCAGTATCCTAAATGAAATATTAGCAAACCAATCCAAAAAAATATAAAAATATTAAAAGGTTTGCTCACCATAATCAACTGAGATTTATTCCTGGAATGCAAATTTAGTTTAACAGGAGAAAATTGATTTAATACACTGTATTAATAGAATAAAATCAATATGATCTCAATAGAGAAAAAAGCCTATCACAAAATCCAACTCCCATTCTTATTTGTTGTTGAAGATTTTTAAATTATTTATTTATTTATTAAGATTTTATTTATTTATTTGACAGAAAGAGACAGTGAGAGAGGGAACACAAGCTGGGGGAGCAGGAGAGGGAAAAGCAGGCTTCCGCCGAGCAGGGAGCCCAGTGTGGGGCTCAATCCCAGAACCCTGGGATCATGACCTGAGCCAAAGGCAGACACTTAACAACTGAGCCACCTAGGCACCCCTTATTTGCTTATTTAGAGAGAGAAAGAGTGTGAGCAGGGGGAGGGGCAGAAGGCGAGGAAGAAAGAGAATCTCTAGCAGATTTCTACATTGAGGTCAGAGCCCAATGCAGGATCAATCCCACGACCCTGAAATCATGACCATAGCTGGAACCAAGAGTTGGTCGTTCAACTGACTGAACCACCCAGGGGCCCCCCATCTCCCATTCTTGATAAGAACTCTCACCAAACTAGGTAGAAGAGAATTGCTTCAAACTAATAAAGAATAATAAAACCTGTAGCTAACATCTTATCGTGTGGTAAAAGACTGAATGCTTTTTTCCCTTAACATTGAGAACAAAGAAAGTATGTCTGCTTTCACTACCATGTCTGAACATTGTAGTAGAGATTTCAATCATTGTAATAAGGCAAGAAAAACAAAGTAAAGTCATACCAATAGGAAAGAAAGAAGTACTGCTGCCTTTATTTGCAATTGACATGATTTTGTATTTAAAAAATCATAAGAAATCCACAAAAAAATTTTAAAAGCTAAAAGCAAGTGAACAACATTACAGGATATAAATCAAGACACTAAAATCAATTATATTTCCATATGGTATCAATGCACACCTTAAAATGAAATTTTAAAAAAGTACCATTCCAAAAGAATAAAATATTTAGGAATAAATTTAAAAAAGAAATACAGGACCTATATACAGAAAACTACAAAAGTTCTTGAGAGAAATTAAAGAAGTTTAAAATAAATGTGAGAAATGCACCATGTTTATGGACTGGACCACTCATAATTGTTAAGATGGCAGTTCTCACCCAGATTTATATAGAAATGCAAAGAATTTAGAATAACCAAAACAACTTTGTAAAGGAAGAAAGTTGAAATTTTTATACTACCTGATTTCAAAACTTACTATAAATATACAGTAATTCAGACAGTATGGTATTAGCATAAAGATAGACTTACAGACCAGTGGAACAGAATTGTGAATCAAGAAATAAACGTTTAGGGCGCCTGGGTGGCTCAGTTGGTCACGACTCAGGTCGTGATCCTGGAGTCCGGGATTGGGTCCCACATCAGGCTTCCTGCTCGGCGGGGAGTCTGCTTCTCCCCCTGACCTTTCTCCACTCATGTGCTCTCTCAAATAAATAAATGAAATCTTAAAAAAAAAAAAGAAATAAATGTTTACATTTATGGTCAATTGATTTTCCACAAATGTTCCAGGACAATTTAACATCTGATCTTTCCATAAGTGGTACTAAGACAATTAGATATCCACATAGAAGGAAAAAAAAAACAAACCCAACTTAGACCACGTCACATCATATACAAAAATTAACCAAAATATATCATAAATCTAAATATTAGACCAAAACTATAGCATCTAAAAGAAAACATAGGATAATAAACTATTTGATCTTATTAAACAAAAATTACTGATATATGACATCAGAAGCATGATCCGTACAATTAAAAATTGATAAATTGGACTCAGCAAGATAAAAAATGCATGCTCTTCGAAGGACACCATTAAGAAAATTAGAAGATCAGCTACAGATGAGGAGAAAATATTTGTAAATCGCATTTATGGTCAAGGACTTGTATCCATATTCTGTAAGGAATTCTTACAACTTAATAAAAAAAACAACTAAATTTAAAATGGTCAGTAGAGGGACGCCTGGGTGGCTCAGTTGGTTAAGCAGCTGCTTTCGGCTCGGGTCATGATCCCAGCGTCCTGGGATCAAGTCCCACATCCGGCTCCTTGCTCATCAGGGAGCCGGCTTCTCCCTCTGCCTCTGCCTGCCATTCTGTCTGCCTGTGCTCGCTCTCTCTCCCTCTCTCTCTCTGACAAATAAATAAATAAAATCTTTAAAAAAAAAAAATGGTCAGTAGAGGGGCATCTGGGTGGCTCATTCAGTTAAGCTTTTGGCTCTTGATCTCAGCTCAGGTCTTGATCTCAGGATTGTGAGTTTAAGCCCTGCATGGACTCCACACTAAGTGCGGAGCCTACTTTAAAAACTAAAGAGATAGGGGCACCTGGGTGGCTCAGTGGGTTAAAGCCTCTGCCTTCAGCTCAGGTCATGATCCCGGTATCCTGGGATCGAGCCCCACATTGGGCTCTCTGCTCTGCAGGGAGCCTGCTTCCTCCTCTCTCTCTCTCTGCCTGCCTCTCTGCCTACTTGTGATCTCTGTCAAATAAATAAATAAAATCTTAAAAAAAAACTAAATAAATAAAAAATAAATTAAATGATCAATAGATTTGAATCGACATTCACTAAGAATATTCTTTTTTTTTAAGATTTTATTTATTTATTTGACAGAGAGAGAGAGACAGCGAGAGAGGCAACACAAGCAGGGGGAGTGAAAGAGGGAGAAGCAGGCTTCCCGGTGAGCAGGGAGCCTGACGTGGGACTCGATCCCAGGACCCTGGGATCATGACCTGAGCCGAAGGCAGATGCTTAATGACTGAGCCACCCAGGCACCCCTCACTAAGAATATTCTTGAATGGCTAATAAACATACAAAAAGATGCTCAACAGCATTAGTTATTAGGAAAATGCAAAATAATATAGCAGTGAGATACCAGTACACACCATCTAGAATTGATATATTCCAGAGGTTGACTGTACCATGTGTTAGTGAAGATGTGAAAAAATTGAATCCTCATACATTACTGATGGAATGTAAAACAGTACAACTACTTTGAAAAATATTTGGCTGTTTCTTAAAAATGTTAAACATACAGTTTACGATCCAGCAATTCTCTTAAGCGTCTATTCAGGAGAGCTGGAAACGTGTCCACCCAAAAACTTGTACATAATCCTCATAGCATCATTATTCATCATTCAGAATAAGGAAAGATGTCTTAAATAAAAAACAGAATGTACTAGTCATAAAGAAAATATTGATAGTTGACTTGTTTTTTTTTTAAGATCTTATTAGAGTGTGAATGTGCATGCATGGGGGGGGCGGGGGAGGTGCAGAGGGAGAGGGAGAAGCAGGTTCCCTGCTGAGCAGGGAGCAGGAGGCGGGGCTTGATCCCAGGACACAGGATCATGACCTGACTGAGCCACCCAGGTGCCCCAAAGTTGACTACTTTAAAAGTAAGAATTTCTGTTTAGCAAAAGATTAAGCAGGCAAGCTACAGAATGGAAATGATCTTTGCAACACATGTAACAAATAAAAGGCTCAAATTCAAAAAATATACAGAATCCCTACAAATCAATTAGAAAAAGACAACCCTATAGAAACATTAGCAAAATATATGAAAGTCATCTTACAAAAAGGAATTTCAAATGTTTAATAAAAAATATTAGGAATATCAGGGTCACATAACAAGAGAGCATGTGGGACAGTAGGTATTGTTTGAGCCTGTCAGGAAAATACAATCTGCCATACCCTGATTACACTGCTTTTTTTTTTGACTTAGACATTTTCTCCAGTCCCTACCAAAAGGACCAACTTTCTATTTTCTTTCCTGCCATTCTTCCTTCTTTCTCTTTCTTTCTTCCATTCTTTCTTCCTTCCTTTCCTTTCCTTCCTTCCTCCCTCTCTCTCCCTTTCTTTTTCTCTCTCCCTTCTTTCCTTTCTTCCTTTGTTCCTTCCTTCCTTCCTTCCTTCTCTCCTTTTCTCTTCCTTCTCTCTCTCTTTCTTTCTTTCTCTCTCTCCCTTCCTTCCTTTTCTTTCTTTCTCTTTTCCTTTCTTCTTTTCTCTTCACCTCCTTCCCTCCCTCCCTCCCTCCCTTTCTTTCTTTTCTCTCTCTCTCTTTTTCTCTTTCTTTCTTTTCTTTTCTTTTCTTTCTTTCCAAAAGTGAACTCCTTGTTTGGGAAGCTTCTGAATAAGTGAATCTTCGAAAAAGAGGATTTGGTTCTCAGTAAATGAAGCCAAAATCTAGGTACTCAAAACCAGTGGCCAGAGAGTAGATTGAAGAGGTAGGTAGTGGGACAGATAGGGTGCTTGGAAATAGTTCTGTAACTGCAGCCTTTTCTCTTGTAGATAAAGAATCCTGTGAAGAGGCTTCTGAAGTCAGTGAAGCACAAACTACAGATAGTGATGAAATAGTGACACCGGTATCTCTGAAATTTCCTAAGGCAGTAAGTACACCGGGGTCATTATTGAGTGTGAGACAAGGTTGTAAATAATGATATTGTACTTAACAGCCACATAGGTGAAAATAATCCATTTTTATTTATTTATTTTTTTAAAAAGATTTTATTTATTTATTTGTCAGAGAGAGAGAGCGCACAAGCAGGGGGAGAGGCAGACAGAGGGAGAAGCAGGCTCCCGGCTGAGCAAGGAGCTCAACATGGGACTCCATCCCAGGACCCAGAGACCATGACCTGAGCTGAAGGCAGACACATAACCAACTGAGCCATCCAGGCACCCCAATGATGCAATTTTAATGAACCTGATGGGAAATTAAATTTATTTAGTTAAATTTACATTGTGAATGAATAGAAGTCTCTTGATACAGTCTCTGATGAAAGGATCACTATCTTGATTTGGTATAAATGAGGACTTGCTTCAATAATTCTCCTTTATTTGGATCCCTTGCCTGCCTCCTTCATTGTGTGCTATGATTCATCTCTAGCCTGAGTGATGCCCATTTCCTCAATCCACCCAAGGAGAGCAGGTTTACCTTGGTAGGTAGAGGCTGGAAAAGAGGAAAGGATTACTTGTGGAAAAGCTCAGAAAGATCATTCAGTTTCTGAAGTTTTTGACCTAATCTTTAAAACCTGAAATTGCTGGGGCACCTGGGTGGTTCAGTGGGTGAAGCATCTGTCTTCAGCTTAGGTCATGATCCCAGGGTCCTGGGGTCGAGCCCTGTGTTGGGCTCCCTGCTTTGAGTCTACTTCTTTCTCTGCCTCTGCTCCCTCTGCCCCCGCCCCCCTCCTTGTGCTCTCTCTCTCTCACAAATAAATAAATAAAATCTTTCTTTAAAAATAAAATAAGGGGCGCCTGGGTGGCTCAGTGGGTTAAGCCTCTGCCTTCAGCTCAGGTCATGATCTCAGGGTCTTGGGATCGAGCCCCGCATCAGGCTCTCTGCTCAGGGAAGCCTGCTTCCCCCTCTCTCTCTCTCTGCCTGCCTCTCTGCCTACTTGTGATCTCTGTCAAATAAATAAAATAAATCTAAAAAAAAAAATAAAATAAAATAAAACCTGAAATTGCAATTATTTATTAAACATTACAGCCTCTTGTGGAACTAACTGGGGATACATACACACACACAAATATATATCTATATCTATATATATATATCTATATATATATAGATAGATAGAGATAGAGATATATAACTAAATATATACAGATATATTTAACAATCATTGTATTAGAATCTTGTGGGGTTATAAGTGAGGTAGGAAACAATCTCTCTCTGTTGATCCACTAGGATGCTCCCTGACACATTTGTAGGTGCTCAATAAATATTTGTTGAATGAGTAGATAAATGAAAGATTGAAATCTGATTGAGGATTATGAACTTCATTAGAAACAATATAAGTATAGTGTGACCTAGAATCAAGTGGTTAGATTATGTGATAGAAACTCTTAAGGTTTGTGAGGATTCAGAAAAGTGAAATCATTCCTGCTTTTGTAGAGGTCAAAAAACTCTTTCTTGAAAGTTAGAACTTGTACTGAGGATTTTTAGACAACTAAAGTATGTTGAAGTGGGGAGAAGCCACTCAAAATCAGTAGCCTTAAGCAATTAAGATAGCAAATACTTAAGTCTATTTTCTTCTGAACTTTTATGTCTCATATCTTTCTTCAGCCATTACATAATTAGTATCTTGAGAAATGCTTATAAGATGGATCAGAGCCATGAGATGTTGGAATAGGAGTATAACACCTTTGAGATCATGAAGGAGAAGATTAATTAATGTGTCCAGGATATAGATATACTTAGCAAAAGAGCTGATCTCCAGCCAAAGTTTCTAAATCAAGCCACCTCTCAGATGAACCTGAAAAGCAGTCAGCTGGTCAGAAAGTTTTTGAACTACACTCAGACATTACATTTAAAATATTATTCAGAATTAGAGGCTCTTAAATAAGATCTCTTTCTGGAAAAACCCTGTGGACCCAAGAATGCTATTTGAGAAACTAAATATGAAAACCGAGCTTACTTGGGTGCCTGGGTGGCTCAGTCAGTTAAGCATCCAACTCTTGGTTTCCCCTCAGGTCATGATCTCAGGGTCGTGAGACTGAGCCCATGCCGGGCTCTGTGCTAAGTGCAGAGTCTGCCTAAGGTTCTCTTTCTCCTTCTCCCTCTGCTCTCCCCCTACTCACACACTCTTTCTCTAAAATAAATAAATAAAATCTTTTTTAAAATTAAAAAAATTGCAACAGTGGGATTAGGGAACTTTCTAGTGTGATGGTTCTGTATCTTGATTAGGGAGTTGATTACACACTTGCATATATTTGTCAAAACTGTACATTTGGGTTTTGTATTTTACTATGTATAAACAATACATAAATATTAAAAGTTAAATAGAGGGAACACCTTGGTGGCTCAGTTGGTTAAGCATCTGAGCTTTGGCTCAAGTCGTGATCTTGGGGTCCTGGGATGGAGCTCCACATTGGGCTCCCTGCTCAGCGAGACGCCAGCTTCTCCCTCTCCTTCTGCCCCTCTACCCTCTCGCCCCCTGCTGTGTGCTCACATGCTCTATCTCAAATAAAGAAATAAAATCTTATTAAAAAATTAAAAAATAAAAGTTAAACAGATTGTCAGGAACCACCTTAGGCAATGTGATTTAAAAGTGGCTCTTATGTTATTTAAATGTCAGTCACTATAAGAAATACATTTCTACATGTGCCCAGTATAATCATATATAAAAAAAGGCTTTGAGAAACAGGGCTTACCTTTATCATTTGCCATGAACTCTCCTGTTTTCTGTTCTGTTCCATTCCATTCTATCCTAGCCTATCTTATTCTTTCACTTAAAAATAAAAAATGCTAGTGAAACCCACCTAACTGACCCATAAATGTCAAAACCCAAATTTTGGAAAACATGATAGTTTTCCTGATGGGGATTTTAGGATGGTTTGTGCGAGGGCTGTTGAGAGGGCATCAAGTAGCTTTCAAGAGTCACCCAGGTTGTTCTGAAGTAGATCTGTTGAGAAATACTGCCTCCTGGGCTTCCTAGAAGAAGGCCCAGGAGCTCCGCCTGCTTCCTAAGAGAGGTGAAGATGGGAGTGGGGGTAGATCTTTGAGAAGTGAGGGCAACCTAGAGGACAGGAGAGAACCCCCAGATGACAAGGGAGCACTGTGCCGGTTGGGGCCATCCTGGATTGACCCCTTACTAGTGTCATGACAGGACTTGCTGCCACACCGGGGAAAGGGAGGACTTCACATTGCCCTCAGCTTCTGTCTTGAAACTCGAGAGATGTCTGCCCTTCCCCTGGTGTCTCTAATATAAAATGGACCCAGACACAGTCCAAAGAGAGGATGGTGTTTGTGGCAGTAAATGCAACAGGGCTGGAAGGACTGGCATTGCCATGAGGGGGCAGGCTGCTCCGGCAGCCTGCTCTGGGGCCAGCACTTGGTGGACGCAGGAAGCTCTGGGTAGCAGTTGACCAGTAAACTGATTCTCAAGGATATGGGAGATGGGGGCAACCCTCGAGGGTCCTCTCCCTCTGCTGGAGCTCTGAGCTATTGCTCAATAAACTTTGTTTTGCTGCCCATCAAATTAAAAAAAAAAAAAAAAGACTACGTTAGATGGAATATGGCTATGATTGCTCTCTGAGGGAGTAATGTGTTTATTAGATGGAGTAGGAACACTAGAAGCATCACTAACCTATAGGATAAATAAATATTTTCCTTGTCAGGGTTCGGAGAAGATGTGTATTGAAATTGTCTCCCTGGCCTTCTACCCAGAGGCCGAAGTGATGTGTGATGAAAATGTAAAGCAGGTGTATGTAGAGTACAAGTTCTACGGCCTACCCTTGTCAGAGACGGAGACCCCAGTGTCCCTGAGGAAGCCAAGGGCAGGAGAAGAGATCCACTTTCACTTCAGCAAAGGTGAGGCATCCCTTGTGCTTGGCCGGGAGAGGAGTCTGAGGGGTCAGAACTGCTCTGCACTTCCAGTGGGGTGGATGCAACCATTTTATTTATCAAAGTGATATATGCATATGGTTTTACTTAAGCTTCTTGTTTTTTATTATTTTTAATTAAGTTTTTAATTTTAATTCCAGTATAGTTAACATAACAGTGTTGTATTAGTTTCGGGCATACAACATAGTGCTTCCACAACTGTAACATTATTTGGTGCTCATCAAGATGAGCATCCTGTTAATCCTCATCACCTGTGTCCCCCGTGCCCCCCGGCCACCTCCCCTACAGTAACCTTCTGTTCTCTATAGGAGGAGTATGATTTTTTTGGTTTGTCTTTTTTCCCCTTTGTTTATTTGTTTTATTTCTTAAATTCCACACATAAGTGAAATCATGTGGTATTTGTCTTCCCCTGACTGACTGACTTCACTTAGTCTTATACTCTCTAGATCCATCCACAGTGGCTGCACCAGTTTGCATTCCCGCCAGCAGGGCAAGAGGGTTCCTTTTTCTCCGCATCCTTGTCAACACTTGTTTCTTTTCTTTAGCCATTCCGACAGTTATGAGATGGTATCTCACTGTGGTTTTGATTTGCGTCTCCCTGATAATGGGTGATTTTGAGCATCTTTTCCTGTGTCTGTTGGCCATCTGGATGTCTACTCTGGAGAATGTTCGTGTCTTTTGCCCCATTTTTAAATTAGTTTGTTTTTTGAGTGTTGAGTTGTATCAGTTCCTTGTGTATTTTGGATACTAACCCCATACTGGGTATGTCGGTTGTAAATACCATCTTCCATTCAGTAGGTTGCCTCGTAGTTTTGTTGATTATTTCCTTCACTGTGCAGAGTTTTTTATTTTGATGTAGTTCCAGTAATTTATTTTTGCTTTTATTTCGCTTGCCTTAGGAGACATCTAGAAAGAAGTTGTTATGGCTGATGTATGAGAAATTACTGCCCATGCTCTCTTCTAGGATTTTTATAGTTTCAGGTCTCACATTTAAGTCTTTAATCCATTTTGAGTTTATTTGTGTGTATGATATAAGAAAGTGGTCCAGATTCACTCTTTATTTATTTTGGGGGGCACTAGTGGGGGAGAGGAGAAGAGGGGGGTAGGGAGAAACAGAATCCCCGCTGAATGTACCCCCTGGTGCCAGGCTTGATCCCAGGATCCCGGGATCATGACCTGAGCCGAAGGCAGATGCTTAACCGACTGAGCCACCCAGGCACCCCGACCAGATTCACTTTTTAATATGTAGCTGTCCTGTTTTCTCAACACCGTTTGTTGGAGAAACTTTTTCCCATTGCATATTTTTGCCCTCCTTTGTCAAAAATTAATCAGCCATATAATCGTGGGTTTGTTTCTGGACTCTCTGTTTTGTTCTGTTGATCTATGTGTCTGTTTTTGTGCCAATGCCATACTGTTTTGATTACTTTGGCTTTGCAGTATAGCTTGAAATCTGGGAAATTGTGATACTTCTAGCTTTGTTTTTCTTTCAAGGTCTTTTGTGGTTCCATACAAATTTTAGGAATATTTGTTCTAGTTCTGTGAAGAATGCTGTTGGTAGTTTGGTAAGGATTGCATTAAATCTGTAGATTGCTTTGGTTAGTGTAGACATTTTAACAATATTTGTTCTTCCAATCAATGAGCATAGAATATCTTCCCGTTTGTTTGTGTTATCTTCAATTTCATCATTGTTTTATAGTTTTCAAAGTACAGGTTTTCACCTCCTTGGTTAAGTTTATTCCTAGGTATTTTATTATATTTGGTGCAATTGTAAATGGGATTGCTTTCTTAATTTCTTTTTCTGTTGCTTCATTATTACTGTATAGAAATGCAACCAGGGGTACATGGGTGGCTGAATCAGTTAAGTGGCTGACTCTTAATCCCACCTCAGCTCTTGATCTCAGGGTTGTGGTTTCAAGGCCAGTGTGGAGCCTACTTAAAATAAAAATAATTATAATAAAGAAATGCAACAGACTTCTGTATATTGATTTTATATCCTGTGACCTTACTAAATTCATTTATCAGTTCTAGTAGGTCTTTTTTTGGTGGAATCTTTAGCGTTTTCTATATATGGTATTATGCCATCAACAAAATAGTAAAAATTTTACTTCTTTCTTACCAATTTGGATGCTTTTTATTCCTTTTTCTTATCTGATTGAGGGCTAGGACTTCTAGTACTGTGTTGAATAAAAACATCCTCGTCTTATTCCTGGTCTTAGGAGGACAGCTCTCAGTTTTTCACCATTAAGTATGTTAGCTGTGGGTTTCTCATATATGGCCTTTATTATGTTGAGGAATGTTCCCCTTAAACCTACTTTCTTGAGGGGTTTTATCATGAATGGATATTGTACTTTGTCAAATGCTTTTTCTCCATTTATTGAAATGATCTCATTGATGTGTGATGTATCACATTGATTGATTTGCAAATATTGAAATACCCTTGTATCCTTGAAATGAATCCCACTTGATCATTTAAATGTATTGTTGGATTTGGTTGCTAATATTTTGTTGAGGTTTGTTGCATCTATGTTCATCAGAGATAGTGGCCTATAGTTCTCTTTATCTGATTTTGGCATTGGGGTAATGCCTGCCTCATAGAATGAGTTTTGAAGTTTTCCTGCCTCTTCTATTTTTTGGAATAATTTGAGAAGACTAGGTATTAACGCTTCTTCAGATGTTTGGTAAAATTCACTTGTGAAGCCGTCTGGTCCTGGACTTTGAAAATTTTTTTTGTTTCTGACTCAATTTCATTTCTGGTAATCAGTCTGTTCAAATTTTCTATTTCTTCCTGAATCAGTTTTGGGAGGTTATAGGTTTCTAGGAATTTGTCCATTTCTTCTGGGTGGTCCAATCTGTTGGCATGTAATTTCTCATAATATTCTCGTACAGTCCTTTGAATTTCTGTGGTGTCAGTTGTTTTTTCTTCTCTTTCATTTCTGGTTTTGTTTATTTGAGTCCCCCTGCCTTTTTGATGAGTCTAGCTAAAGGGTTATCAATTTTGTTCATCTTTTCAAATAACCAGGTCCTGGTTTCATTGATTTGTTCTATTGGTTTTTAAAGTTTCCATTTTTTTTAGTTTCTGCTCTAATCTTTATTATTTCCTTCATTCTACTGGTTTGGGGTTTTGTTTGTTCTTTTTTTTTAGTTCCTTTAGGTATAAAGTTAGGTGGTTTTTTGAAAATTTTCTTGCTTCTTGAATTAGGCCTGTATTCTTATAAACTTCCCCCTTAGAATAGCTTTTGCTACATCCCAGAGGTTTTGGACCAGTGTATTTTCATTTGTTCCCATGTATTTTTTTATTTCCTCTTTGATTTCTGGGTTGACCTATTCATCGTTTAGTAGCACGTTATTTAATCCCCATGTAGTTATGCTCTCTCCAGATTTTTTCTTGTGGCTGATTTCTAATTTTGTAGCACTGTGATCAGAAAAGATACATGGTGGGGCACCTGGGTGGCAAAATTTGTTGGACATCCAACTTTCAGTTTCAGCTCAGGTCCATGATCTTGGGGTGTCAGGCTTTGCACTCAGTGTGGAGTCGGCTTGGGTTTTTCTCTTCCTCTTCCTCAGCCCCTTCCACTTGTATACTTTCTCTCTCTGAAGTAAATAAATCTTTAAAAAAAAAAAGATACATGGTATGACTGATCTTTTTGAATTTGTTGAGACTTGTTTTGTGGCCTAAAATGTGATCTATTCAGGAGACTGTCCCATGTGCAGTTGAAAAGAATGTGTATTCTGCTGTTTTAGGATGGAATGTTCCAAATATATCTGTTAAATTCATCTGGTCCAATGTGTCATTCAAAGCCACTGTTTCCTTGTTGATTTTCTGTTTGGATGATCTGTCCATTGATATAAGTAGGGTTATGTGTATGGTTTTAAAATATCAAATAGGCCTAGAAAAAGTTTTAATTAAAATGAAACAGTCCCTTTTTCCATCCCTTCTATGCAAATCACTCCCTGTTTCCCTCCCCATTCTCTGTGGTCCACCACACCCCTTTTCACTTTTTCTGCTATTTCTTATTATTTAACTCTATGTTTCTGAATAATGCTTCTGTTATAGATTCCTGACTCACCAATTTTAGATATTATCTGCTGACTTCCTATCGTGACACACGAAATTTCTCTCTCTTATGGTGTACCCATGTTTCCTTCTTCCCATAGAGTTGGATCATAACTTTTATTTAATCCAATCTTAATTGTTTCTATTATTATGGATATGTAAATATTAATTCTTCAGAACCAAGTAGTATGACATAGTTAAAATCCTTTTTTTGTATTTTTTTGTCTCAGTTTTTCATTTGCACTATCTTCATTATGGTCATTGTAATTCTTTTCACATCCTC
This sequence comes from Lontra canadensis, assembly GCF_010015895.1. Taxonomy (NCBI): domain Eukaryota; kingdom Metazoa; phylum Chordata; class Mammalia; order Carnivora; family Mustelidae; genus Lontra; species Lontra canadensis. Next base: position 29,746,942 of record NW_022631006.1, read on the forward strand.
CAACAGCCTTTCCAAGTTTTCAAACAATCAAACCTGTCAAAGAATGTATCAATTTTTTTTTCCTTGAAGACCTCTCTTCAGCCCACCATTCAGCTATTATCCTGCTGCCGGCATTTGGAGAATTTGATTTAATTCTCTCATACTGGGTTTCTTATTTCCTGGGTTCTCTGTCATCCACTGATTCACTTTTATATTTTAATGGGTCATATTTTCCAGTAGCTTTTATTTTATTTTTTTTTTTTTAAGATTTTATTTATTCATTTGACAGACAGAGATCACAAGCAGGCAGAGAGGCAGGCAGAGAGAGAGGGGAAGCAGGCTCCCCGCCGAGCAGAGAGCCCGACGCGGGGCTCGATCCAAGGACCCTGGGATCATGACCTGAGGCAAAGGCAGAGGCTTTAACCCACTGAGCCACCCAGGCGCCCCTTCCAGTAGCTTTTAAATAAAGCATACACTGGGGGGTGCCTGGGTGGCTCAGAGGGTTAAGCCTCTGCCTTTGCCTCAGGTCATGATCCCAGGGTCCTTGGATCGAGCCCCACGTCGGGCTCTCTGCTCGGCAGGGAGCCTGCTTCCCCTTCTCTCTTTGCCTGCCTCTCTGCCTGCTTGTGATCTCTCTCTGTCAAATGAATAAAATCTTAAAAAAAAAAAAAAAAGCATACATTGGAAGTACATTGCGATCATCTTGCATGAAATCTATTCTACCCATATAGCCAAATGATAATTAGACCCAAGTATAGAAGTGTATTCTGAAAACATTTTTATCCAGAATTTCGAAGCAGTTGGTCCATGATCTTTGCCAGGAGTCTAACCTTTGTATGAAAACTACCTCTACCTGTCCAGAAAACTTGAGCATTTTATCTTTTTCCTTAGTATTCTTAAATTTTAGAATAATGTGTGTATTTTTCCTGTAATTGTTCTAGCCATTCAGGGGTTCTTTCAATCTGGAAGCTCATGGTTTTTAGTTCTGGGAATTTTTATTGCATTTCTTTGATAATTTTGTCCCCAGGATTTTCTCATTTTCTTAGCAGAGTTTTTGATCTTCCAAATTAATCCTCTGATTTTCTCATTTTCTTTTTTTTTTTTAAAGATTTTATTTATTTATTTGACAGAGACAGCAAGAGAGGGAACACAAGCAGAGGGTATGGGAGAGGAAGAAGCAGGCTTCCTGCTGAGCAGGGAGCCCAATGTGGGGCTTGATCCCTGGAGCCCCAGATCATGTCCTGAGCTGAAGGCAGATGTTTAATAACTCAGCCACCCAGACGCCCCTCATTTTTTCATTTTCTTCGTATAATCCCACTTCTATCCTTTCTATTTTGGGGAAATTTCCTTAATTTTTTTAAGATTTTATTTTTAAGTATGGCTCAGTCAGACTCTTTTTTTCCCCTTTTTAAAAAATTATTTTTATTTACTTTTTATTTTTTTAATTTTTATTTTTTATAAACATATAATATATTTTTATCCCCAGAGGTACAGGTCTGTGAATCGCCAGGTTTACACACTTCACAGCACTCACCATAGCACATACCCTCCCCAATGTCCATAACCCCACCCCCTTTCTCCCAACCCCCCTCCCCCCAGCAACCCTCAGTTTGTTTTGTGGGATTAAGAGTCACTTATGGTTTGTCTCCCTCCCAATCCCATCTTGTTTCATTTATTCTTCTCCTACCCCCTTAACCCCCCATATTGCATCTCCACTTCCTCATATTAGGGAGATCATATGATAGTTGTCTTTCTCTGATTGACTTATTTCACTAAGCAAGATACCCTCTAGTTCCATCCACATCGTCACAAATGGCAAGATTTCATTTCTTTTGATGGCTGCACAGTATTCCATTGTGTATATATACCACATCTTCTTTATCCATTCATCTGTTGATGGACATCTAGGTTCTTTCCATAGTTTGGCTATTGTAGACATTGCTGCTATAAACATTCGGGTGCACGTGCCCCTTTGGATCACTACGTTTGTATCTTTGGGGTAAATACCCACTAGTGCGATTGCTGGGTCATAGGGTAGTTCTATTTTCAACCTTTTGAGGAACCTCCATGCTGTTTTCCAGAGTGGTTGCACCAGCTTGCATTCCCACCAACAGTGTAGGAGGGTTCCCCTTTCTCCGCATCCTCGCCAGCATCTGTCATTTCCTGACTTGTTCATTTTAGCCATTCTGACTGGTGTGAGGTGATATCTCATTGTGGTTTTGATTTGTATTTCCCTGATGCCAAGTGATATGGAGCACTTTTTCATGTGTCTGTTGGCCATCTGGATGTCTTCTTTACAGACATGTCTGTTCATGTCTTCTGCCCATTTCTTGATTGGATTATTTGTTCTTTGGGTGTTGAGTTTGCTAAGTTCTTTATAGATTTTGGACACTAGCCCTTTATCTGATATGTTGTTTGCAAATATCTTCTCCCATTCTGTCAGTTGTCTTTTGGTTTTGTTAACTGTTTCTTTGGCTGTGCAAAAGCTTTTGATCTTGATGAAATCCCAATAGTTCATTTTTGCCCTTGCTTCCCTTGCCTTTGGCGATGTTCCTAGGCTGAGCTCGAAGAGGTTGCTGCCTGTGTTCTCCTCAAGTATTTTGATGGATTCCTTTCTCACATTGAGGTCCTTCATCCATTTTGAGTCTATTTTCGTGTGTGGTGTAAGGAAATGGTCCAATTTCATTTTTCTGCATGTGGCTGTCCAGTTTTCCCAACACCATTTATTGAAGAGGCTGTCTTTTTTTCACTGGACATTCTTTCCTGCTTTGTCGAAGATTAGTTGACCATAGAGTTGAGGGTCTATTTCTGGGCTTTCTGTTCTGTTCCATTGATCTGTGTGTCTGTTTTTGTGCCAGTACCATGCTGTCTTGATGATGACAGCTTGGTAATAGAGCTTGAAGTCCAGAATTGTGATGCCACCAACTTTGGCTTTCTTTTTCAATATTCCTTTGGCTATTCGAGGTCTTTTCTGGTTCCATATAAATTTTAGGATTATTTGTTCCATTTCTTTGAAAAAAATGGATGGTATTTTGATAGGAATTGCATTAAATGTGTAGATTGCTTTAGGTAGCATAGACATTTTCACAATATTTATTCTTCCAATCCAGGAGCATGGAACATTTTTCCATTTCTTTGTGTCTTCCTCAATTTCTTTCATGAGTACTTTATAGTTTTCTGAGTATAGATTCTTAGCCTCTTTGGTTAGGTTTATTCCTAGGTTTCTTATGGTTTTGGGTGCAATTGTAAAGGGATTGACTCCTTAATTTCTCTTTCTTCTGTCTTGTTGTTGGTGTAGAGAAATGCAACTGATCTCTGTGCATTGGTTTTATATCCTGACACTTTACTGAATTCCTGTACAAGTTCTAGCAGTTTTGGAGTGGAGTCTTTTGGGTTTTCCATATATAGTATCATATCATCTGCGAAGAGTGGTAGTTTGACTTCTTCTTTGCCGATTTGGATGCCTTTAATTTCCTTTTGTTGTCTGATTGCTGAGGCTAGGAATTCTAGTACTATGTTGAATAGCAGTGGTGATAATGGACATCCCGTGTTCCTGACCTTAGCGGAACAGCTTTCAGTTTTTCTCCATTGAGAATGATATTTGCGGTGGGTTTTTCATAGATGGCTTTGATAATATTGAGGTATGTGCCCTCTATCCCTACACTTTGAAGAGTTTTGATCAGAAAGGGATGCTGTACTTTGTCAAATCCTTTTTCAGCATCTATGGAGAGTATCATATGGTTCTTGTTCTTTCTTTTATTAATGTGTTGTATCACATTGATTGATTTGTGGATGTTGAACCAACCTTGCAGCCCTGGAATAAATCCCACTTGGTTGTGGTGAATAATCCTTTTAATGTACTGTTGAATCCTATTGGCTAGTATTTTGGTGAGAATTTTCGCATCTGTGTTTATCAAGGATATTGATGAACTACATCAATAGTAGTTCTCTTTTTTGATGGGATCCTTGTCTGGTTTTGGGATCAAGGTGATGCTGGCCTCATAAAATGAGTTTGGAAGTTTTCCTTCCATTTCTATTTTTTGGAACAGTTTCAGGAGAATGGGAATTAGTTCTTCTTTAAATGTTTGGTAGAATTCCCCCGGGAAGCTGTCTGGCCCTGGGCTTTTGTTTGGAGATTTTTGATGACTGTTTCAATCTCCTTACTGGTTATAGGTCTGTTCAGGTTTTCTGTTTCTTCCTGGTTCAGTTGTGGTAGTTTATATGTCTCTAGGAGTGCATCCATTTCTTCTCAATTGTCAAATTTGTTGGCGTAGAGTTGCTCATAGTATGTTCTTATAATTGTTTGTGTTTCTTTGGTGTTAGTTGTGATCTCTCCTCTTTCATTCATGATTTTATTTATTTGGGTCCTTTCTCTTTTCTTTTTGATAACTCTGGCCAGGGGTTTATCAGTCTTATTAATTCTTTCAAAGAACCAGCTCCTAGTTTTGTTGATTTGTTCTATTGTTTTTTTTGGTTTCTATTTCATTGATTTCTGCTCTGATCTTTATGATTTCTCTTCTCCTGCTGGGTTTAGGGTTTCTTTCTTGTTCTTCTCCAGCTCCTTTAGGTGTAGGGTTAGGTTGTGTACTTGAGACCTTTCTTGTTTCTTGAGAAAGACTTGTACCACTATATATTTTCCTCTCAGGACTGCCTTTGTTGTGTCCCACAGATTTTGAACTGTTGTGTTTTCATTATCATTTGTTTCCATGAATTTTTTCAATTCTTCTTTAATTTCCTGGTTGACCCATTCATTCTTTAGAAGGAAAGCATCTGACTCTTGATTTTGGCTGAGGACATGATCTCAAGATTGTGAGACTGAGCTCCACATCAGGCTCCACACTGGGCATGGATCTTTTTTTTTTAAAAATATTTTATTTATTTATTTGACAGAGAGAGAGAGATCACAAATAGGCAGAGAGGCAGGCCAAGGAAGATGGAGAAGTAGGCTCCCCGCTGAGCAGAGAGCCCCATGCGGGGCTCGATCCCAGGACCTGAGCCCAAGGCAGAGGCTTAACCTGCTGAGCCACCCAGGTGCCCTGGGCATGGCTCTTGCTGCAGATTCTCTCTCTCTCTCTCTCCTTTTGCCCCTTATCCCCACTCCCCTCTCTAAAAAAAAAATTATTACACATATAAAAAAAAAATAAAAATTATACATACATATATATATATATATATATATGTATATATAAATGTATATATATATTTTTTTAAGTCATCTCTACATGTGGGACTTAGCTCAAATTTACAACCCCAAGATCAAGAGTTACCTGCTCTACCAAGTGAGCCAGCTAGGCGCCCCTTAATAGGTGTAGTCTTTTTTTTTTTTTTTTTTTTTTTTTTTTTTTAAGTAAACTCTTCCCCCAGCCTGGGCTGAAACTCACAAGCCTTGATCAAGAACCTCTACCAACTGACCGAGACAGGTACTCCCTCAGATTTCCTTAGTCTTAACTTCCAGTCATTGAAAATTTGTCTTAGATTTCTAAGAGCTGTTTGTTGTTGTCTATTCCTTCTCCCCCCACCCCTTAAGTATATCCTGTCCTTATATGAGGTAGAACTTTATTTCTTACTTACATAAAATGAATTCTGAGGGGGGACAGTCCCGGGCTGAGGATATGCGATCCTATCAGGGTCCAAACTCTTATCCTGCCCTCCGATCAACCTAGCGCCTGTCTTCCATCCTTTCGGTGAGCCTGTCACCCTTCATGGTTGCCGGGGAAAGGAAAGATGCTTCCCAGTTGAGCCTGTTAAGCATACATAACACAATAGCCAGAACTTACTGTGCTGCAGCCAAACCTAGCTAAATAAGAGGCTGGAAAACATATGCTAATGTATTTGAGGCTGCAGCATTCCCATATATAAATAAGGAGGAAGGGAGAGGGTGGGTATTGAGACAGGCACCTTGAGTTGAACCTGCTACAAAACTCAAACCTCTGCATGGCCATAAGAAATCAGTCTCCTGGGATTATTCCAGCTTGAGAGTGGTGGGAGCACGTTTATCTTGGCACAATGGCCGAACAGCTTTCCAGGCCGATTGTAAGGCTTCTTTTTTATCAGGGTCAACTAACTTTTTCTTAAAGGGCCAGGTAGTAAATATTTTAGGCTTTGTGGAGCAGATGGTTTCTGTCACAGCTATTCAGCTCTGTCACTGTAGTTGGAAAGCAACCATAGATAATATGTAAACAAATAGGTGTTGGCTGTATTCAGTAAAAACTTCATTTACCAAAACAGGTGGCCTGCAGTGAGCCCTCGATTGCCAATCTCTCTTTTCTGTCATGGTTTTATGTCTGCCACTTATGAAGGTTTTAGTGCCCATATAGCAACAGTGTATGATTCTTCGCTTTTCTCCTGTCTTATCCTTACTGCAGTGATAGACCTGGACCCACTGGAACAAAAAGGCCGAAGGCAGTTTCTGTTCGCCATGCTGAAGAAACAAGATCCAGAGCAAGGACGGTAAGCATCTGCTTTCCACTTTGAAAGAAGGGAGATATTATCCACCCAGGAATTCAGTTTGGTTTTGCACTGATAGTGAATATTCTAATAAATTCTTTTGTATTAACTTACTGGATGGATTTCGCATCTCCTTGAGGCTAATTCATGTTTGCAGCCACCTGATAAACTAGATGAATCTCATCGGTGTAGTTCCTCTCTCACCCGTGACAGCCCCTGATGACACTGTTTTTGTGACAGCAAATACTTGAATACTGACAGTGCTCTGTAAGGAATGGACAAAACCCTTTGACATTCCCAGATAATTTATATCTCACACAGTACCATTGCTAGCTTACTAAATATTATGTCTTTATGATAGTAATTTCATATTTAGTTTTTTTTTTAAGATTTTATTTATTTGACAGAGATCACAACTAGGCAGAAAGGCAGGCAGGGGTGGGGGGAAGCAGGCTCCCCATTGAGCAGAGAGTTTGATGTGGGGCTCGATCCCAGGACCCTGGGATCATGACCTGAGCCGAAGGCAGAGGCTTTAACCGACTGAGCCACTCAGGCGCCCCCATATTTAGTCTTTTTAAAAGAAGACTCCCAGCATGGAGCCCGAGGCGAGGCTTAAACTCATGACCCAGAGATCTATACCTGAGCTGAGATCAAGTGTTGGATGCTTCATTGACTGAGCCACCCAGGCCCCCACATGTTTAGACTTTTAAAATTATTTCTTTGTAAGATTACTTTGATGTAACTGAAGTAAATTCAAGGCGTACTATCAATTTTTTTTTAAAGATTTTTTATTTATTTAACAGAGAGAGAGAGATCACAAGTAGGCAGAGAGGCAGGCAGATAGAGGGGAAGCAGGCTTCCCGCTGAGCAGAGAGCCCGATGCGGGGCTCAATCCCAGGACCCTGAGATCATGACCCAAGCCGAAGGCAGAGGCTTAACCCACTGAGCCATCCAGGTGCCCCGCGTACTATCAATTTTAGGGACGTGTCCCTGTTATTCCTCTGGTGTGAAGAGGCCTCCATTTAGAAGCTCCCAGTGAAATGCATAGGACATAGTTATACTAAGAAAATTATTCACCATTCAGCTGAAATTTGAAATTCAAATTTAAGTGGGCATCTCTTTTTTTTTTTTTTTTTTTTTTTTTTTTTTGGCAAGATCTAGCAATGTTCCCTCCTTTTCAAGTGTGTGGGTAAGAAATAATACAGGGCTGGTGTTTTAGCCCAATAAATTTGTTTAATTTGCATTTACTTTGTCTCCAATTAGTCATAGAAAGGACTGAAGAAGGAGCCACAGAAATAAATAGTGCATCTGACTTCAGTGTCACTGTGTATTTAAACAGAAGCTTACTGGTAACTTTTGAAAATGTAAAGCGTTTTGTTTCCCTTCTGCATCAATGTTGAATTTAGTTATTTTCTTTTTTCTCTCAGCATTCCTAGAATACTTTCTTCATTTCCTTACAGTGGTAGCTTCTTCCCTTTTCTTTTTGTAACCTTCTATTCAATTTTAGATTTTGATTGATGTACAGCAGACAGAACATTGGCTTGTAATCAGAGAAAGCCTGGTTTTGAATCCTGGCTCTTCCACTTACTAGCTCTGTGAATTTTGAATATTACTTGGCTTGAGGGCTTCTGTGAGGATACAACTGAAATAATGTAGTTTATCTAAAGCATCTTGGGGGGGCACCTGGGTGGCTGGCTCAGTCAGTTAGGCATCTGATACTTGACCTCAGCTCAGGTCTTGATCTCAGAGTTGTAAATGAATGAATGAATGAACAAACGATGAAGAATGAATGAATGCATGCATGCATTTGGTATTGTGCCCTGTACCTAGAAAGGTGAAAATTGGGTTCAGGTAGTTAGCATCATCCCTTTGCATTGTTGTAGTTCTCAGTAAGGATACAGAAGCATCATCACAAATGAATATTACTTTGTGAGCTAAGAATGTGTCACTTTCAGAAGAATTTCTTCTTTTTAGCTTCATTCTGTTTAGCTGTGATTTTAAGTCCCGTTTTTAGTCCTATTCTTGTTCACTTAGCACTATTAGCCACCAGCATTGCTTTTAAAAAATTAATAGGGATACAGAATGTCCAGAATAGGCAAACCCAGAGAGACAAAAAGTCAATTGGTGGTCTCCTGGAGACTAAAACACACTGTCTTTTTACTAAATTTACTAAAACACACTGAATTGTACACTTGAAAATGGTTAAGATATGAATTTATGTGTGAATTTTATCTCAAAAAATCAAGTAGGTACTAGTTTCTAGATTTTAGTATCATTCTTCGCTGATTTGAGTCAGGAGACTAATGAGTGTGGTGGACTCCTGGCTGCTCATGGGCCCTGTGCCCTGCACTCTGGTGCCGTCTCCAGACATACAACTCAAAGGAATACACTTTTTATACGTTTTGTAATTCTGTATTCCTTCTGTTTTCCTTTGCTCTGGCTTGATACCCAACTTTTATTTAGAAATCTAAGAACTCTTCTAATTCTCCTATAATCTTGATTTTTGTGCAACACCTTCACTCTCCATGACAAATCTTTCATCAGAGTTGTAAGCTATCTTAGAAGCGTCCTATATGAATAGGTTTCTTTTTCAAAGATTTTATTTATTTATTTGACAGAGAGAAGCAGCAGTTAGAAGGAGAGGGAGAAGCAGGCTCCCTGCTGATCAGGGAGGCAGATGCAGGGGCTAGATCCCAGGACCCAGGGATCACGACCTGAGTGAAGGCAAACATTTAACCACTTACCCTACTGAGCCACCCAGGTGCCCCTATCCGAACAGTTTTGAGACAACTTGATCAACTGCATCATCTCGTCTTAGTTCCCTCTTTTCCAGACCTATCATTCCTTTAAAATACACCAGTTCCTTCTCTTTTGCCATTACAGTTATGTAAGATGAAGGCCAGGGAAAACTGATTCAGGGAAAACACTGTATAATTTATGATTGATTACCTTTATCATTATATATGTATTTTATGCCTTACAGTATCAGCAGTACTGAGTTAAATGGAATTTTTCCTTTAGTTTAAAGTTTACAGTGGTAAGTGATCCTATGGACGATGAAAAGAAAGAATGTCAAGAAGTAGGATACGCGTTTCTGGAACTGTGGCAGATCATGGAATCAGGAAGAGACGGTGTAGAGCAAGAGCTAGAGAGTGAGTAATAAACGTTCATGCTTCTCTGTTTCACTTATTTCTAAGGGAATCAGCCCAATCACAAATTCTCTTCCAGTTTTACCTTCAGTATATAATTACCACTCTGAAGGTGATGATACAAACTGGATCCAAATCCAGTTGGTATATTTAATATTGAAATAACTGTAGCTGTATTTATTTCTAGATCGAGCATGAGTAGTCAGTTGTATATTTTAGCCCATGTATCTCATGACAACCAGAATACAATCTTTTATGAAAATCTCCAGTGTTTGAAATAGGGGAATTTTGAAAAGACCAATTCTTTTAATTTCAGTCAAATTTCAACATCAGAATTTGATTTATCGTAAGCATATAAGGTTTGTAAAGGCAGCAAACACCCTCCACCTTTTATTTATTTATTTATTTATTTATTTATTTATTTATTTGACAGACGGAGATCACAGGTAGGCAGAGAGAGGAAGGGAATCAGGCTCCCCGCTGAGCCGAGAGCCAGATGTGGGGCTTGATCCCAGGACCCAGGAATCATGACCTGAGCCGAAGGCAGAGGCTTTAACCCACTGAGCCACCCAGGTGCCCCAACACCCTCTCTTTTTAATGTGTGACCCTTCCTCTAGTCTCTTCAACACTCACTCACCTACTCCCTCACACTCATGGTATTTGTTACTGAGTTTTTTGGGGTGAGTTTTCTTTTTAGTTACCAAATCTTAACCATCTTGCTTCAGAAGTGTTTTGACCACATCCCCACTTCCACCCCATTTCCATCTGCTACAGTGTTTCTTTACAGAAAGTTTGATCACCACCTTCTTCTTAAATCTGTTTTTAACATTATTTGCTGCAAGACTGGCGTGCTTGAAAAATATCTGCCTTTGGATGCCTTTAGGTGGGCCTGTTCTGTCCAGTCCCACTGCTCTTAACCCTGTGTGTCTGGGATTTCACATTTACCTTATCTGTAAGGCTGTGGTAGGGTCCGAAAATTACCCACTAGACCAAAGATTTTCAAACTGCCAGTCCTTACCAACCAAATAATGGATGGTGAAATTAAATTAGTAAGTCATGACCAGAACTGAGGGGGAAAAACTGTAGAAAATATCAGAGTGCTCTGCACACAGATTATTTTGTGACACTTTCTTATGTACATGTGTACTAAGTCATGATATAAAATTATAATGAGATTTGAGGGATACTTTTTAGACCAGGGGCTACAGAGTTCAAACTAGCTGGTAGATAAGATTCTTCATTTTATTCCTCTAGTACCTTACCTGCTGAGGTACTGGGCAAGTCATGTAACCTCTCTGTGCAGGTTTCCTCAACTGCAAAAGGAGAACCCTCACAGGCTTGTCCAGAGGATTGAGGGAATGCTTAAGTGAAGGCTTGTGGGAGAGGAATATTTAGGACAGGGCTGGCTACCTGGCACATGGCGAGTGTGGTCTCTGTCACCTGTTTTTTAACTTGTACTCCCAAGTTCAATTCCTGTCTCCCTTCCCCAGACATGCTGCACTCTTCTTTGTAGAGAAGAAACATCCCCTGAAGCCTTTTCTGTCAGGACCTCAACATTTCTAAAGCCAATGAATATGTCTCAATTATTTTTATTTTTTTAATCATCAAAAGAAAAATTTATGGTAATTTATTTTGGCTGCCCTTCCTTTCACTCAGGCTTTAATCATGTTGGTCTGATTTCAAAGACAAAACACTACTTTCTATCCCTGCAGCTCTCTTTTCTCTTAGCACTTTCAAACTCTGCTCCATGAAATATTTTCTGTTCTGGCTATGCCTACACTGTTCAGTTAAGATCAAGTTTTCATGGGGTGCCTGGGTGGCTCAGTGGGTTAAAGCCTCTGCCTTCAGCTCAGGTCATGATCCCAGGATCCTGGGATCAAGCCTCATGTCAGGCTCTCTGCTCAGCAGGGGACTGCTTCCCCCCTCTCTCTGCCTGCTTCTGTGCCTACTTGTGATCTCTGTCAAATAAATAAAATCTTTATTAAAAAACAAATGATCAAGTTTTCATCCAAATGCTTTATTGACTCTGTTCTTACCAATTTTCCTAACTGCCCAATCTAGTTGGTTTCCTTAGTCATCCTACTTGACCTTTCTAAATCTCTAAAATTATTGCTCATTCTCCTTTTTAAATGCCATTCTCAGGCACCTGGGTGGCTCAGTTGGTTGGACGTCTGCCTTTGGCTCGGGTCATGATTCCAGGGTCCTGAGATCTAGTCCCACATCAGGCTCCCTGCTCAGTGGGGAGTCTGCTTCTCCCTCTTCCTCTGGGGTGCACACTCTCTCAATCAAATAAATGAGTAACATCTTTAAGGGGAAAAAATACATACATGCATGCCATTCTCCCATTTTTACACCATTTGACTTTCCATATCACTCTATGGGGGATCCTTCTGTTTCTTTACAGGGTCTTCCACCTGGATGCTTAACAATGGAGCCACCAAAGGCACCCTGTATATATACAGAGCTTCACTTCTGCCACTTCTTGTAGCTTTCTAAACTTGTCGTGTTCTCATGTCTTGGCCTGTGCTTATGATATCTTAAAGACTTAGCTCGGGGACTGTCTCCAGAAAACCTTTTCCGATTCCTCCATCCTGGCTTAGGTGCCACTTCTGTGTGTTCCCAAAGTACCCAGAGTTTTCATCAGAGCACTTCGCATACTGTACAGACTGTGCTCTCCCTTCTTTTCCGCTAGACTGTGCCCCTTGTGAGGGAGTGTCTTTTAGTATCACCATCCCCACACACAGCACATGGCAGTTAGGTAAGTGTTTTCTAATTGAACAGTGCTGCCACCTGACCTGTTTGCCTTTCCTCTCCCAACAGTTGTCAGCCCTAGAGATCAGGTCACCCAAATAGGAAGGCTGAAGGTGTCCCTTCAAGCTGCTGCCGCCTTCCAGGCTATTTACAAGGAGATGACAGAAGATATGTTTTCATGATGGAGCAAGTACTATTCCATTCTAAACTTTCTGAGGGAACCATAGTAAAAAGTCTCTTATAAAGTAACTTGCTATACCATGAATTTGGTTTACTGTCTGTTACTCTGTTACTGTCTGTTATCTCTCAACCTAATGACAAAAGCTTAGAAGGATGGAAGCCAATTTCTGTGATCTTCCCCTGACAAAGGCATTATTCTCTAACGTCTCAGCACTCTCCCAAGTGAGAAGCAGGCCTGCTTTTCAGGAACTGCAAAAGAATGTTCACAAAAGGTGAGTTTACAAAAACAAAACAACAACCAAAAAAAAAAACCAAACAAAACCAAAACCAAAAAAAAAAAAAAAACCACCACAGTTTATTTATCTTTTAGTTCTTCCAAAATTGAAAATATCAAGTCCTACTGCTAAGGAGAAAACAAACAAACAAACAAACAAAATCCGAAACCCCTCCCCCCCTCTTCTCTTAAAGTCACAGAACACAGAAGGAACTGCAGAGGGACAGGTGAGTGCAGAGAACCAGGAGGGGGAGGATGGTGAGATAAACTCCCCAAATACTTAAAAAGCTGTTCAACAGAAACTGTGATAAATACAGGACAATGCAAGACCAGTAAAAATAAGGAGCAGCAGTGACGAGAGGCTGTGTTGTAGACGTGGCCTCCCTTCCTCTTCTCTTTTTTCATCGGTATTCTAGGCCCCAGGCATGACCTGCCCCTTCCAGATCTCAATGTTGATTCCTCTGAGCCTCCTTCTAGGTTTCACTAGAAGCAGTGCGTGAGGCACAACCATTCTTCCTCAGATACATCAGAAAACAAACAGTGGTACTTTTGCTCCTACCATGGTACCATGGGTGAATTTGTGAGGAGGAGGAAACTGAGCCAGGGAGTGCCACTGCTTCTTAGGTCGTCCAAGGCTAGGCAGCAGACACACTTCTATCTGTGTGAGGCCAAAAAGCAGGAAACTCAGACGGAGTTACCAGCCGGATCTGCCTCACTAGCTCAGGTGGTATGATTTATCACAACTTTTAGCAAATTCCAACAACCTTTTCTTGAGTACTGCAAAGATGGGACATAAAGAGATGTGAGGAAGGTCATGGCAGTAGGGTAGGATGGAGGCTCGGATCTGCTGGTCAAGAACCATGGTACAGGTAGTTAGGGGTCACCTTGTACCAATGTCTTGGAAATACAGCTTTGAGACATCAGAGAATAAGATGTCAGAAGCCATCGATGTCCTGGCAGAAGGTGGCAGGAAGAGAGAGGAATGAAACGGTACTTATTAACAGTGGAAGCCTCTGCCCTTCTTCAAGAACACCTCCTCCCTCGTCATCTGGATGGGGCCACTGGCACGTGTCCTGGTGGGCCTGGAATTCCCCGAGTAGATTGGTCCACACAAATGGCCCCCTAAACCCATAAACACAAATGGCCAAACTTCAAAAGGAAAAAAAAAAAAAAAAAAAAGGAAAAATACAGTTTCTATGTCATGTAAAATTTGTAGGGGTTGGCTGGATAAAGAATGGAACTGAGGACCAAAGTTCAGAAGTTACTTCCTCTTTTTCTTGGGGGGTGCAGAGCTGTGTCTGGAACCACGGTTAGAGCCACGGCCTGAACTGTGCACAGACGCCTTCCTCTTCCGGCTCATACTTCGACTCTGTTCTTCTTCTTCCTCGTAACGACTTTCACGGTCCGCTAAATAGGAGAAAGGCATTACTAGTTAGTGACAGGTTAGCTTTGATACCTAATAGTACATGACAGTATGCACCACTACAATGTGCACTCTGCCACCAAACTTAGGTTTTAATCTGTTAGTCACTTCTTGGTTGTGTGATTTTGGGCAAGTACTTAACTTTTTTGAACCTTGGTTTATGTATTTGAATGATGGAAAATTATTTTATGATTAAATAAGGCAATCTATGTGAACTACCTATCCCAATGCTTGGGATCCAGTAGATAATATTTCCTTTTCATCTTTTAACTTGTATCTGGTGTTTGGGTTCAGAGTAATTAAACTGGTATTACAAAAACAATCCCAACCCAGAGGAGGTCCTATTACAGGACTTAGATTTGGAAACTGGATGGCCTAATTCTGGAGCCTATATATGGCTATCCCAGCTATGGGCCCATGTGAAGAAAGCATCCGTTACAGAGTCACGCCACTTGGAAGAGTGTGGACGCATTCCAGAGTTTATCTGCTTCTCTGATGAGGCTGCACCTATAACTCCACATGAGTTTTATAGTGTTCTTTTGTTATTCGTATTAGGCAAATAACATTTCAAAATACTAAAATCTGCTAAAAATTTGCGCCTCAAAAATAACAAACAACAAAAAATTTACCTTTTCGGGCTTCTTCCTCCAGTTCATCCCAATCCTTTCCACTCTCTTCTTCACTGCCCAATGATTCCTTGGAATAGTCTAAAATAAAATTGATTAAGCATTAGTCTTTAGATAGGAATGGAATGCCAGAATTCTTTCTTCCTTTTTGAGTTTCCAAAAATGACAGCAGGTTAGAAAGCCATGAAAAATTTTCCCTATAGACTAACCTGATTCTTCAGCTTCTGATGAATAATCTTCATCACTATCCTCCTCCTCCTCTTCATAGTCATCCTCTGAAGGATTAAAAGTCTCATCCTCGATTTCAGACTCTGAATCCCCTTCCTCGGCATCACTCCCCTGGTGAGTCAGACAGCGTAATACTATTTACTGGACTTTTTTTTTTTTTTACATTCACTTGATTGATGAATTAATTTAACCCACTTGGCACACCAACATTATTTCTTTTTTACATGAAAAAAAAAAAAAAAAAAAAACCCAAAAACCCTGAGTGACCAAGAGACAGAAGGGCTAAATTATTGGTAAAGTGCAATTAGACAAATATCTAATTCTATTTCTTAAATATTCATCTCACCCTTCCTTACCCAGGAAAATTAACCACAAAAATACGCTTGTAATACTGCATTATGCAGAGATAAAGAACCACTTCTTAGAAAACAATTTTTGCAAAATGCCCTCATGTTATACCTGAAACTGGTATTATACTATATGTTAATTATATTTCAAATTTTTAAAAAAGTTAAAATGCACTGAAGAATTTCTTCCCAGTATCAAGAAAGAATAATTTTGCAATTTCAAAGAAATCTGAGTGACTACCAATCCCTAATTTATCATCCAGCTGTAAAACTACCCTGGAGAAACAACACAGGAAGACCAAGCTCCCACTCGGTCTGCTCCCTTTGGTGTTACTTACATGGCATTTCCTAGCAGCCCAATGGTAATGGGCACCACCATGTACCAGAAAAGAAACCCCACACTCACGCACCTCACCCTCAGGCTCTAGGAAAGACCAGCCACCTTGTTCAAAGAAGCCCTCGGGGTCGTCGACAATGGTCTTCATGATCTTAGTCCAGTTGAGGGACTGTACTCCTTCTGTGTACTTTAGGTCACAGGAACTGAGAAACGGGACAGTACAAAGTCAAAATCAATTCTCTGTATTTTCTGAGAAAGTACTGTGTCATCTTGTTCATAAGCATCTCTCAATGCAGGTAACCTTTTTCTAAATATAGGATAGCTGACATTCTTTTGCACTATGCCACCAGGACAGACCTGGTGGCTAACATCTGGTCTGCTAGAACCAGCCCTCACCAGAGCAGCATTCCAACCAAAGCAAGCTTTGTCTCTCGAACAAAGCTCATGTTTTTGTTTTCCATTTTCTTTCTTAAGCACCAACTTCCCTATCTTCCTTTAGCTTTTTCTCCTCCTCATCTATGTTTTCCCCTCTCTGACTCTTATTTGCAAGTAGTTTCAACTTATAACCATTTCTATGATTCTTACTTTCCAGCTCTAATCACTCACACCACTGCAGTTGAGAAACAGCCCTGGCCTTCCTGCCCCGATCCCCCACTGCTTTCTTACGTACTGCTTATTTGGTGCAAGGTCTATTTGAAGATAGGGATAAGTTTTTTGTTTGTTTAGTACCTAAAAAGTGCCTTGTATTAAGACATTTAAATGACTTTCTTTTACCTACTTCTGTTGAGAAGAGCGCAATCAATTCAAGTAGGCAGGAAGGAAGAGAAAAGGAAACGAAAGAAATGACAACACCGAGGATCACAACAAGAAACCTTTGACACAAAACCTATCTGCGATCCACTGCCATAAGTTCGTCATAGGCACTGGTATCATATATGCTGTAACTTGTGCTTCTAGCCATGGTGGAATAAAATGGACTAGATTTACCTTTTCACTTTAAACAACTAGAAAACCAAATGAGATATGAAACAGCTTTCAGGGTGCCTGGTGGCTCAGTTGGTTAAGCCACTGCCTTCAGCTCATGATCCCGGAGTCCTGGGATGGAGTCCCACATCGGGCTCCCAGCTCCATGGGGAGTCTGCTCCTCCCTCTGACCTTCTCCCCTCTCTTGCTCTCTCTTTCTCTAATAAATAAATACAATCTTTAAAAAAAACAAAAAAAGAAACAGCTTTCAAATACTGGATGAAAAGCAGCACAGGATTATAAAGGAGGAAACATATAGGATTCTGATTTATAACTGCCTAAGTTTTCTGTCTGGAGGCAGTTCCCAGGCTGCTATGCAGGGAAGGGGAACCCAATCAGAACTGAGAAAAGTATTTGAGGAGGCTGAGACAGCTATAATTTTGAGGCAGGAGTACTGGAGGAGAGTGACAGAAAGAGTTCTAGAAATGTGAAGAGGGATCCCCTCCAATCTGTGGCTGAGAATATATCTCCACATGTATGAGAGAAAGCTAAGTAGAGCTGGGCAAAGCAGCACTGGAAAGCAGCAGGCCAGATAATTCCCAGATCTCATGCTGAGCTGGAAATAGTTCCTGTTCCCACCAGCTTCAATGGAAAGACCCTATGACAAACAGTGAATCCCGAGTCCTCAAAAGAGTACTGCCCCAGCAGCGGGGTAAATTAGTCCTAGACAAAACGTTATTCTGAACCAGCACTGGTGACATTTGAGAACAACTTCTGAAAGACCAAGTGGTATCCAAGTCATTCAACTACACCTACAATGAAATCTAGAAAAAAAGCTAAAACCTAGCACACAAAAATGTGTAGCCACACAGTTTGGCAGTTGATCACAAAATATCAGACAGGCCAAAAGGCAGAAGAAAAAAATCAGCCAGTGGAACAGACCCAGAAAATACAAAGATGGTGGATGGAAGTATCAGATAATGATGTTTAAAAAGTAGTTATAAATGAAGGGAGAGAGAAACTTGAAGATGCTGAGAGTGAAGAAACATGTAATTAGTCTCAGAAAAAAAAGAGGGGGCAAAAATATTTGAAGAGTAATGGCCCCATTCGTCCTCTCTCTCTCTAGAAAAAGAACAAAAAATGGATAAAACATTTCTAAATATGATGAAATCCACATACCCCATAGATCTGAGAAGCCCAATGCACACTAAGCAGAATAATCATTTAAAACACAGCAAAGTACCTAATAATCAAACTGCTAAAAACCAGTGATACAAATAGAAAATAAATACCCTGAGGAAAAAAGGCAATCTGTACAGAGGTACAAAGAGAGTAGACATCTGAGCAGAAGCCAGGTAAGCTGGAAGATGATGGAGCACCATCTTGTGAATATTAACAAAAAGACTCAACTTACAATTCTATATCCAGCAAAAAACATCTTTCTACAATGAAAGGGAAATAAAGACTTTAAAGAAAAAGCTGAGAGAATCTGTCACCAGAAAACCTGTGCCTCAAATGCTAAGAAGGAGGAGGTTTATGTAGCAAGCAGACAGAAGGTTGGAACGACACAATGGAGTGAAGAGCACCAGGAATGGTAAATACATGAGTAAATATTGAAGACTTTTTTCCTCATTTTATAAATTAGGAAATAACTGCTTTGGGGCATGAGCCTGGCTCAGTCAGAAAAGCATGCACCTCTTGCTCCTGGGGTCATGAGTTTGAGTCCCAAGTTGGGTGTAGAGATTACTAAAAAAAACAAAACAAAAACAACCAAAAAAACATCACAAAACAAAACAAACCCAAACCAAAAAAACCCCCAAAAGACTTTAATATACAATCAAAATTAATCCAAAAGGGAGCATAAAAATAGGAGAAAAGCAATGAACAGAGGAAAAAAACCAAGAGCAAGAAAGCAGACTTAAACCCAACCATACTGATAGTTAATGATAAATGTAAATGGTCTCTTTTCACCAACCCAATTAAGAGTAGAATAGATTAAACAAGTAAGACCCAGGGGCGCCTGGGTGGCTCAGTGGTTTAATACTCTGCGTTCCGCTCAGGTCGTGATCCCAGGGTCCTGGGATCGAGTCCCACATTGGGCTCTCTGCTCATTGGGGAGCCTGCTTCCTCCTCTCTCTCTGCCTGCCTCTCTGCCTACTTGTGATTTCTCTCTGTGTCAAATAAATAAAAATCTTTAAAACAAACAAACAAACAACAAAAAAAGTAAGACCCAGATATATGTTGTCTCCAATGAAGTCACTTTGAACACAGTCAAGAGTAAAAGGACAAAAAAAAGACACGTCATACAAACACTAACCAAAAAGCTTCCAAAGCTATTAGTCCATAGTAATGAAACACCAAGTAGAATTATGAAACAAGGACTATGGTTAAGCCACTGCCTTCGGCTCAGGTCATGATGCCAGAGTCCTGGGATCGAGTCCCGCATTTTTTCATGATGGAAAAAAAAATCAATAAAATTAAACTGCTAGGCAAACTAACGAAAGAAAGAAACAAAAATGATCAATATTAGGAATGAAAGGAACATCTTCATAAATTGTACTAATACTAAAATTGGTAACTTAGATTAAGATGACCAGTTTGTTGAAAGACATGAGATGATTCTAAAATTTACACAGAACAGTCAATGTAATATATATATTTTTATATATCTGTCAGTAGTGGGGGGGGGGAGGGCATGACACAGGACCAAGGGAGAGCAGCAGGCAGAGGGAGAAGTAGGATCCCTGCTGAGCAAGGAGCCTGATATGGAATTCGACCCCAGGACCCTGCGATCACGATACAAGCCAAAGGCAGAAACTTAACCAACTGGGCCTCCCAGGTGTCCCTAATACAGCCAATTTTGAAAAGGAACATATCTGGAAGACTTACACTACCTGATTTCAAGACTTACTATAAAGCTACAATAATCATGACGATGGTATAAGGACACACAGACGCCAATGCAACAGAACATTATCCAGAAATAAGCCCTTTCCTACATGGTTGATTTCTTTTTTTAAATAAGATGCCAAGATAATTCAGTAACTAGGGGATAATCTCATCACATGTTACTAGAGTAACTGGCTGTATGTAGGCAAAGTATGAACCTTGATCCTGTACTACGGTAAAAAAATTAGCTCCAAATAGATCACAGACCTAAATAGGAGACCTGAACCTATAAAACTCTAGAAGAAAACAGAAAACATCTGACTTTGGGTTAGTCCATTTATTAGATAAGATGTAAAAAGCACAAATTACAATAGAAAGATTAGATCTAACAGGTTTTGTGAGGATTTTGCACTAGTCTTTACTAGTTTCTTTAGTCTTTAAAAGACACTCGAGAAAATGAAGAGGCACAGAAACTACTGAAAGAAAATATATTCAAAGGGTGCCTGGGTGGCTCAGTCGGTTAAGCGGCTGACTTGACTTTGGTTCAAGTCGTGATCTCAGGGTCCTGGGACTGAGCCCCGTGTTAAGCTCTGAGCTCAGTGGGGAGTCTGCCTGAGGATGCTCTTTCCCTCTCCCCAGACTCACACTTTCTCTAAAATAAGTAAGTCTTTAAAAAAAGAAGAAGAAAACATATACAAAACCTATATTTAAGAATATATGTCCAGGGGCACCTGGGTGGCTCAGTGGGTTAAGGCCCCTGCCTTCGGCTCAGGTCATGATCCCAGGAGGGATGGAGCCCCGCGTTGAGCTCTCTGCTTGGTGGGGAGCCTGCTTCCTCCTCGCTCTCTGCCTACTTGTGATCTCTGTCTGTCAAATAAATAAATAAAATCTTAAAAAATATATATATATATATCTCCAGCCTAAAGAATTTTTAAAATTTATATTTTAAGAAAGATTTTATTTATTTGAGAGAGAGAGAGCGTGCCCGTGCACATGCACAAGTTGGGGGAGAGGCACAGGGAGAGGGAGAGTCTCAAGCAGACTACATGCTTACTTACCACAGAGCGTGACATGGCTGAATCTGATGCCCCTGAGATCATAACCTGAGTGGAACTCAAAAGAGTCGGATGCTTAGCTGAGTGAGCCACCCAGGTGTCCCTATCCAGTGTAAAGAACTCTTACAACTCAAACAAGCAATCTCCTTTTTAACATCAGCAAAAAATACAAAGTTACTTCCTCCAAGACACAGAATGACACATAAGCATATGAAAAGATGTTCAACATCATGGGTCATCACAGAAATGCAAATTGAAACCATAATGAGACAGCACTGCACACTGCATAGCTAACATAAAAAGAGACAAAAGCAAGTGTTGATCGGGAAGCACAGCAACAATTCTAACATAATGCAGCTTTCTACGGGTTTTCTGGAAAGTGATTTGGTAGTTTCTTACAAAGTTAAGTTGAACACAGACTTAACCACAAACCATACAACCCAGCAGTGCCACACTTAGGTCATCTACCCAAGAAATGAAAACCTACGTTTACACTTTAAAGACTTTCTATATTGGGGCGCCTGGGTGGCTCAGTGGGTTAAGCCGCTGCCTTCGGCTCAGGTCATGATCTCAGGGTCCTGGGATCGAGTCCCGCATCGGGCTCTCTGCTCAGCAGGGAGCCTGCTTCCCTCTCTCTCTCTCTCTGCCTGCCTCTCCATCTACTTGTGATCTCTGTCTGTCAAATAAATAAATAAAATCTTTAAAAAAAAAAAAAAAAAGACTTTCTATAATGTTTACAGCGGCTATTCATAAGAGCCCCCACATGGAAACAACTCAAATGTCTACTAAGTGGTAGTTGCGGTATGGAGTATCCGTGAAGTGGAATACTCAATAATAAAAAGGATACACTCAACAACCTTCAAAATTTCAGAATCATTGAGCTAAGTAAAGGATACAAGATACAAAAGGTTACATACTGTAGGCTTCCATTTATGTGAAATTCTAGAAGAAGCCAAGTGTACAGTGATGGAAACCAGGGGTAAGATTGTGGGAAGGGGAATGACTATAAAGGAACTTTCAGGAGTGAAGAAGTCTTCTATATCCTGATTATGATGGCAGATTCAAGACTGTATCCATTTGCTAGAACTCATCAAATCACATACTTAAATTGGTGAATTTTATTACATGTAAGTTTTCCCTCAATAAAACTTGTTTTTTAAAAAGTCATATGCATTTACACGTACTATTTGTGACATTACAGCACTACCTACCTGCATGTTTCTTAGGAAAATCCTCAGGGAAACCACAAATTTGTATCTTTCTCATAACTTAATTTCTATATTCGCTCAACCCACTTCTTAAGAGGAGGTTTATACTTATAGCACTTCCCATTCACAGGTAATGGGGGTGGGGGTGGTGGGCAGAGCAAACTATACTCAAGGCTAACCAAGCCTCACCCTTTACACTTAGAGAGTAACATCTCCTGGACACAGAGTTCTTATATTTCCGTGAGGAATTTTTTTAGCTGAAGTGTGTAAATACGGATGTCAAAGGCTAAAGTAAAAAGATCTCATCTCTCTCATTGTTCAATAAAAATAAGAGAACTGGTAAGATATGCCTCCCTTTTTATAATTAAATTATTTCACATGTGTTTAGATTTTTTTATACAGCTATCGAAGAGTCAAAAAAATCTATGACTTTGATTCTGTATGTGTAAGTATACATCAACTACTGTTGGAATTTCAGGAAAAAGTTATTAACTCTATCCAATAAGATTTCAAATTTTTAAGTCCTGGGATAGAACTCAACCCAAAGGCAGGTTTACCCTCAAATACACCAGAAGATTTTATATACAACACACCACACTCCTATTCTGTAATACAGGGCTCACAGGGTAAATGGGAGACTGCTAGCCAATTTACTTACTTCAACCATTCCTTGATGGGGTCTAGGGAGGCTACAGGAATGGCGTTGATCATCGTGACTTTCTTGCTGTAGTCCTTGTACACTATCACCATATCAAAGTTCTTCAGGTGAAACTGAACCCGCTCAAAGTGAATCAGCTCCACTTCATCCAAGGTCACCACAAAAGGTGGCTGTTAGGGAGAAACTGGATCACTACCACATAAATCCTCTAAAACACCAGGCTTTTCAAATTCTGTCAGAATCTTTTTTTTTTTTTTTTAAAGATTTTATTTGACAGAGATTGAGCACTCCTGTTTTTTTTGTGAAAGACTAAAAGGAATATAACATGCTGAGAAGTCCCGGTAAAAGGATTTTTAAGATCAAAATCTTTCCTCAGGGAGAAAAAGTTTAAGGAAACTATGAAGAGACTATTTAAAAAACTAAAGAGACTTCTGAAGAATCTTTTGTTTAATAATTTATGTCTAACAAAATTATCGGGGCACCTGGGTGGCTCAGTCAGTTAGGTAAGTGTCCATCTGACGATTTTGGCTCAGGTCATGACCTCAGGGCTGTGAGATCAACCTTGATGTCGCACTGGGTGTGGGGCCTGCTTAATTTTCTCTCTCCCTCTGTCCCTCCCTGCTCTAAAGTAAAAAAAAAAAAAAAAAAGTAACTTTCAAAAATGAAAATCATCAGAAATAAAAAAGACCTAGTTTTCAAAATACCTATCTTAAAAAAAAAAAAATCAAAATACCTATCCTTCTGCTTTCTTTTCTCTAACAATTTTCTTACTGAAAGGAGGTAAGAAATACTCACCCACTCTGTAGCATTTACCAGCGCACTACTAGTGGGCTGAAGGAGGCAAGTACTCCTGTAAGGAGCACCATTAAATCTGAAAAAGAGTAAGAAAAAAGACTCACGTAAGACTGGGCCTACTGCAAGAGAAATATGCTGCTACAATACACTTCTTCCTTTCCCCATTCCAAACCCAGCTCCAGCATGCAAACTGGAGTCATTTACAGGGTAAGCCTCTCAGTCTGAGCCACTCACCCCCGCCCTAAAAATGTTCAAGAGGGAATGGATGTCTCAAAGGTTTTCAGTCAAAGGAAAAAGGGAATGATCTGTTATGCTGAGTTATTATAAAGGAAGAATAACTAATTTTTCTAACAGGTAGACAGCAACACTTCAGGCCAAAAAGATGAGGAGATATGTTACCCCAAGTCCCTAAAAGGCACTTCAAATTCCAGTTCCTCCTTAGTTAGAGCCTCTACTTTCTCAATGAAATTTTTAAAGGCTGTTTTCAGTTTATGCCTCATTTCCCGTTCCATCTGTATAAGAAAAAAAATACTAATTAACCATAGGCATCACTTTACTTGTTAATAGTACATCCCTTCAAAAAGTCCGAAGTGCTTCTACAGTCCATAATTCTCATACCCATGATGCCGACACGGATACTGTCCTAGAGGCCATTATACCGTAACTGTGCGGCCAAGGCTGCAACTGATGCCTAATCCACAAACCATGGCGCTGGGCCATCCCCACAAATACTTGAGTGGTTCCACAGAAAAATTCAGGGGTGGTTCATAAAATACAATGACTACTGAACTCAGATCTGAACCACAAGCTACCTCAGTACCCTGCAAAAAAAAAAACAAACAGGAAATCTCATAGACCTGCTCAGCATAGAGGTCATCTCGGTCATGCATGTGCTGATGTTTGCCCAAGTCTGTGGTAATCTCTCCCACTTCCGTATAGAATTGCACATCTGTGTGCCGCTTCTTCCCAAACATGATGGCATTCTGCAGGCAGAGCAGAAAACACAAGAAAGAAATCAGAAAACTCAAAGAAGCAGACAACAACAAACAAGACGAAAAAAGAAATAATACCTATGCTGGAAACCATGGCATTTATGTAAATATAACTAAAACATCAAATATAGGGACACCTGGGTGGCTCAGTGGGTTAAGCCTCTGCCTTCAGCTCAGGTCATCATCTCAGGGTCCTGGGATCAAGTCCCGCATCGGGCGCTCTGCTCAGCGGGGAGCCTACTCCCCCCCCCATCCTCTCTCTGCCTGCTTCTCTGCCTACTTGTGATCTCTCTCTGTCCATGAATAAATAAAAATCTTAAAAAAAAAATCAAATATAATTAAAACATCATAAATAATGACATCTGAGAATGTAAAAGCCTATGAATTATAAAAAGGACTGTTTATTAGAACGGACTTCAGAGATTAGGCTGGAAATAAACTGCGTCTAAGGAACATTTTTCTACTTCAGAAACAGGAATCTGGAGAAAACCTTTCGTTTGGTGGTCATTAGGTATCACACCAAAGGAACATACATGTTGAGCACCTTCTAGATTTCAGACACGGTGAACTTTATAAACCTTATAACATTCAATCCTCTTAATAATCTTATGCGACAGGTGATATTATTCATCACTATTTTAAAGGAAAAAGGGTGACACAAAGATCTTGCCCAAGACCCGACAGCTAGTAAGGAGACAGGTGTACCTTGAGGTGAAAGTGCAAGACAATAATCATCTCTCCATCACACGGCTGAAACAAAGCATGCTTGATGTTATTGTACAGGATGTCCACTTTGTCTCCCCGAACAGAGGTGAAGCGGAAGCCTGGGGACAAACGACGAAGCTAAGCATCAAGAAGCAGCATGAGGTGAGGCCAGAAGACACTGCATTTTTTCTGGCTGATTTGCACAGGGTCAGAGAAAATGCCGAAAACTACAGAGGGCTTTCCTTGTGCCCATGGACCAATGTCAATAGATTCCTCCCAGCGTTTCTCTGACATACTGTATTATCTGATCATCTACAAATGTGCCCCAGAGACAAAGCCCAGATCCACGAGAGATTATCATCCATACCATTGACATGGGCCTCCAGTGAACCCTGCATCCTCTTTTGGGCAATGTTTGGGCGAATGTATAGATCTTTCAGTTTGGGATTACTCCGGTTGAGATTGATCACCAGGGAGTCCTGTTTCACAATACCCTAAGTAGAATGAGAATCAGTGTGAATCCTCACGTATCTCTGCTGTGTCTGCCAAACCCACACGTTTCCTGTTACAGAAAGGTGCTTTGTTTGTGTGCAAGCTCACCTCCTTCTCCTTCTCTTCTGCTTCCCGGGTCTTATAGCGCTTCTGTACTTCTTTTATAATTCGGAAAGCATTCTGGAGGTTCAAGGCTGGTACTGTCTGTTCTCCAGGAGCCTTCATATTTGAAGCTCGGTATGTACTGTTAAAAAGGGGAAGCCAGAACATATCTAAGTTTCTTTATCAGGATGGGTAACCTGCACTCTTTACTCTATTTTTAACGGACTTAGTAACTTTCAGGATAAAAAAGTACCAGTGAATAGTAGGACAATGTCTGGAAAGCTGAAAAACATCTCCCTTTCTTCTCTCTGAAACAGAGACTATTATAGATGGCTAATCCACTGGGTAGGAAATCACACTTATTTTTCAAATCTGGCATAGTCAATTATCCCATTCCATACCATGAAGGAATGAACTCCAATGAGGCACGCATTTCCTTATTTATAATTCTACTACAAAACATATATAATCAGTTTAACATATTTTCATGAGGACTCCAAATTGGGTTCCATCCTCAAAATATTACAAAGCTAGCAGGATGATTCTAAACAGGTACCACCGAGGGGGGACACAGCAGAGACAACGAAACGTTTCTGAGAGTGCCACTCCAACCAGCAGGGATTTGGGGATGGTTTTTTCCTGGGGACTCACATTTCCTTGACGAAAGTGGCTTCTGGGTTAGGAAAGATGTTGCCCTCATTCCTGCCCAGAGCACTGCCTGGGCAGTAGAAGTTGATTCGCAAGTAAGTATAATCTCCTTCCACGGACATGCTTATATTCTGTTCAAAGAAAGGAAAAGCATTAACAAAATAAACACGTTTCTTTCCAAATTAAGGATTAGTAGTTATGGGGACATAAAGTTAAGTTGCAAGTTACAAGCTGACTGCTAAACCTACCCTGTAAATCTGGATCTAGCTCTACTGACCTGTAACTTATTTTTTTTGTAAGACCAAATGTATGCTTCCAAAAGAATCACTAACCTCCGAGCACCTGGAGCCACGTGTCCAACTACATGTTAAAAAATGCTTATTGCAAATGGTATTTCTAGACTAGATCACTGAACTTTCTAGCAAAGTGAAAACTGGGAAGGAAGGAGAGGGACAGCAGGGGATGGGGAGAGACGGTGCAGTCCAAAAAAAGAGTATGTGGAGAGCACAATCACTAGTTTCAGAAACAGTCTGGATGGAGCCTGACTCAACATTCATACCTTGATTGTGGCAATGTGAAAAGGCGTCGCAATACCGAACACAGGCATTATCACAGTTTCGTATTTCTTATCAATATAGATCTTCATTTCCCGAATATGTGGTTCCTTAGGCATCAAAGATGGGTTTTTATAGGACACGTTAGATTTGCGAGCTCTGGAGTGGGGATAAAAAATTTTTGTAAGAAATTTCCATAAACCACATATGAACCTAAGACAACCTTGCTGCCTGATGTAAACTCTTACTTCTGAATCTGTTGTTCTCCTTTCTGTTCTGTCAGTCGCCTCTTTGCTTCCTCATTCAGTTGAGCAGCCAGTTCCTTTTGATGTGCTCTTCGTTTCTCTTCTGCAGTCATCTCATTCTGGAGAAAGAAAAGTGTCAGTCCTACAAATGGGCCCTAGATACAAACCACAGGACAGGTAGAGATCAATGTAGGCTGAAACCATAAACTCACTCGTGTCCTTTCTGTAAGTAATGCTGCCCGAGAACCTCTTCCCAACAGGTCCTCGGCTTCATCTTTCTCCTCCTCCTCCTCTTCTTCATCCTCATTCTATAGGCAAAAAAAAAATCATACTCAGAAATTCCAGTTTTAATCTTCTTAGGCAACATAATTTTTGCCTTTTTACAGTGCCAAACTTCCTATACCACTTATCTTCCTTTTTCCTACCTTTAGAAAAATCCCCACGTTCTTCACTTTCTTCTTCACAGAAGTAAGAACAGTAGCTGGGCCATCCTGGAATAAAAGGAAGAAGTCAGACATTCGTAAGAGCATTTAAATGAGGCACTTTCACTTTCTAGCCTAGTATATAGGAAAGCAGTGCTTTGAAACTTCTGGATATTAAAATCTTTGACAATGAATACATACAGATTTTATTTTCCCAATCTCATGAGGAACTATAATTTGGCAGACAACACTGAGATAATGATTAAGAATATAGGCTTGATTTGAAACCTGGCTCAGTCACTTCCTAGTGGTGACATCCGGCTATTGACTGCTACTGCTCTGTGTCCCAGTTTTTTTTTTTAATCTGAGGGCAGAGTATCTACTTCGTAGGGTATTATAATTCGATGAACTACTGCATAAAAGTCTTTATATAATAAGATATCAGAAGTATTTGCTATTAAGGAATCAGTTCTGCTAAGTGAAAACAAAAACAAAAAAACAGTTACAAAAGGCCATAAAAGCCTAGAACAAGCAAACCCTTAGAAAGTGGTTTAGTCATTACCTAGGTTTGGGGGGCTAGGGTACCAGGTTTCTTTCAGAGGCGATAAAAATGTTCTAAAATTAGACTGTAGTGATGGTTGCACAACAGAAAATCACTAAAAATCACTAAATTATATACTTAAGAGTAGGTGAATTATATGGCATATAAACTGTAACTCAATAGAGTTGTTAAAGTAAAAAAGAATCAGTTCCTGATATTATCATGATTAGGGTTCAAGTCACAAACTAATGAATGGCTTAGTTTATTTTTTTTTTAAAGATCTTGTTTATTTATTTATTTATTTATTAAATTTATTTATTTGACAGACAGAGATCACAAGTAGGCAGAGAAGCAGACAGAGAGAGAGAGGAGGAAGCAGGCTCCCTGCGGAGCAGAAAGCCCGATGCAGGCCTTGATCCCAGGACCCTGAGATTATGAGTAAGCCGAAGGCAGAGGCTTAACCAACTGAGCCACCCAGGCGCCCCATGAATGACTTAGTTTAAATCACTCCCTGTATTTGGGATGACAGTATCTATTTCTAGGTATATTAGGTCACTGTCACAGATCTCTCCCTTCAGCTAGCATCTGACAAACACTTTCAAGAAAAAAAACCCGTAGAGTACAAAATGTATCTTCAATGTCAGTTCACAAACATTCAAAAGTTGAAGAAGCAATACATACCTCATCCACAAGCACTGTGTCACCAATGAAGAGAGCAT
Source organism: Lontra canadensis (assembly GCF_010015895.1). Taxonomy (NCBI): domain Eukaryota; kingdom Metazoa; phylum Chordata; class Mammalia; order Carnivora; family Mustelidae; genus Lontra; species Lontra canadensis. The sequence goes on from NW_022631006.1 coordinate 29,775,671, forward strand.
AGGTTTTCTCTTCTGGTTTCTTCCCTTCCTTATTAGTTAGATCAGAGAATCCCAAATTGATGCTGAAAACCATCCCTACAACAGCAAACAGGAATCAGAGTCTAACTGTGAGAGAATGGAAAAGGGTTGAGTTTACACAAAAGGGGGGAAATAAAGCTACAGGAAACTATTCAAAAAAGTATTTTCCTACTGCATGCCTGCAAAACTCACCTTTTTTCAGTTTGTACTGATTTTTACTATTAATTACTAAAGAGCCTTCACGGAATTCGATTCCCATTCCGAACCTAAAAAAAGAAATGAAGAGAAACTACAGCAAATAGACTAAAAGATCTCTAACGTGGATCGAGTACAATATATTCTATTTCAATTTTCAGGGTAAGGCAGGCAAACATGTTGAGTGATTTGCCTCTGCTCATCAGTCATTTAAGGAGCAGGATTCAAGGATAGTCTTTGGGCTAACAATATGCTGAAAAGAATTTCCTAATTAAGTGCTTCATGTAACATTTATTACATCAAGCCTTCTTTATTTTAGTTTACTCACTCATACTTAAATTTTATTATTCTACCATGAAATCAAATTAAGAGTCTTCCTATAAACAACCTGACAGACCATTAATGGGTATATTACCAAGGCTGTAATGTTAAATTGAGCAAGGCGACTGTTAGTGGAATGTTGATAACAAGGATTCAGTAAGTCACCTGGGCCAGGACTTGGTACAGGTTGATATATTTCCTCTTGTCCATGAGAGAAATCCAGAAAGAAACTATATATCCCAGACTAGTTTCCATCTAAAGAAACTGATCACAGCCTTTGTTTCCTGAAATGTCTTTGGTTCTGTAAGATGTTCTTAAGTATTTCTAAGTGTTCAATGTCAAACACACCTAAGAAATACTTAATTAAATAAAAACTGAAAAAACAATGTAAATAGTAGGACATCTCAGAGTATTTCATTTACAAACATGAGCTGAGGTGTTCTGAGACAGGAAATAGTCAGTAATATATCCTAACACTAATAATTTAAGCCTAGAACAACCTATTGGTATCTACTACACTGGTCTGTAAAAATCTCCACCCCACCCCTGGGAGTAGAAAGGGAATCTTTCTCACATTCTCTGATAACACTATGTTTGGCATCTAAGTTCAATACTTAACAGTCCATAAATGTTGGATATTTGTATGTTGGTTCACCATAAATGGTGAATCAATCTAAGAATATTTTGCCTGACCATGGCCAGTCATGAACATTGTCTCAGAGTGACAATGTACATTTTCACATCTTACCCTAGATTTTTGGTAATTTTGTTCAGCAGCTCTGGTTTCTGCTTTTTAACCACGTCCATGACAGCATTATACACGTCACATATCTTTACACCTAATGACAAGACAGAGAGGAAACACAGTAATCTTTCAAGAAAAAAAAAAAAAAAGGTTTGATTTGATTTGGTTTATCAACAGTTTTTTACCTGTCCCCTAAAGCAGAGTTTCTCAAAGTGTGAACTAAGAACTTCAGCTGTGGGGTGCCTGAGTGGCTCAGTGGCTCTTAATTTTGGCTCAGGTCATGGGATCAAGCCCTATATGGGGCTCCGTGCTCAGAGTGGAGTCTGCTTGTCTCTCTCACTCCTCACCTGGCCCTCCCTACATGTGCATATGCGTGCTCTCTCTCTCAAATAAATAAAAAAATTTTTTAAAGATTTGAGAGAGTGTGTGCATGCATGTGCACGAGCAGAAAGAGAAGAGGGAGAGAGAATTTCAAGCAGACTCTGCACTGAACATGGAGTCCAACCCGGGCTTATGACCCGAGATCATGCCCTGAGCTGAAACCAAGAGTTGCACACTTAACTGACTATACCACTCGGGTGCCCCTAAATAAAAACCTTAAAAAAAAAAAAAAAAAAAAAAAAAAAAAAAAAAAGCTGCAGGAATGGTAAGGATTAGAAATTTGCATTTTTAAAAACAATTCACCTAGTCACCTAGTCATTATACTACTTGAGAATCACTGACTCAGGAGAACTATGGGATGCTAGATAGTCTCAATGAAATAATTTAAGAGTAGATAAATGGCACGATATTAAATACACATTTTGAAAAACAGGACTACTGAAGGGGTAAATTACTATTAGAAGAACTCTGGCCTTAATTTTTCACTATTTAGGATATGAACAGACATTTCAAGCCAGAACAGTCTAGATATGGTAGCCTCAAAGGGGTCTTTATCCTCACCAAGCTACATGTGACTATGATTTCCAATAGGATTTCTCAAGATTGACTTGAGATCATGAGGAAGAGTGTCTAGAAGAGATGGGGAGGGCTTACAGAGTAGCTTAAAGGTGAAACACATAAAGTCCCAGTTAGCTAACTGAAGTATGGAATTTCAAGACAACAGAGGTGTGGTGTCAAGCACTTTGCTGCCTTTTGAGGTCGACAATTGCTTGCTTAGCAGAGCTGCTATTAGTTCTGAGACTATGATCCTTGTATCCATTTGATGTAGAATTAGCAATATACATTCTGTTGCAGAGATATTAGTTCTCAAAACCTTCTAAAGGAAAGTAATAAGGCCAAGGTATTTTAAGAGGATCTGGACACAGCTGTGTCCAACCAGTCACAGAAGTTTTTTGTAAACACCAATTAAAACCAATGTAACTACTCATGCCCAAAAGGAGACTTAAGAATGGAATGGTAGCATGGTTCAAGGTTGGTAAAATCTGATTCTATTTTTAGTACAAGAACCTCAGGGACAGAAATGCACATAAACACTAGAAACATTTTTGTTACATCATTTCCAAACTTCTTTTCTAAGGCACCTCACCATGTCTTAATTCCTTTAGCAGTTCCTCTTGAAGTTGGAGCAAAAAATTGTAATTTTCTTGAACTTCCTGAGAAGGGTCAACCATCAAAGTGCGAACAAGGTTGGAGCAGTAAGATTTGAAGCGAATACCCATGGCACAAGTGATGGCCCCAAAATGCATGTGATTCTTGTCACTAGAGACCAAAGGAAGAAAGAATTTCGTTATGAAAACTAGCCAAGTCCTTAGTATTCCTGCCATACAACACCTGTAATCGCTACCTTTTCCTGCTATATCCCGAAGCTGAAGCAAGAAGGACCTAAGGACCTAAACTTTTTTTTTTTTTTTTTTTAAATAAACAAAGCAGGTTATAGGGGAGTAAAATTGGTGACCAAAACGCAGGATAAAAATTCAGAGAGAAGGTGAGTTGTGGTATCCTAAACAAAGAATATACCAAAATATATTTATCACAGTTTAACAGTACAGGGATAAGGCATCACTTATCCACCAGCCACTATGAAATGTAGTATTCATTATGAAATTAGTCCCTTCAGCCTGACCAGGAAAAACAGCATTCCCTACAATATTTTTAAAAATTAGAAGAATTACATTATGGCATATCTAATAACATCCTAATGGTTTTTCGCAACATGATTTGCATTTTTTCTTGGTATTTTTAATCACCTGGAAAAGCAAAATCAAATAAATGCTCAAGTAAGAAATGAGTACCAATGTGAAATAAAATAGAAGTAAGTAAAGATGCCTGGCTGGCTCAGTCTGTGGAGTGTGTGACTCTTAAAATCTCCCAATTTTGAGTTTGAGCCCCACACTGGGTATAGAGATTATTTAAAAATAAAACTTTAAAAAAGAAAAAAAAAATGCAGGGAATAATGTAGAAGGCAGACTAATGGTTATTCTCTTTCCACTTTTCTGAATTCCAGAATGAGTCCAAGAAAAAAAACTGGCTAGAAGTTGAAATACTCTGGTTGTTATATTTTGAAGTTCTCACACTTACCTCACCACACTGAACTTGAGATTATAGTTGCCACCACTTTGAATGATAGGAGGGTAACACATTTCCACAGTAGAAGGGTCTGCCCCAGCTAGGTATTTTTTCTCTTCAATGGCCTTTTCCACAGATTCAGCCAGTTTGCTGTGTCGAACTTTCTGTAAGAATGCCCAGAAATAAAACAGTATTTATAAAGTCATCAAACAGTGGCTAACAGTTTTGGATGTGTGGATATTATTGTCTGAAGATAAGATATATCCTGATATCACTTAGGATGCTAAAAAAGTCTTATGAAACGGTTTACGTGTCAGGTAACACAGTGGTATGCCTGCAAAACTGATTTTGACACAGTATGTGAAATTCACAGCCATATGAGGAATTCTCAAATAAAATACTGAATAACCTCAATAAACTATATAGTGTAGGTTTACAGTTACTTTGAAAAAGAGCTGGCAGGGCGCCTGGATGGCTCAGTTGAGTGTCCAACTCTTGGTTTCAGCACAGGTCAGATCTCCAGTTTTGAGACTGAGCCCAGCAAAAGGCTTCCCGCTCAGCGGAGAGACTGCTTGGGATTCCCTCTCTCTCCCTCTGCCCCTCCCCCACTGCATGCACAGGCGCACGTGAGCGGTCACTCTCTCTCAAATAAAACAATCTGAAAGGAAGGAAGGAAGGAAGGAGAGAGAAGAGGAGAGGAAGGGAAAGGAGAGGAGAGAAGAGAAAGAGGGGCGCCTGGGTGGCTCAGGCGTTAGGTGCCTGCCTTTGGCTCAGGTCATGATCCCAGGGTCCTGGAATTGAACCTGCTTCTCCCTCCCCCACTCCCTTTGCTTGTGTTCCCTCTCTCACTGTTTCTGTCAAATAAATAAATAAAATCTTAAAAAAAAAAAAAAAAAAAGGAACGAAAAGAAAAAAGCTGGCACAATTACACACCACCAATTTATGTACCAAAGGCCTAATTTCAAAGGCAGCTGAACATGCACCAAAAAGTACTGCACGGTAGGGACTTACTTCTCCTTCATTAAAACAGTAAGACTAAAAAAAAAAACCAAAAAACAAAAAACAAAAACAAAAAAAAAAAACAGTAAGACTTGCACCTCTCCATTTACCTCATCTGCATCAACTATTTCCATGACTCGTTCCTTGAAGAATTTGTTGAAGACCTCAGAGGTGATGCTAGCTGCTTTCTTCATTAGGTTGAGCTCCCCATCCTCCTTTACAGCAATGGTATAGGCCACAACTGCACTGATATCTATCTGCAAAGTGTAAGAGTTTCTAACATGTAAATAGAGAATTGCTAAAGAAATGCATCTCTCCCAATTTGAATATCATCAGTGAAGATACCTGGTTATTTAGCAAATATTATTTATTCATAATTTATTCAAAAATCACTTATTCATCAGTAGTTTACAAAATACTGAAATACTCTTTTTCTGGATTGAATAAATATTTAAAATAGCTCTTTACCAGGTCACAGTGTGTACTCTAATAGGTATTACATTAATGAATCATTTAAATGTAAATGTAAATGCTCCTCTCTAAAGGATTTTGTAAAGGCTGAAGAAGGAAAATAGGCAGGATAACAGGGAGGAAAAAAATGTATTTTCTGGATAAGAGATTTTCCTGTTTCTCTCTGAAATAGCTGAACTATCTTCCCAATGTCTCACCCCTAACTGAAAAGTCAAATTGGCTTACTGCTCAGCCAAACAGAATGAAAAATAGAAATGTGAAGGAATACAGTTTTCCCAAAACAAATACTTTGTATTATTGTTATGGAAACCTGTCACACTTTTGGTCTTCCCAACTCCCAATTAGCTTGTTTCCGGGAGTATTCTTACTTTGTCAAAGCCCTCTTTGTTGAGGCAGTCATTCCAGTTCTTCATGAACTCTCCAGGGAATTTGTCTTTGCTGAACACTCCAATCTTCTTGCCATTCTTGCTTTCTTTAATGGCTTCAATCATTTTGTCAAAGCTGCTCTTATTGCTTTCATTCTATCAGTGCCACAAAGAAAAAAAGGAGTTAATTAGTTTTAGAATTAGATATCTATGTTCTACTAGTAATAGGCAGAGACAAATATCTGCAACCACAGAAAGAATAAATTCTCTTCTCATGCCCCATCTACTTCCTTGGGACAGATTATAACACACTAAAAGTTAACACAAAATTTCTTTGGATATTTTTACATACTGAAGTGCCACGTAAGTTGATAAGACTATTCTTTTTCTGGGCGCCTGGGTGGCTCAGTTGGTTAGGAGAGTGCCTTCGGCTCAGCTCATGATCCTGGAGTCCCAGGATAAAGTCCTGCATTATACTCCCTGCTCTGCAGGAAGTCTGCTTCTCCCTCTGCCTGCTCCTCCCCGCTATCGTGCATGTGCTCTCTCTCTCTCCCCCCTCCCCTCAAATAAAATCTTCTAAAAAAAGACTATTCTTTTTTTCATGAATAGCTAAAACACAAGATGAACAATATTTGGAGAAAAAGTGCCAGATTGGAAGTATGACAAAAAAGATTACATGTGGGGCACCTGGGTGGCACAATTGGTTAAGCATCTGTCCCTTGGTTTTGGCTCAGGTCATGCTCTGGGTCATGAGATTGAGTCGGGCGTCAGGCTCTGCACTCAACTCAGATCTGCTTAAGACTCTCTCTCACGCTCCCTCTGCCCCTCCCTCACCACAGCACATGCACATACGGGTGCCTGTATGCATGCTTACATGCTCTCTCAGACAGACCTTAAAAAAAATAAATCACATGTGATAAAAACTGAAAAGGAGGTATATCTCAGATTCCTTAAGGATATTTAAAGTTATTTAATCTACGGACACCCAGCTCGCTGAGTCAGTACAGCACGTGACAATCTCAGCACTGTGAGTTCGAGCCCCACACTGGAGGCAGTGATTACTTAAAAAGATGTTACTTATTTTAATGAAGGTTCGAGATGAAAACAAAAGTGACTACTTAAAAAAAAAGTTACTTATTCTAATGACGGTACTAAGGTGAAAACAAACAAGCTAACAGTATCCTCAAGAAAGGACAGATAATGTGAGCATTCAACAGACTCTCACAGCCTGAATGTTTTGCTGCAGAACTGACAAGGTTAGTGAACCTTTTTTTCTCCTAACAAACACAACAAAGATGCGACAGAATTTTGTAATTACAACCACAGTCAGCTAAAATCTTCCTCTGTGTCTTTTTAAATTCCTAGAGGGCATTTCTGTTCATCACTTTTAAACATTCTTTCACAGTTATGACACATCCTTTATTGGTTCTGACCTTTTCCCGTATCAGCAGTGTGATGGCAGGGGCTCCATTAGCATTCTCATTGCCCTTAGTGTTGGCGATCTGTTTTAAAAACTCCACTTTCTTCTTGCTGGCCATAAAGATGATTTTGTCATCACAGAAGACCATGATGGTATCAGTTAGTTCATAACCAAAGAGCCATGTCTATAGGAAAAGATAACATGTGATTAACAGTATTTATAGATTAAAAATAAAGTGTCTGGAATTAGCTTCAAAATAATGTAGATGTGGACACAAATGAAACTGGCCAAGAGCTGGCAATTTATTGGAAAATGGGTACGTGGGAGTTCAATATATTACTTTATCAACTTTGATGTTTGAGATAGTCCATAATAAAGACCATCAGTGCATTTGGATAATTTGTGTTTACAGGAACTATACTGTTGTTTAGTAGGACAGAAATGCATAAAACAAGGGACAGAGTAGCAAATCAGGGAACTGCACATTCTAGCTCCCCCAAAGACTGCCAGTTACCTACCAATTATTCATTTCTTCTTCCTCAGAAAGACGGGATTGTCAGCTGGGCACAAGACTCTGCATGAAGACTATCTCCCATCCTTTCTTGCAGCTAAGTATGGCCATAAAGTTCTGGCCAATACGTTTTAAGTAGGAGTATTCTGTAGGACTTCAAGCAAGTCTCTTTATAAAAGGAAGGAGGTCTCCATTTTTTTCCCTTTCTGCATTCTTTCTGTTAGCAAATTTTGTACCATGGTATGGACTCTGTGTATGGCAGAGTAGAGACCTGAAAAACCTTGAGTCCCTGAAGACTAACGAAAAGAGAAAGAACTGGGCTGCCTGGGAGGCTCAATCAGTTAGGTGTCTGACTTCAGCTAAGATCATGATCTCAGGGTCCTCAGATCTAGCCATGTGTCCAGCTCCACACTCAGCGCGAAATCTGCCTCTTCCTCTCTCTCTCTGCCCCTCTCCCGACTCATGCTCCCTCCTTCTCTCCCTGTGAAATAAAATCTTTAAAAAAAATAAAAGAGAAAGAACTGTTTTGCTTAATTCATTGTCAGATTTTTTTTGTTAAATCCCAATTTATAGACTTCTCTTTATGTTCTATGCACTCTCCAGTACGCTTTTATGTTCCTTTTTTAAAGTATAGCTGTTTCTTTTTATATAAGAATGTGTTTTTTGTTTTTTGTTTTTTTTTAGTCCACTCAGTGCTGAGTACTTGTGACTTGGGATTGAGGAATTAAACTTTTAATGTGGCTAGTGACTACCATGCTCAACAGTGCTGTCAATGATTCAGTGACTCTCAGGGCTAAGACTGCCATAAATCCTTACCTGTAAGGCAGTTGATTTGGCATAAACAATTTCTTCATCAACACCCACTGATACAACAATGGCATCAACGTTGGCATATTCATCTTCTCCTTTCTGAAAAGCAAAGAGTAAGTAATTTGGTCATTTTCTTTCTATCCTTGTAAAACTGGAATACAGACCTCAAGTATCTCCTCAGGATATATGCATACATATACATAAGTATGTATACATATATACACATATATAATTTTTTCTTAATAGAAATGCCAACTTTAAGGTACATGTTTGCTTGGCAGTCATTAGTTACTCTATTAAATAGTTTTATTGAGACAGAATTCATACACAATACAATTCATCCATTTAAAGTGTGCTGTTCAATGGTTTTAGTGTATTCAGAGTTACGAAACCATCACAATCTAATCTTAGAACATTTTCATCTCCCCAAAAAGAAACCCACGAGCAATTACTATAAATCTCCTCCCAGCCGTACACAACCGTTAATCCAATCTGTTTCCACAGATTTGTCCATCCTGGACATTTCATATACATAAGGCTTTGTGTCTGGCTTCTTTCACTTGACATGCTGTCAAGGTTCACCCATGTTGTAGCAGGTGACAGTACTTTGTCCTTTCTGTCACTGAGTAACAATCTACCCTATGGATCTACCACACAGTATCTATTCATCAACTGCTAGACATCTGGGCTGTTGCCATTTTTTAGCTATTACCAATAATGGTGCTATCAACACTCATGTACTTCTGTGTAGACATACCTGAGTATGTATCTAGGTGAAGAACTGCTAGGTCATATGTTTAATTCTATGTTTAACTTTTTGAGGTTAACAGTTTAACCAGACTATTTTCCAAAGTGTACCACTTTATATTCTCAACAGCAATCTATCAGGGTTCCAAATTCTCCATGTTATGACCAACATTTGTTGACTTTTTTAATCAGAGCCATCCATTGGGTGCGAAGTAGTGACTCACTATAGTTTTGATTTGCATTTCCCTGACAGCTAATGATCCTGAGCACTTTTTCACATGATTAGACCATCTACCTACCTTTAAGTGCCTATTCAGATTCTTTGCCCATTCTCTAAATGAATTACTGCTTTATTATTAACTTGTAAGAGTTCCTTTTATACCCAAACATAAGTTTCTTGTCAGATAGGACTTGCAAATTTTTCCCATTCAGTGGGTTCTCTTCACTTTCATAATGCTGGTGTCCTTAGAAACACAAACATTTTTAATTTTGAAGGAGTCCAAATTATTTTCTTGTGCTTTTTCATCTCATACCTAAGAAGACTTTGTCTAATCCAAGGACAATCCAAAGATTTACCTGTATTTCCATAACAGTTTTACAGTTTTAGCTCTGATATTTAGACCTAATGGTTAATTTTGAGTTAAATTTTTTGAATGGTGTGGGGAAGGGGCCTAAGTTCATTTTTTTGCATAGGGATATCCAGTTTGAAAAGACTATTCTTTCCCCCATTGAACTGTCCCAATTTAAACCAAATTATGTATTTTAAAAAAGCAAATGATACTGGGGCATGCAGGTGGCTCAGTCAGTTGAAAGTCTTACTCTTCATTTTCGCTCAGGTCATGATCCCAGGGTTAGGAAATCAAGTCCTAAGTTGGGCCCCTATACTCAGCAAGGAGTCTGCTTGAGGTTCTCTCTCTCCCTCTGCTGCCCCACTTGCATGCACTCTCTTTCTCTTTAATACATACATAAATCTAAAAAAAAAAAAAAATCAAGTTATACAAATGTGGATGTTTGTTTCTGGATTCTCAATTCTATTCCATGATCTATGTGTCTATCCTTACACTAACAGCATGTTATTTTGATTATTGCAGCTTTGTAACCAGTTTTGAAATTGAGAAGTGTGAGTTCTCCAACCATTAGCTACTCTTCAATAGCTCTACAAGACTGAAAGACTGGTAATAATGGGCTAGAAGGTCAAATCTCTAACTTCCCCTATAAAGTCAAGAGAAACATCTACTAAGACTTCACATGTCAAGGCTTCTGGTTGCCAGTAAGAATCCAAATATAATGCCAAATGAGGTTTCTGTTCAATTTCTCTACCATAACAAAATACTTAAGACAAAGAAATTACCACAGAGAAATTGTAGGCATTCCCCCACTGATTTTCAGTGAGAAGGTATTTTCCTTCAGGTTGGTAAAATTTTATCATTAGTTCTCATTGATGATGCAAAAGCAATGGTAGTTAACCTACTGCCTTAGCATGAATCAAGGCAGTGGAACCAAAATAATTATTCACTACTGCACGCTCATGGAAAGGGGGGGGGAGGCAGTTTCTCTAAGAACGTCCTTGATGTAAAAAAATGATTAATAGTAAGAAATCCCAACCCTTGAGCATGTCTTTTCAATACTGTGTAAAGAAATGGGAAATACACACAAAACACTTCTATCTGTAAACTGAAGTACAATGATTGTCTTAAGGAAAATTTTACAATTATCTGAATAACAAGTTGAGGGAGCCATTTAAGCAGACATGGGTATCCAGCATACATTTTCTTGAAAATTAATGAAGTGAGCCTGCTATTTCACGGAACATGAATGATGTCTTATGTAGTCAATGATAAATATTTGAGTTTTCAAGCAAAAATTAGAATTCTGAAATAGCTGACTTGCCACTGTGAACTTAGCTTCCCTACTTAAAACTCTCCTGGTAAAATTAGTGGTGATATTAACAAACATGATTCTTTGATACCATATAATGAAATGTGTTAACATTTAGAAGATCTGCACAACTGAGAGAACCAATGCATGATGTCACAAAGTCATCCATGGGGGGGCACCTGGGGGGCTCAATGGGTTGAGCCTCTGCCTTCAGGCTCAGGTCATGCTCTCGGGGTCCTGGGATCAAGCCTCGCATTGGGCTTTCTGCTCAGTGGGGAGCCTGCTACCCCCCTCTCTCTGCCTGCCTCTCTGCCTACTTGTGATCTCTGTCAGATAAATAATTAAAATCTTAAAAAAAAAAAAAAAAAGTCATCCATGGTAAAGGATTAAAGGTACAATAACCTGAGTATAAAAAGTGTTAATGTTGTGGTTTCAAATTTCAAATTATAATTAATTTTTGCAAGATTACCACTTCTCGAGTTTTAATCTAGTAACACAGTATATTCATAATTACCTAAAAAGATTATTAAAAATCCCCCCTTCCAGCTTCACATATGTATGAGGCCAGATTTTCTCTCTATACTTGATGCAACCAATACAAAGAAAGGCTCTTTGGGGTCATGAATAATTTAAGAATCCAAAGGTTCTGCTATCAGAGTCTGAGAACCACTGTGCTATAAGATTCCTGTGCCATAGCACATTAACACTACTCTTCGCATTAAACATTCTCTCTTCTCAATTTTTGCTACGTATGCGCCAGTTCTCCAATAAATATAGATTTTTGTGGCAATAATATTACCACTACCTTGATAATCTCCCAAAATTAGCAACAGGCACTTGCCTATATTTAATGCTTATGGCTTCTAGATACAGATGTAATCCCCCCCTCCAATATCTGTCTGCAAAAAATACCACTGAAATTAGTCAAAAGTCTATTATATTTTTTGATACTTGAAGTCTTGGTCCAGTCAAAATTTTTCTACAAAGAAAAAGGTATTAATATGTATAAAAATTCAAAATACACAATAATACATTTCTTAAAAGTATATAAAGAATATAATCATGTAACTTAATCACTAACAGTATGGGTAAATCATCCAAAGGGATCTCAATAAAACTGAAAATAAGGAGAGAAAAAGGGCCCGCATATTCAGCTTTTTCAAGTAGATGCAGAAACAAACTCAACCATCCCAAGGATTTCAATCCAAATAAAATGCCTAGTTTTCCACTGCCAAGCACAAAGGTGAGAGGACGAATCCTAATTTCTCTTGAAACCCAGCTGCTCTGACCATTTCATCAAAGTTCTTGATTGATTCTTCACAAAACCAGTGAGCGCTAACCCAGGAAAGAAATGTAGTAACAGGAGATTATAGATATTTAAAGATAAAGAATTCAGAGAAAATTTTTCTCAAAATGTGATACAATGAAAAGGATTATAAATAAAACCAAGTATCTTAGCAAAATCTGGGATACAGTTTCGTATTTCAAACCTTATGAGTACAAATGCTTTAATATAGATCACATCTGAAAATAGTCTTCTGAAACTATGGGAGACTTTAAGTTATTTGCTTATAAAACTTGCATAAGTTACCTGAAGTAACATAACACATACTATTGTAAAATATTTTTATATATATAATATGTTTCCAGATTAAATTATGTCTGGAGGGGAGCTTGGGCAGCTCAGTTGGTTAAGCATCTGCCTTTGGCTCAGGTCATGATCCCAGGGTCCTGGGATGGAGCCCCGGGAGCCTGCTTCTTCTCCCTCCGCTGCTTGTGCTCTCTTGCTCTGTCAAATAAAATCTTAAAAAAAAAAAAAAACAAAAAAAACGTCTGGAATATTAGAGTGCAGTGGGGTAGTTGAAAAAAGGAAAAAGAAGAAAAATGCTACAAGGCTAACAGTTCTATGTCCAACTCCAACTGTCAGCCTGGCTACTGGAGGAAGCTGGCTCTCAACCCTGTACTGCTCTGAAATGGTCCCAGATTCCTACCTGCAGATTCTCTTCTGCTTGGGCTGATCTTCAGAACTCAGACTTGAGCCCTTGTCGAATCTGGACTTGTGATCCCTGTGCTCCCCTTTCTAGATGAACCATCTTGCACAGATTCTCAACATCCACCAAACCCTTTCTGTCTCCAAATTCTGCCACCTTCCAGTCTGTTTGGTACACTTGACAGCCAAGCCTTGCTGAAATGAGTGTTTCAGGTGGGAATAATAGTATTTACTGAGCAGCCACTTTTTTAATGTGCCTTGCGTTTATTTATTACCTGTAACCCTCACAATAAAACCTGACATGCAGTAGGCATGACCATATTCAAAATCCCAATCAACACCTAGCACACTTAAAACTCCCACACAAATATACTAGCAGTCCTTACACTCATGATGATTTAGACTTTTTAAAAAGTGCTGAAAACCTAATTAAAATATACATATTAAAGGTAAAATATATACTTTCTATTAGCACACATTTATAGAGTATCAGATAGAGTTATACTTTTCCTACCATCTCTATCTCTTTCAGTTAACAAATCAGATGAGGATTTCATTAGGATCCTAAAGATAAAAATGAATCCCTCTGGAAGGTTTCTGATTTTTATCTATAAAGAGACATAGGGTCATTTGACAAACTTTTCAGGTAAGATGTTAGTATTGGTGACTTCTTAAATTTAACAGAAATTTCTTCAGCAACTGCAAGCAATAGGTATCAAGGTCTGCATACTATAATTAGAGATACACTAATGCCTACTGGTAAGGGCTCACTCTGAAAACACACTGCCTGGGTTTGAATACCTGATCCCACCACTTACTGTGACCTAACCTCTCTATGTTCCACTCTCCTCAATCATAAATATTGCTGTCAGAACTAAATGAGCTAGTATAAATATAAATTATTATATTTAAATATATAAATATTTGTTTATATATTTATTTATATATTTAATAAATATTAAAAACAAAATACAAATATAAAGTGCTTTGAACAGTGCTTACCTCACAGCTGCTACTATGTATCTGTCATCATTATTATACAAATAATGGACCAAATATAGACCAAAAAGGCTATTTGTTAAAAATTTTACTGCGTACCACACCACTACAGTTACTGGTGTCAAAAATTAGCTGTCAACTGCATTAGTACAGCAGCAGAGCAGACTTTCTGAAAGTGTGTACATCTCATATAGGAGATGATTTTAAGTGATCACAGATGTGGCTTTAAATATTCAATTACCTAGCAAAAAAAGTTACCTATTTTTCTCTTTAAATCTACTTGATCATATCAACACCCTACCTGTTTAAGATAATTACAAAGGACATATCTGTATAGTGTTAATATCCAAAATGTATAAAGAACTTACTCAACTCAACAACACACAAAACAAATAATCTGATTAAAAACGGACAGATGAACCAACATTTCTCTAAAGACATACAGATGGCCAACAGACACATGAAAAGATGTTCCACATCACTGATCATCAGGGAAATGCAAACCAAAACTACAATGAGCTATCATCTCACACCTGTCATAATGACTAAAATCAAAATTACAAGAGACAACCAGTGTTGGCAGATGTGGAGAAAAGGAACACTGCTGGTGGGAATGCAAACTGGTGCAGCCACTGTGGAAAACAGTATGGAGTTCCTCAAAAAGTTTAAAAATAGAACTATACCCTATGATTCAGTAATTGTGCCACTGGGTGTCCACCTCCTCCCAAAAATACAAAAATACTTATTTGAAAGAATATATGCACCCCTATGTTTACTGCATTATACAGAATAACCAAATTATGGAAGCAGCCCAAGTGTCCATCAATAGATGAATGGATAAAGAAAATGCGGTGTGTGTGTGTATATATATATATGTATATATATACACACACATATATATATATACACACAATAGAATATTATTCAGCTGTAAAAAAAAAAAAAAAAAAAAGAATGAAATCTTGCCATTTGCAACAACATGGACAGAGCCAGAGAGTATAATGCTAAGTGAAATAAGTCAGAGAAAGACAAATACCACATGATTTCACTGGTATGTGGAATGTAAGAAACAAAACAAACAAGCAAAGGAAAAAAACAAATCCAGATACAGACTTTAAAAAAAAAAAAACACCTCTTTTAAGATTTTATTTATTCATTTGAGAGATAGAATGAGAGAGAGAGAGAGAGAGAACACAAGCGGGAGGAAGGTCAGAAGGAGAAACAGACTCCCCACTGAGCAGGGAGGCTGATGCAGGACTGAATTCCAGGACTCCAGGATCATGACCTGAGCCTAAGCCAGCTGCCCAACCAACTGAGCCTCCCAGGAGCCCCAGACTCTTTTTTTGTTTTTTAAGATTTTATATATTTACTTGACAGAGAGAAAGTGAGAAAGCACAAGCAGGGGAAGTGGGAGAGAGAGAAGCAGGCTCCCCACTGAGAAGGGAACCAAGACTCTGAGATCATGCCTTGAGCCAAAGACAGCTGCTTAACCGACTGAGCCACCCAGGCTCCCCTAGACTCTTTTTTTTTTTTTAAGATTTTATTTATTTATTTGTCAGAGAGAGAGAGCACAGGCAGACAGAGTGGCAGGCAGAGGCAGAGGGAGAAGCAGGCTCACCGCTGAGCAAGGAGCCCGATGTGGGACTCGATCCCAGGCCGCTGGGATCATGACCTGAGCCGAAGGCAGCCATCTAACCAACTGAGCCACCCAGGTGTTCCTCCCCTAGACTCTTAACTATAGAGAACAAACGGACAGTTACCAGAGGGGAGGTGGCTGGGGGGGATGGGTAAAATAGGTGATGAGGATGAAGAGTGCACTTACCTTGAAGAGCAGAGTTAACATACAGAAGCACTGAGTCACTATATTATACATCTGAAACTAATATAATAACTATGTTAACTATACTGGAATTAAAATAAAAACTTAAAAAATAAAATTTTCTTTAAAAAGATTATATTTTTAATGCTAGTTCTTAACACCTGCTACAATTTAGTAACGCTATTGCACTTACATTATCTTTATTTCTTAACAGCTACTTTTTATTTTTGGCAAGTGACAGTATTTCCAATCATAGTGATGGTAAGTATCCTTTTTGAATATATTTAGGTTTAAAGAGATCAACAGTTTTTTGGAAGATGAAAAGAGGACAAAGAG
The DNA here is from genome assembly GCF_010015895.1 of Lontra canadensis. Lineage (NCBI taxonomy): Eukaryota > Metazoa > Chordata > Mammalia > Carnivora > Mustelidae > Lontra > Lontra canadensis. Next base: position 29,791,803 of record NW_022631006.1, read on the forward strand.
TGGGAACTGACTAAGCAGAGCTGTGGTAAGGACACCCCAAGAATGCCTGACAAGCATTCTCACTGGTAAGGTATCAGTAGAAATGCATATCTCAAAGAGCCCCAGTGAGCTCAGAACTTAGGAGGCACCATGTAGCAGGGAAAGGGAACAGGGTACATTGTACTTGGATGAGTTCAGGACGACAGAAAGTCTGGTCAGTAAGCTTAAGAGAAGGACAATACCCCAATCTACTTAACCTCCACCCAGGATTCTTGGAAGTCCTGAGACAACACCTGATGCCTCTGCAAAAATAGGCTCAAAAAGTCTACAGACTTGGGGTGCCTGGGTGGCCCAGTAGGTTAAAGCCTCTGCCTTCAGCTCAGGTCATGGTCCCGGGGTCCTGGGATCGAGCCCTGCGTCAGGCTCTCTGCTAAGCAGGGAGCCTGCTTTCCTTCCTCTCTCTCTCTCTGCCTGCCTCTCTCCCTACTTGAGATCTCTATCAAATAAATAAAATCTTTGGGGAGGAAAAAAAAAGGTCTACAGACTCAAATATGAGGTCCAGGAGAAGGCAAGTACTAATTTTTATAGAATTAAATGAAAGTCTGTATTTTAAATGACCATAATTGGGAACAAATGTCCCAAAGAAAAGAATTGAGAGGATTTGTCTTTACACATCCTCACTGAATTCAGAGAGAACACTTCAGATACTGACATTTGGGAGTTCTCCATGGAATAAGCAAGCCTATTCACTCTACAGTCACCCCTAACTAGTTGAGAGGCCCCATTCATACAGAGCTGCCAACAGTTTGTTATGGTCTTAATCTTTTTTTTTTTTTTTGGTAAGATCTTATTTACATACTTGTCACACAGACAGAGACCACTTGCGCATGCGGGAGGGCAGGCACAAGTTGGGGGAGCAGCAGGCAATGGGAAAGGGAGAAGCAGGCTCCCCACAGGGCAGTGAGCTCAGATGTGGGGTTCAATCACTGCAGGATCATGACCTGAGCCAAAGGCAGGCGCTTAACAACTGCGCCACCCAGGCGCCCCAGTTACGGTCTTATTCTTAATACAGATGAGTAGCCAAGCCTTATTTTGGCTTCTGTGAAGTCTCCAACACATAAGAAAGAAAGCAAGGAAACTCAGAGGAAACAGAGAGGACAGAGGACAGAAGATAAAAATTAAAACACCTCCTATAAAATAAATAAATACAGCACATCCATGAAACAACAACAAAAAAAGAGGACATGAAAGAACTAGAAATTAAAAATAGCTGAAAAATTTTTTAAAAATTCAACAGAAAGTGGGAAAATAAAGAAATAATACTGCAAATGGAAGACAAAGAAATAGGAAATAAAACCGAAAAATAATGAACAAACTCAAGCCAAGAGACCTAAACCTCCTGAATGGGAATTTCAGGGGAAAAAAGAGACCACTGAGGAAATGGAGCAAAGAAAGTAACCAACAATGAACAATTCTACCATTGAAGGGCACTGAATCCTGAGACTAAATGGGCCCCCTACTTCCCAACTCAATGCAAGGAGGTTGGGAAAAAAAAAAAAAAAAAGACTCCTACCAAGGCAGTGACATTTCAAAACCCAAGGGATGAAGAGATGATTCTAAATGTTTCAGAGAGAATAGGCCATAAACATTGGAACAGGAAAGAGACCCATCTGCCTTCTGAAAAACAATACTGAAAAAAGTCTGAAGACTGACAAACAACAGCTTCAAAATTCTGAGCTGAATTCTGAGAGATTATCAACCTTGAATTTTATTCTCACTGAGCTATATTCCTAATCAAAAGTGAAGACAGTAAAACTTTTTAAGACACACAACAGCTCAGGAAACATATATTCTCTATATCCTTTCTCAAGAAGCTCTTAGAGGAAATACTTTAACAAAGATAAAACAAATCAAGACAAGGGTTGTAAGACATAGTGGACCCAACATTGGAAAACCCCAAGTTCAATGGGCCTGGAGTACAACCTGCACAGACAGAACAATATGATGTAAGGCTGCAGGAAGGGAATGGTGTTGGTGGTTAAAAAAACACAGAATTAGGGACACCTGGGTGGCTCAGTGGGTTTGGCCTCTGCCTTTGGCTCAGGTCATGATCTCAGAGTCATGGGATCAAGCCCCACATCGGGCTTTCTGCTCAGCGGGGAGGCTGCTTCCCCTTCTCTCTCTCTGCCTGCCTCTCTGCCTATTTGTGATCTGTCAAATAAATAAATAAAATCTTTAAAAAAAAAGAAAAACAAACCACAGAATTAATAAAACACCTGACAAGTGTGAGAATTTTAAAACAAAAGATAAGTAACATTTATGACAGAACTGCAGGAAAAATTGGGACTAGGGATATTTAAAAAAGGAGAAAAATTTGGGCAATCATTAGCATCAGGAAAAATGAAAAACTGTAGAGAAAAGTAAATTATACTCTATTAACTTCATCTACATGAGCATAAAAATGTAAACGGACTACTGATTTAATTTTTTTTTAAGATTTTATTTATTTATTTGGCAGACAGAGATCACACGTAGGCAGAGAGGCAGGCAGAGAGAGAGGGGGAAGCAGGCTCCCTGCTGAGCAGAGAGCCCAATGTGGGGCTCAATCCCAGGACCCTGAGACCAGACCTGGGCCAAAGGCAGAGGCTTAACCCACTGAGCCACCCAGGTGCCCTCTGATTTTTTTTTTTTTTAAGATTTTATTTATTTGACACAGAGAGAGGGAGATCACAAGTAGGCAGAGAGGCAGGCATAGAGAGAGGGAAAAGCAGGCTCCCTGCTGAGCAGAGAGCCCAATGCGGGGCTCGATCCCAGGACCCTGAGATCATAATCTGAGCTGAAGGTAGAGGCTTAACCCACTGAGTCACCCAGGCGCCCCCTGACTACTGATTTTAATAAAAGTTGTGAAAAAAAACTTATCAAGGGGGTGGATATGTGATAAAGCAAGTATAATAAAATGTTAATTGTTAACCTAGGTGGTGGGTACACAGGTGTTCACTATAAAATTCTTTCACTTTTCTGTATGTTGGAAGCTTTTCATATCCATGTGTGAGGAAGAGATTTAGAAAGTATTAAGAAAGTAGAGAAGTTAGACTAAGTGTGATGGTATACAGGGATAAAAATGAAAATAAGAAAGTGGGTAACCAAAGTAGACTATAAAAGTTGAGCATGCAAGAATAAATGAATCCGGGACGCCTGGGTGGCTCAGTTGGTTAAGCGGCTGCCTTCGGCTCAGGTCATGATCCCAGCGTCCTGGGATCGAGTCCCGCATCGGGCTCCTTGCTCAGCAGGGAGCCTGCTTCTCCCTCTGCCTCTGCCTGCCATTCTATCTGCCTGTGCTCATTCTTGCTCTCTCTCTCTCTGACAAATAAATAAAATCTTTAAAAAAAAATAAAAAAAATAAAAAATAAATGAATCCCAACCTGCCCAGGCATTTACTTCCATTTAGCCCTTCTCTTCCTGAAGTTAAGAGACCAGTGCATTGCTTAAACCTGTCTCTACCTCAAGATAAAAGAGCCATGAAGAATGGAGATGGGTAGAAGTAACCCATTACCTTTGCTCAAAGTAGTCTGGGTACTGCCTGTATTTTAAAGAACCTTCCTCAGCCACAGATAGTAACCGCCTAGCTTTGGAGAGCAATCCAGAACACGAAACTTGTCCATGACAAAAACAGCTGAGTCAGAAACCGGTAACTGAGAGAAGCACTGACACTACAGCATATAGTTTTCTCCACGGGCACAAACTTTTTAGGGTAAGAGCCACCCACCATTTCAATTCTGACCGGTGGCATACAGACACATGAATGAATGCACTGGATCAGCATTCCTTTTCAAAACAGCTGCGAATTCTGACAGTTCACAGAATTCTTTTGGGATAAAGGACAAATGACCAAAGTCAAGGTTTACTCATAGCAAGATGCACCAAGAGGTAGGTCTCAAATGGGTATGCCTGGATATTGCTTCCACTGGTTCTCAAAAAGCTGGAACTTGGGGCATCTGGGTGGCTCAGTCGGTTAGGCATCTGCTCAGGTCATGATCCTGGGGTGCTGGCATGGAGCCCCACATCAGGCTCCCTGCTCAGCAGAGTCTGCTCCTCCCTCTCTCTCTGCCCCTCCCCGCGCTTGTGCTGTCAAACTAAAAAAAAAAAAAAAAATCTTAAAAAAAAAAAAAACTTGGAACTGCAGAATGATGACTAACCTCCTTCACCTCATACCCCATGCAGTACTAATCATAATACCTGATTAAAAATGATGACAATGCTGAGAAGGCTGAGAGCCCTGAATAAGGCTCAGTTAAGAGGCCAGAGAAGCCCATAGCACATTCTCATGACCTACTACTACCACCTGGAGTTTTCTAACAGAATGGACAGGCGCACCACAAACCCTTTCTGCTTGCAGCAGTTCTAATTTAAAAAATAAGAGGCAGGACTGGAACAGACTCAAACATCCAGGTATAGTCATAAGACAGTAATAACTTCTGGTCACTACAGAGATCTCCTGATTTTTGACTGAGCCTTTTTTCTCATCTCTCGAATGACACTATTTCTCATTGATGTTTTAGAAATTTCTATTCAAACACAAGTATGTGATGCTACAACTACTTTTAGGACATAAGTTATGAAAATTGTTAATTAAGAAGTAGTATCTTACTGGGACGCCTAGGTGGCTCATTCAGTCAAGCGTCTGACTTTATTTTGGCTCAGGTCATGATCTCAGGGTTGTGAGACTAAGCCAGGAGACAGGCTCTGCCCAGGGCATGGAGTCTGAGATTCTGTCTCTCCCTCTCCCCTCACTCATGCCCATGTGCCCTCACGCAAATACATAAAATCTTTAAAAAAAGGGAAAGTACTTGCAATAGCCTCACAATATGTATCTAACCCAAACTCAATCTGCAGATAAGTGAGATAGGAGTCACATTAACTCCTGTTCTTATTTAAAAAACAAAACAAGGCTAATTTTTTGGTTTTCTTCTGCCTTGTGAGGCTGAAGAGAGTTGGAGCTACCACACAACCACACAGTTCTGAAAACCTTATGCTTGAAGGTATCTAAAACTAAAAAGTAGATATGGCACCCAACTAATTTCTCTAGTTTGTGAATTTTTGTCATAATGGATAGTTCTTTGAAGATGGGTGCTAATAATGCAAAGCTTGGAACTTACACAGCTAACTTCAAGTTATTCCCTTATCTCAATGCTAGTTTTCTATTAAAAAAGGAGAAAGTGTAAAAAATAACTGTATTATGCACCTATATATTCCACTTTCTGCTACAGTGCAGAGAATAAGGAAACAGAATTTACCTCATACCCTAGACAACCATGATCTATACTTAAGCAGATCAGAACAGAAGTACCGTAACCTGGAAAAGCTGTGCATGCAGAAAGAAATTCTACAGGTGGGCTCTGGGCATAGTTATTAAAATTTACAGTTGCAAGAAAGCAGAAAGTTTACTCAAATAATATTTCATAATAATTAGCCACAAATTTTGCTAGTGAGTACATTTTATATGGATCTTGTTCATAACTCAAATACCATTATCATCTAACATACCCTTCAAATGATGTAACTAGGAGGGCCCAGATAAATTTTAATGATTTTTGAGAAACAAAAAATTAGGGCCAATAATTTAACTTCCCTGGATTTAAAGACTTTCATTTAATATTAATTTTGCTAAACTGTCTTCAGGCCTCAAGTGTTTCCTAGTCTCATGTTTTGTATTTATCTATCATGTAAGGGAGCTCTGAGCTCTAAATTAACTCAGCTTTTGTGGATGGTCTAGAGAAGATGAAGAATAACTTGATTAACTGAATCACCGTAAGTAGAAACAACCTCCACATCAAAGATGCATAATTTCAGGGCCTGGGGGTGGAAGAGAGGGCTTCTGATTAGTGTACATTTGTACTTATTAACCTCTAGAAAATAACGCAGCTTTTAGAAAGAATTTTTCTAACGTGGATTATGTTAAAATGTAAAAATGTAACAGGAAAAAAAATGTAAAAATGTAACAGGGAAAGAAACTGTGAAATATTCGTTAGAAATTAACCAGTACAAAATTTTTAAATTAAAACTTATCCTCAGTATTTATCTGTATAAAGTTCTTATTTTTCCTTTTCATAAAATGCAACAAAGAATCAATTTTATTTTCAGTTATCTAATGCATTTATCTTCAAAAGATGAAACGGACACATGAACCTTTAATATGAATGGCAGGGAACTCACCAATTTCAATAGCTTGGTTTTTAGTAGAGAGTATCTTTGAAAGGCAATTTACAATGCTGAAATCAGAACTGATAATTTTTGTCAGGACGTTTTTCAGGTTTTTAAAAGTCTTTATTAGTTTTAGTTTCCCTGGATGACAGAGTTCAGAGGCCAGACTTAAGCTAGACAGCACAGCCTGCACCACAGGAGGCAATCAAATATATGAATTGATAAATTACTATCGTAAAAATAAATTTTAACCCTGGACGTCTTTCAATCGGCAAGATTACCCTATCTTTAAAATACTGGGGACTGCAACAGCTCTTTTTCTCAACACGTGCCCTGGATACTCGACGGAGGAGGAAAATTAACCAGGTTTTAGGCATCCCATCGTTTTTGCATTACTAAAGCTTGCAGGTTTTCAGCATTAGGTTTCTGTGCTACCCACGGCAGGGCCTAGAACATGAGACGGTTGCGCGTGATTAGTTGTTTTTGTTTTGTTTTAAACTCCAGCACAAGCCCCGCAAATGATAAATACGAAAATCCGATTCACATCCTACCAGCCCCTCCATCCACCCTTTACGAAGGAGGTTGTAATTCTGGCGGGACCTGGGGCGCAGTACTCTGATTCTGGAAGGACAGAGCGAGTGCGTGGGTGTGTATTAACACTGCAGGAGGCGGGGGGGCAAGACGTGATCACAGAGTGGGAGGGAAGGATGATGCCTCTTCTGGAGCGGGAAGAGACTGTGAGAGGAGGCTGTTATGCATGACGGGGGCCAGCACGCGGGGAAGATGGTGGTGGCCGCAGGGCAGAGTGATTGCGGGGGATTCCCTGTTCCGGGGCGGCGCTGGGGGCGGCCTGCGGTGAATGGTCCTGCAGCAACTAAAGGGGCGCGACACTGGACCCGGGAATTCCCGACGGAAAAGGAAAAAAGGGCGCCGAGAAATTGGGTTATTATGGGATGGCAGAAGGGGGCTCCCTAGGGAAAATTACGGGATCTATCTCACCCGCCAATTGCTGTACAGTCTCTTCACTCGCCGGTAATAAGCGTCTTTGTCCAGAGTCACAGCCATAGCCACAGACGCCGCTCCTACTCGGGTTCCGAGAATCACGCGAGGTCCCGGATCCGCCACCCGCTCTCGGCCCCGGAATCCCGCACTCTCCCAGTGACCCGGAAGTATCGACCTCAAAGAAGCCCTTTCCGCTTCCGGGTCCCGACAGCGCTTGGGGGATTTTTGTTTTGTTTTGTTTTGTTTTTTTAAACCTCTCTCGAGGTTAAGGATTCGAGAGGAAGAAAGACAGTGGGGGAAATCAACAAAACGTGCAACACAATAAGTGTGTAGATTTTCGCGGGGTTTTCTTGTCAACTTAGCAATAGCCGCACGCGAGACGTCGTCACGTGACGCTCCGCCCGCCCCTACTCTCAGCCTTACTGCGGTTTCCAGGAGCTCGGATTTCAGGCCGAGGCGGCGGCTGGGCACTGTGAAGGAGGCGGGAGGCCTGCCGTGCCTGCCCCGCCCCACACAAGCACCCGCGCGCCGCTGCAACGGCCCCACCCACCGACAAATGAGGGGGAAGCGGAAAGAGCGGGATTTGGCGTGGGGACCGGAGTGGGAACTTCGGGTGCGTTCCGCTTCTACATGGTAGGGAAGCAAAAGCTGCTGCTGCTCCAGGACTGGAAGGATCTTGGTGGCGAAGACAGAGCGAGCACTAACTAGGGAGAAAAAGTCCACAAAACTATTTCCCTCAGAAAGGGAAATAAAATGCCCAGGCTTCATCTGAGCGCTGGGATGGCAGGGGAGGAGTCTTAGGAAACAAATGGCTTGAGGGGCTTCACACAACCCAGACTGCCGGTCACTCCCTTCCCATCCCCCCCACCGCCGGCCCCCGTCCAAGTCTTGACACGGTTCCTTCCAGTCTCTCCCCTTGCCAAAGTTCATTAACTGATAACATTCTTAGGGCTACACCCAAAGTACCGTTATTTCGGTTAATTCCAAACAAAATGTACATGGTTCCTTGAAGAAATTCTTCCTTCTCATTTCTTCCGAGAACTTGGGAGTTTGAATCTCGAACATTTGCCTCCTCTTAAACAATTCCCTTGCCTTTAGCAAGCTGGATCGACTACACTTATATATCCTTTAATGGGAGTACAGATGACTTGTCTGTCCTATCCAAGGTAACTGCATTTACAATAATGAGCTTTAGGAAAGTAGTATTGAGATTACCCATTACGAATTCAAAATTAACCTTTATATTGGGTTTTAGCAAATATACAAGGGAAGAGTGGAAAAGGATTAACTTAAATTTATTAATGCCAAGGGGAAGGAAGGTAACAGTTCCTGACCCTCCAGCTGTATCCACAGTTCGGCCAGGAACAGGCTCTGCCAGAGGCTAGGGCCAGCGCTACATAGTCTGTGGTTAATGGAGGGGTTTAGGGAGGGGTGAGCACATCAGCTGCTCTAGTCTCCTTTCCTTCCCCAGAAATGAGGAAGTGGTCATGTATTATTTTAGGAGTTCCCCCTGCCCACCCAATCCTCTCAAATTTGGAAGCAATCAGGTACAAGTTTTCTTTTTCCTTTTCACCTCCTGGAGTCCTGGGTCTCCCCACATCTCCCCTGCCCCTCCCACTTTTCCATAGTCCAAGGGCCAGAGTAATTGAAAATACAGCAGCCACCCAAGCAATGGGGACCATGCTGGGGCTTCAGTCATCAGCATCTTCGCTTGAGTCTGAGTTGGCTGGCATCATAGGATCATCAATGAGTGAGAAGTCCCTTTCTGAGCTATCATAGCCCTGAGATAAATCATCATCATCATCTTCATCCTCATCGTCCTCGTCTTCCTCAGGTTGCAGTGGTGGCAACCTCAAGGCAGTACCAGAGGTGGTAGTGGCTGGTGAAGAAGGGTAGCCAGGGGCTCTGAGGCCTGGATGGTGATGGTGGTGATGGTGGGGGTGGGGGTGGTGGTGGTGGTGATGAAGCATGGTGCTGGAGTCTACATGGGGGGATGATGCTGCACCACCCATCACAAACGGCATAAAAGGCAAAGATGCAGAAGTGGCACTGCTGTGACCCAGGGATGACACAGACTGCAGGCCACTACTGCTGTGTTGGAAAGTATTATGCAGAGATAGGGCCCCAGTGCCTCCGCCCTGCATCAGGGCCATCATCTTTGAAAGGTCTGGTCGCATTCTGCGGGCCCGCTTCTTGCTGCTGTCTGGTGTAATAGGCCCTGGCAAAACCCGGTTGAACACAGTTTCAGCATGGTGACCCTAGGAGGAAGGAGCAGAAGATAGTAAAAACAAAGAAAGGAAAAAAGCAAACTAGAAGACAATAGAATCCTAGCTTGCAAGTGCTTTTTCATTGAATATCTTTAGGATGAGCAAAGCAAGCATAGTCAATAGGAAGAGGAAATACTGGATTTTACTGTTGGAAACATTCCAGCTAAAGCTAAAATGGAGATTGATACTGACATTTATGTGAACCAGAGTTTTGCTTTTTTCCATGACTACATTGTACCTTTACTCCATCCAGTCATTTCACAGATGCTTACCTTTGTTAACAAGGAGACTGGGCAAGCCAGTGAATGAATCAGTATTTGCACAGTATACTTTACTGATGGCAGGTTGTTCACATGATCTTACCATATGAAGCACAACACTATATTGACATTTACAAAACTATTACAGCACAGCAGAGTGTGGTAAACTAAAAACAAGTCAGGTTAAGACTTCTTTCTGGATGTCCAGAACAACAAAAAGATTGTGGGTGGCTCCTCACGAAACTTAAGTGTTTTTCACACTGATTAAAAAAAAACATATCTGTTGAATCTTAAGCTTCTAAATGTTCTGTCTGTAAATTTTATTTTTATTTTTTAGAGAGAATCCAAGCAGGCAGGGAGGGGCAGGGGGGAGAGAAAGAGAGAGAGACACTCTCAAGCAGACTCCACACCCAGTGTGAGCCCAACACAGGGCTCAAACTCATGACTCTGAGATCAATACCTGAGCTAAAATCAAGAGTCAGGCATTAACTGGACTGAGCCACCCACGCACCTCTGAATATTCTGGCTGTAAATTTTGACTAAGTATACTGAAGCTGGAACTTACTACTCTAGTGCCTCTGCTTTGCTAGACCTAAGTATAATACTGGGTACCAAGGCATGAAACTCAGACATTTGGTAACCATATCTCTGGATGCTATTTACCAATCTAAGCTTAATACCTGACATGTGAATATACCTTCTCGATTTGGAAAAAGAAACATCTCAGAACACTGTATTTATACTTTTAAACTATAACATGGGACGCCTGGGTGGCTCAGTTGGTTAAGCGGCTGCCTTCGGCTCAGGTCATGATCCCAGCGTCCTGGGATCGAGTACCGCATCGGGCTCCTTGCTTGGCAGAGAGCCTGCTTCTCCCTCTGCCTCTGCCTGCCTCTCTGTCTGCCTGTGCTCGCTCACTCTCTCTCCCTCTGTCTCTGACAAATAAATAAAAAAAAATAAAAATAAAAATAAAATAAACTATAACAATAACAGCACCTAAACTCCTGCAGGTACCAGTAGTAATACACCATTAATTCTGTCTGCATTAAGAATTCCATACTGGGGTGCCTGGGTGGCGCAGTCAGTTAAGTATCCAGCTCTCAGTTTTGGATCAGGTTGTGATCTCAGGATCGTGAGATCAAGCCCTCTAATGGGCTGTGGGCTCAAGAACAGAGTTTGCTTGAGATGCTTTCCCCCTCTATCCCTCCCCCCGCTCCCACTCTCCCTCTCTCTCAAGTAAGTCTTTAAAAAAAAAAATCCTATAATAGTCATATTATGATTTTATGATGCCCTAGGATCTTTTCTTTCTTAGATTTATCAACTGACTATAAAAAAGTTGCAAAATACTTGAGGGAAATATAGGTAATACTGGAAAACCCTTTTTTATAGGCTCCTCTATAATGTTAAATTCAAGACAGAGAAGATACCAGCCTTCCAGCCATCAGCCTCCCATATCAACCACTCTGCTTATTATACTCTTGGTCCCATGGAGGATATGAAGAAAAGTTAAAATATTCTTCTATGGTAATAGTATTTATATGAAACCACTTCCACAATGTAAACATAATAAGCCTCATAAATGCACCTCACAAATAACTATAATGTACAAAGTAACAATCTCAATTTGTTAAATGCAGAAGATATATATTGTCTATTTGGAAATAAATTTTGTTAAAGACATACCATGTAGTTTTACATATATATATATTATATAATGTGTAAAGATGAATATAAAAGGTCCAATGGTAGATGATAAGTGCTAATCATTTTTTTTTTAAGATTTTATTTGACGGAGGGGTGCCTGGGTGGCTCAGTGGGTTAAAGCCTCTGCCTTCAGCTCAGGTCATGATCCCAGGTCCTGGGATCGAGCCCCGCATCGGGCTCTCTGCTCAGCAGAGAGTCTGTTTCCTCCTATCTCTCTCTGCCTGCTTCTCTGCCTACTTGTGATCTCTGTCTGTCAGGTAAATAAATAAAATCTTAAAAAAAAAAAAAAAAAAGATTTTATTTGACGGAGAGAGAAAACAAGCAGGGGGAGTAGCAGACAGAGGGAGAGGGAGCAGAAGGCCCTCTACAAAGCAGGGAACCAGATGTGGGGCTCGATCCCAGAACGCTGAGACCATGACCCAAGCCAAAGGCAGACGCCCAACCGTCTGAGCCACCCAGGTGCCCCATAAATGCTAATCATTTTAAATGACTGCTTACAAAACCCTGATTTAGTATGTTTAAAAAAGACAACTATTGACCAAAGTAAGGCAAACATAACAAAGAGAAACTTTTATAGTCAGATTTTGGTGCAAAGGATTATGGGTACCTCGTCTACCAAATGGCCTATAACTGGGATAAAAGCCTAAGTACAGTTGAAAATAATGGAATAACCAAAGTTATTATTATAAACTATAAAACATGTTTTCCTGTCCTTTTTCCGTTACTGGTGTTATTATCAGTGATTCTCAACTTCCTCCACGTTGGGAAATGCTATGACTATGACTAGTCCTTGGTATGTCCCACGTCACTTCTAAAATGTACAGCATCATAAAACTCTTAAGAGATTATCTGCTCCTATACCCTCAACTTTTCAAGATGTACAAACTGAGAAATTTAAAGGATCTGCCAAAAGTCCCTCAGCCGGTCAGAGAAGGCCTTGACTGTTCCAACACTTACTAATCTTTATGTTTTAATATGCTTAAAGTGCTAAAGTTACTTTTTAGAATTTTATGCTCTTCTATATACGATGATGCCAAGAACTGTAAAAATACCAGTAAGAAATGACTCTAGTTTCCCGACTGGTGGACTGACGTATATTTTTGCATACACTGGTCCAAAGGTAAGTAACAGAACACAAAATTAGTTCTCCAGTCACATCTCATGTGGGAACAGAGCAGTAATGCCTCAGTCTCACTCACCTTTTTCCCATTCCTAGAGTTAGCCATCTGTACTGGTTCCATTCCCAAACAGTTCAATTCTGCCTTATTATTTTTTTTACATCTCTGCCACTTCTGTTTTCTGCGATCCTCCATATACTGAAACAGAAAAGTATTATTAGTTATCCTAGAGGAAAAAAAAACTCATTTAGTATGACAACAAATGCTTATTATGAATAAATAAAGGATTAGTCCTACTGGAAAATGGACTTTAGCAGATCTCTCCCCCCCAAAATTAGGTGGTTATATAATAGTTCAATAATAAATATCTGCCTAGTATTTAGTTTAATAAGTGCTTTAACATTATTTTATTTTGATCCTCACAACAACTCTGTGAGCTAGGAAAACTGAGTATTATAGTATTTGACAGACGCAGAAAAAAATGACATACTATGGCATGCTTCTGCCCTCTCACACAGCTTAAATACCAAGGGAATGACTTTAGATCTTGCTGGATGGAACTGCCACTCACCGCTAGAAATCGGGGATCGACAGCGAACTCTGGATGACCCTGTAACCACATCTCCAGTTCAGCCCGGCGAGGGGCATCCTCACCCACCAGCAAAGTACCATCCACCTTATTGATGACAGGGATCCGGGTCTCCAGGTCCACATCAAGGTGATTAGGCTCTTCCATGCACTCCACCTCCAGCTGCAAACCCAGAATCCACCCCCATGAGCACATACTCTTTTGTGGGGCAGGGAGGGAGGGGGAGCAGAGCCAATGGTAGCCATAAAGTAATTCTAGTATCTTCTAGTCCCTTAATCCCAACTGCCTTCATCAATTAGTGAGAATAAAAAACCTAATCATCATGTTAAAGACTCTCTCCCACTCACCTCAACTAGCTTCTTTCTGTTTCCCTTCTTCTTATGAAACAGAGGATGTCCATCTCCCATTACTCCATTAGCCATCAACTTGTGCTTCTGGAATGTTAACTTCAATCCTTCCTCCTAAGAAGACAACCCACCCACCCAAGATGTCACATGGCACATGTTTTTAAAATAAATATTAAGCTTTGGGGATCTTAGGGTAAGGGTCATCCTCTGGCTCAATGATGAGAAGGAAGGCCATCTGACTTAAGGGTAGAAATTAGAAATGTATCTAAACTTATATACTTTTTCCATAGAAAGATTTTGTTTCTTGACCTAGTGCTCCTCAGGTAGACATTAGAGAAGAATTTATCTCAACAACACCCCATACCTGGTGTCTCAATATTAGCATGGCAACTCATCACAGGGGCAAAATCCTGATAATTCCTATCACATACTAGTTTAAGAAGTTTTTCTTGGGGGCGACTGGGTGGCTCAGTTAAAAGTCTAAAGGTCCAACTCTTGATCTCAGATCAGTTCTTCATCTCAGCGTTGTGAGATCAAGTCCCATTTTTGGGCTCCACGCAGGGTGTGGAGCCTACAAGAAAGAAAGATGGAAAGACAGAAAGAAAGAAAGAAAGAAAGAAAGGAAGAAAGAAAGAGAGAAAGAGAGAGAAAGAAAGATAGAAAGAGAGAAAGGCAGAAAGACAGAAAGAAAGAAAGAAAAAGGAAAGAAGGAAGGAAAGAAAATTTTCTTGTTGAGTACTTAAGGACGAGCTAACAGGGTTTCAATGTGGAAGATGACCAGGAAAAATAAATGAAATTTCCCATTATTAAATAAATAACACTAATTTAACTTCACTAAGAATAACTTATTATTAACTCTGTAAGGTCCATAATACCTAAGTCATTTTTAACAGCTTTCCCACAATTTGATTTCAATCTTTAAAACTAGGTTTCTAGGATCTAGAAACAAGCCACCCAAAAGAAGTTTTGTATCAATTAAATTTTTCAAAAATATGGGTTCTTTTAATCTAGTCCTTAGGAAATACAAGATCCATTCCTTTACTGCAATGACTTTTCTTCAAAGGAGCTTTGTGAACTCTAATTTTTCTCCCCGCTCCTTTCTATTTTTGCTTACTTACTTACTTTTACTTACTTTACTTACTTAAATTTATTTATTTGATTTTAAGTCACCTCTACACGAACACAGGATTCGAACTTAAAACCCCAAGATCAAGAGTTGCATGCTCTGGGGTGCCTGGGTGGGTCAGTGGGTTAAGCCTCTGCCTTCAGCTCAGGTCATGATCCCAGGGTCCTGGGATCGAGCCCCACATCGGGCTCTCCGCTCAGCGAGGAGCCTGCTTCCCCGCCCCCCCGTTCTGCCTGCCTCTCTGCCTAATTGGGATCTCTGTCAAATAAATAAAATCTTTAAAAAAAAAAAAAAAAAAAGAGTTGCATGCTCAACTAACTAAGCCAGCTAGGCACCCCAACTCCCTTCTCATTTTTAAAGTTAGCTAACCAAACAAGTTTAACATCCCCTTAGTGAAGTAGTTAGCAAAACTCCAGTCTCCTTCCCCACTTCCCAGTGCCTAAATGCTGAGCTTACATCTTTAATCTGAACTGTAAACTCCTTTTCATCCATGCCTCTGCGAAGTTTCGTGAACTGAGCTGCTGCTGTGGTGACTGCGGACACTTCCTCCTCTGCCATGGAAGCTGCGCTGCTACTTCGTGGTGTGGGAACTGGAGAGTCACCATATTCTCCTGGAGTCAATGAGGGACTATCTAGCAAGTGGTTGCTTGGCCCCAAAATTCCTCCTGTTACCATTTCCTGGCTCCGGCGGCTAGAAGGCCACTTCCCTGAGAGTACAGCCTGGCAGACGAGGTCAATACGGTTTATAAGCACACGATCCTGAGTGGGTAGAAAAGAAATCAATACTGGTTTTAGGGCCTGATTACCAGCTATGTGATTCTGGACAAACAACAGCACCATCATTAGCAGGATGGGTAAAAATCATAAGGCAGAAGGAGGGAAGTAATAGTATCAGATCCCTAAGTCAACCAGGAAGAGTTTCATGAAAAAAAACATGTAGCACTAAATATAATTAAGGAAAACCAGAACAATCTGTCTCTTATTCCTGGTTTTTGTTACAGTATATTGCCAGACTATATGTCCAGGAACAAGGCTGTTACCTTGGGCCACTCAGAAGCTCTTTGTCTTTCTTGTAGCAGCAGCAGCTCAGGGGTCATTTGTTCTCCATCTTCATTTGGGAATCCATCTTGGGACATAGTGAGGGACAGAAGACTCTCTTCATCATAGAGCTTTGAGCGGGACCGGTCAGCAGCTAGAGACCATACAGAATGTGAGCAAAGGTGGAAGAATAAAGTTATTATATGGGCTTTAAATAAAGGCCCAAAGAATAACAGATCTATTTTGGTGTTCTACCAAATCGAAATCCAAATCTCTCCCAGAGGATGCATTTAGAAAACAAGAGAAAGAGCTGGGTGAGGGGGGTGGGAGGGTGGGAAATAGGGAAAAGGGCCAACAGCCTGTCACATGCACTCACTTAGCTTTTCTTCCTTCTCGTCCTCACTCTCATCAGTGCTGGAGCTGGAGCTGGATGAGGATGAGGAAGAAGAGGATGATGGTGACAGCTTGCTCAAGTCCAGTTCAGAGTCTGAATCATCCTCATCCTCCAGTTTGACTGGTGGAACATTCCGGGAAACCAGAGGGGTAGTATCAGAGGGGGCTACTCGCATCTCATAGTCTTGTGGGGTTGGTCGGCTCCTGGCCACCACCTCATGCTCTAGTTTTAAAGTCAGACTCTCCAGACTGGGGACCTGGGCAGCTGTCTCCTCGGGTGGCTTTTCAACAGGAGCATCTGGGCGCAGGGGCAGTGGTGAGGCAGTGCGCGAGGTATACTGCTGGTGGAGCAGTGGCGTAGAGCAGCGTGACAGGGATGGAGCTGGTGCTCCTGCCTGATGGTTCTGCATATAATTCATACGGGCAGCCAGAAAAGAGAAGTCTGGGTCCTGCATGATGTTGCAGTCTGTTTGGCTCACCCCATGGCGGGCTGCCCCTCGTAGAAGCTCCCCATCGTGCCGAACAGGCTCCCACCATTTGGGCAATTCAGGACCTGGAGGCTGACATAATGCCAGCCGATCTTCCAGAAGGGGATGGCATAAAACTTGTTCCCGTAAGCGCCGAAGCAATTCAATACGGTAGAGAGTCCGTGAGGCCCTCTCCTCAGTGATGGGCTCAATGAACAGATTAGGGTCCGGGGGCTCTGTAAGAGATAGGGGAGGGAGGAGAAATGAACCACGTTAGTTCTGTTGCCATCCATCCCCACTCACCCAAGACACTCTAGTCTTGCTTACCATCTCCAGCTGCTGGGGGAAGGCGGCACACTTGGCGACACATGGCCACAAAACCATGGAAGTACTTCGTAAGGCTTTCGTCTGTTTTTTTGTCCAGTCGGGCAAACGTACGGAAGCGATCCCAATGGAACTGCATGGTATCGGGGTCATACTCCACACCAAAGGTAGACACTACTCGATAGAAATCAGTTTGTTCACGCCTTGTCCACCTAAAGGGAAGAGGAGTCAGGCAGCAGAGAGCAGAAAAACACAGGGAAACTGGTTACTTCTTACTGTGAATAAGAATACCCGAATAAACAAAAAATTGAAAGATGGGGCAAAAAAAACAAAAAAAACAAAACCAAAAACAGCCCAGAAAACAGCAGAAGAGATAGTTAAGAGGTACTCCATCACATGTAAGATTTTAAGAATAGCCAGCTAAGGGAAAAATTACGTGGGCAAATAAAATCAATGAGAATGGCCATATAAGAGAACTTCCAAGGAGCTGTGGTTTTTTTGTTGCAGAGGAGTAACAACTAAAGGCAAAAAAGATGTTCCCTCAGTAGGGAAGTCCAAATAAATCCTTCCTAAGATGCTTTTCAATATAGGACCCATAGCCAAAGGCAAGCTTAAAGCTCAGCCCAAATTCCCAGTCACACTTTACCGTTGTTGTTTCTCCCGCCGTGCAATTTCTTTTAGCTTGAAGGCTGCCTCACAACGCCGCCGTCTCCGGTCCCCTCGTTCTGCAGCCTCTATCTTCATCTGTTCTCTCTTGTAGCTGCGTTGATAAGCTGTTACTAGGCGCCGAAGCCTAGCTGTCAGAGCAGAGCCTGGAGGCCAGAAGAGGTGGCCTGGCTGCTGGGTCACCTGGGCTGTGGGAAGCAAAGCAGAATGAATAGGAAGTACAGGAAAGGTAGTAGAGATAACACCAGTATTTCAACCCAGCCCAAAGCAAAGCTCTTAGAAATCCCAGGATAGGACAGAATTCAGTTAATAATTCCCCAAACCACCACCCCACACAAAATTGTACTAGTTGACCTAGAAGTTTACCTTCATCTCCATCAATCACTGAGATCTCCTCATCCATCATCATCAAGGGATCACCCTAGAGAAGGAGATCCACCCCACAGGATGGAGGGGGGAGGGAAAGGGGGGGAAGTTGGCACTCTGAAATCACTTTCTTATGTGTGTCCTTCTATGGCACCAAAGGGATCAAGAAAAACTTCTAATGAACCCTCACAAAAAAATGGAAGCAACCAACTAAAGGAGTAAGAAAAGTAGAACCTGAAAAAATCAGTTTGCTGTTAATGGCTTGAAAATAAAGGTGCTCAGGAATTTAGCAGTCAAATACTGTACTTCAACATCCAGCTTGGTCCCACCTCCTCCACAAAGCCATCCCTGGTCTCCCCCAGCTGGTGTTACAATCCTTTCCATGAATACTTTATATTCTCAAATAGTAGTTACTTTTTGTCTTATATTATAAATTAATCAATATACTTCAGAATCCAGGGAATAGGAGAATACTTAACTATTTAGTAATGGAGCAAAGCTACACTCAAATGAGAATTCCTCACCTCATCATCTTGGTCCTTCGGGGGACCCTGGAGTGGTTTATATTCAGGATCTTCGCAATCCTTATCAAAGTCAACCCTAAAATTATCCAAAGGCATGAAAAAAAAAAAAACAAAAAACCAAGAATGTATCTTCTTTCACTAAGAGGAATTTAGGATGAAGACGTGGCCAAACATACAATCCAGGATGGAACCACAGTTTTCCTTCATGCTCAAAGGAATGGCAGGCCAGGTGCTAAGCTCCGAGTAAAGTTAGGTAGAGCATCCAACAAGACGAAGAATGAGAAGAAACTGACAAAGTGCCATTCTAAACTGGTTGAATCTGAAATGAAATACCTTGGCCAGAAACCTTCCTTTCTTTTCATAGCCCTTTTCATTGTTTACCTATTCTTCCCCTCCTTCTTATTTACTATTATTGTTACATTTGAATAGTCCATGTTTGCTTGTTTTATTTCGCTCTACTGAGTAGAAGAGTGACATAATAAATGATTTGTGATGAATAACCGAACCAATTTCCTTTGAGGGTACTGCACTAAGCAAACTAAGACTTGATCATCAAAGAGAAATCTCTCAACTGCAGAGTGCATGGGTATTCATGAACTAAGCCAAATATTTCACATGCCCCTCAGGTCTCCACATGAGAAGTTTTGTTTAACTCACTGGCACCCAAGCTAAGGCAACACTGCCCTACTTGGTGACTCAGTATTAGCATGGCAACTCATCATTGAGGCATGTATCCAGACAGAGTATATGCCTATTATGTGTCAGCCACCATTGGAAGATGATAAACCAGGGCTAAAATATCCTGAGGCTCTACCACGTAAGTGACACAGGAGAGTGCATGGCTATGATCTTTCAAGACAACCAGTTTAGTTGTCCTTTCAGCTACTGTGGCTGTACAGATAAATATTGCCCCAAAAAAACAACAACAAAAAAAACTGAACAGAACATCAAATAAGCCATTTGGGGGTAACATTCATTTTCACCCTTGGTTGCATCTTTGGCAAATGTGTTGTTTTAGCCCAGTTTATGGAGTCCTTTCCGCTGGTCCCATTCTCTGTTAAGAATCTATAACCATCATTAAGAATACCGATGGATTTAGTCAAGAATTATGTTATCTCTATGTATAAGCAACTAAGAGCCTTCAAAAGGTAGACTCAGAACATCAAGAGAACTAAACACCAATGCTTACCCTTCTACTATGTCAGAGAAATTATCCAACACTCGGTGTTCTGCTGCAATGGCTTTGTCATCTGGTCGACCAGCCTTTTCCAGGAAGCATAAGGCTGGGTCTGCCCTCATAGTATTGTATTTCTCATAGCCTAGGAAAAAAAAGACCATAAGCCAAAGAAAAGATTAACTTTGCCTAAAGTGTGCTGGAATAATTCAAATATATGAGCTACTTTACTCATAATGCAAAATATTAGCTTGGACAGCTGATGGGTTTTATTACTATATTGAATAGTTCTATAGCAATTATAAAGTTTTATCACTAGTTGTGAAAGATAGGAATTTGATCAGAATATTTATAGAATGGTGGCAGATTTACATAGCCATTTAACCAGTAATTCTTCTGTTATCATTCATACTACACAGTTGGGCAAATGGAAAAAGTAAAATAATGTAGGGCCAAGCCACACATTTTCAAATAAAGGATAAGAAACACCTGCAAACAGGCAATGACTATGTGATGAATACTGAATGAATGAATGAGTGAATGAACACAATTCAGGATGTGTGGACTCTTCTAAACCTCCTTGTCTCAAAAGTAAATTTTTTTTCTAAGATTTTATTTATTTGACAGAGAGAGATATAGCAAGAGAGGGAATACAAGCAGGGGCATGGGAGAGGGAGAAGCAGGCTTCCCGCCGAGCGGGCAGCCTGATGCGGGGTTTGATCCCAGGATCCCGAGATCATGACCCAAGCCAAAGGCAGACACTTAATAACTGAGCAACCCAGGTGCCCCTCAAAAGTAAATTTAAGACTAGAAAATGTTCACAGTTTCTCTTATCCATCAAAGTTCAGGAAAACATGTGGTTCAAGTACCATTATTTTCATTTTATAGAAATAAACAGAGAAGTATTTTAAAACAGAAATGATATTCGAATACACTAAGTCACTGAGCTGGAAGTTGGTTAGCACTCACTCCTTTTAATACCTAGGATTTGTTATAAGCTAGACTGAAAAGGGAGTACTCCCGCTTTTTGTACTTTATTTTTTATCTCACTGTAGTTCACACTTCCATCAGAATCCGTGTTGAATATTTAGACAAACAGGACGCTACATAAATAGAACACTTTCACACAAATTAAGCATGGTTATTATTAGTAAGAGTGGGCATATATTACCTCCCCTGATTTGTAAAACCTTAACTGAGATGCATAACATACAGACTGTTAACACAGGTTAGAGAACAGATGGGAAACACCCCACCTTAGGATTTGACTATCCATCTGGCCTTTCTAAACATCTATTTATAGGAACTAATTGCTTTGCTGTGGATATTTAAGAACTAGTTTCCTATTCAAATGTAATTTTATTAAAGATCAATCAGAGAACTCAGTTATTGGCCATGAGCATTTTGCTACGTGTTCCATCTCTGGAAATAAGTCCACAATAGGAAGGGAATAAACTAAGGAAAGGTACCCACCATGCTTAAAGACTCCAATGAGCAGGGACTTGTCAGCCTCACTGTCCCACCATGTTGTTGGAACCTCCAGCTGATCCACTACTGGGAACCATATGTCAATCTCACTAAAAGTATAAAAGAGCAGAAACAGCAAAGCAATGAAGGGAATTAAAATGACAATCCTTGGAAAGATTATTATAGGTATCTTCTTTTATCCAGTAATTTAAAATGTTCCTGGATCTGCCAAATTCCTTCCACGGGTATCAAGCATAGGATCAAAGACCTGATACACATATCTTAATTACCAGTTATTCAAAGACAGTACAGACTTAAATAAGTAAACCAATATTTTCTGGAATAAGGCAGGGCATAAATAGAAATACATAAAGAAAAATACAGCATAACTGTACCTGGCAATGGCACCCCCTAACACCTTCTCTGCCTGGTCTCCAATAACCTCCTGCCTCAGATAATACAGCATTCGTACCCGCAATAGCACCCTAAAAGGGAGGGAAGAAAAGCTGGCTCAGTAATAATGCAGAAACTCTGAGGTGGAAAATGCTTTGGTCTTTGTTAATTTCTATCCTTACTTATTACACTGATGTTTTAAATGCTTCTTATAACTCTCATCTTGGAACAGAGTATCAGGATTATATTTCCGGATCCAATCTGCCTTATGGATATCAAAAGTGCTTTGTGACTTTACTTTTTTCCCCTTGCGTCCACGGGGCACAGGGATAGACAGACCTGGGAAAGGGGAGAAATTGAAGACTTGGATTGAGAAAAACCCTTGGACCTGAAAAAGATTAGGTAACCAATAGAAATCTGAAAAGTAAAGAGTTGATAATTACCTGAATGATTCTGCAATTCTTTTGTCTTGCCATTTTCAGCAGGGCTAATCAAGTCCCAAATGAAGCCTTTGATATTTTCATCCCCACGATAGTGCAGAAGACAGTATACAAGGATGGCCCGGCAAATTGTCTCCACATCTCGTTCAGTCATACGTCGCTTGAAACGTCCATGAGACAAAATATCTCGCCACCGTCCCCAACTAGAAAAACAGAAAACTGTAGTAATATTTTCCTGGGGACTCCCAAAAGGTAGGAGACAAAACCATCTGGGGAAAAACATGGTAACAGAATAAAGCTTTTCCCATTATCCCCTCTTTGGTCACAGCCTCCAATTTGAAAGGCAAATAGAGTGTCCTTCAGGATGGAAATACACTACCTCTAATGGCAAGGTGGTTCTTACCCATACACCAATAGGTGCTTTTCCACCCGAAAGCAGTCAGTGCGCCCATAGGTATGATGACGGTCATGTCGCCGAGAGCGTGGACGTTCGTCATCTTCACTTTCCAAATCAGAGAATTCCACTAGGTCATCATCTTTCAGAGTGCTGAAGTGGCGGGTCTGTTTTCGTACTCTAGGTGTGTCAATCACCAAATTATTCTACACAGAGAACAGAAGGAGAAGAGTAACTCTCTTCATGACAAGGCCATGGGAAAGGAATTAACACAATTATGGACTGAAATAGCCTTGTATATAACATTTGCAGATACTCTAAGAGAGATTTTTTTAGGACAGGCAAAATATATGACTCAGAAACGAAGTTAAGTGGTAGATATCCAAGCAGTTTTCTGGGACTTCCATACATAAAGTTTTTACAATGGCTCTTATACAATATACCATCATAATCCAAGGTCAGCATCAAAGAATCAGAGCAGCTACAAAGTCTCCTGAAAGTAATGTGTCTTCTATAATACTTCCTCCCTAAAAGAAAAGGAAGCCTACCTTGCTATTAAGTAGATCCATGTCCAGGTCAGCCTTTTTGGCCCACTTCTGCCAAAAGTTGGGGTCATCCAGAGAAATATCAGTCCTATTTTCAGAAGCAACAAAGCTTGCCTAGTGAGAACAAAGGAACAAAGTAAAGTTAACTACAACACTTTTCTGAGCAGTGGGAAACCAGTAACTCTATTTTAAAAATATATTTCAATTCTAGGGGCGCCTGGGAGGCTCAGTTGTTAAGCATCTGCCTTCAGCTCAGGTCATAATCCCAGGGTCCTAGGATCGAGCCCTATGTGGGGTTCCCTGCTCTGCGGGAAGCCGGCTTTTCCCTCTCCCACTCCCCCTACTTGTGTTCCATTTCTGGCTGTCTCTCTCTCTGTCAAATAAATAAAATCCTTAAGAAAAAAATAATTTAAATTCTAGGAGACTGCGGTCTCTACCTCCTTTTCCTTAATTTGGCACAGACAGAACATACCTTGGCAAAGGTCGAACCCTTTCCTTCAGACTCAATGGTGATGGTTGTGGTTCGTCTTAACAAGATCTGGTCAATGTCTTCTTCACAAAACTTGGAGCCCTCATCATCTTCTTCCATTATGGCTGCATATGCCCCTTTTCGTAAGAGATCTTCAATCTCCTTCTTGGAGAACTGTTGGATCTGCAAAATCCAATAGAAAAATGAAAAAACTAACAAGAGAATATTATCTAACTATATAACAACTTAGTTCATTATGTTTTAAGAAATATTTTTAGAAATCCAAAGAAGGTGGTCATATTCCTGTGCAAAAACCAGCTTTCTCTCCATCACTATGACCAGCTACAAACATATCTATAGATTAAGAGGACTCACTCCGGTTATGTTGCCATCTCGACCACTCATGGACTGAAGCACAGCCTTATCCAATCCCAACTTGAGGCTAGCCTTATCAAACATCTCTCTCTCATAAGAATTACGAGTGATGAGACGGTACACCTTCACAGCTTTGCTCTGCCCAATTCGATGACACCGTGCCTGGGCCTGGTTAAAAAGAAATGGAAAGAAAGGGCAAAGGTGACATAAAATTGGGGCAGGGGGCAGTGGCGGGAAGAGATCTGTGATTCAAAATACCAATTCATATCTACAAAGCAGCCATGAGATCAACTCAAAACCAAAAGTCCAGTTTAAGATGAAATTATTGTCCCACCAAGTACACCAGGGGTCTGTAAGCTATAGGCTGCCCAGCCACTGTGCATTTGGTGATATGTAACCCCACCCATTCATCTATATATGGTCTATGGCTGCTTTTGTACTCCAAGAGCAGAGATGAATAGTTACAACAGAGACCGTATGGTTCCAAAGCCCGAAAGATCTACTATCTGGCCCTTTATGGACAAAATTTGCTGACCTCTCATGGAGACCGCCATCCTTAAACTAAGGAAACCATTCCATACTCTTTGATGTACAAGTCTAACAGATCCTGATCCTGTTGCAAAACCTCTTACGTTAGGTAGCCCTTAAGACAAAGATTTCCTCTACCTGCAGGTCATTTTGTGGATTCCAATCTGAATCAAAGATGATGCAGGTATCAGCAGCCGTGAGATTAATACCAAGTCCACCAGCCCGGGTACACAGCAGGAAGACAAAGCGGTCCGAGTCGGGCTTGCTGAAGCGGTCAATAGCTGCCTGCCGAAGGTTACCTCTGACTCGCCCGTCAATGCGCTCATACAAGTACCTGTGCGGCAGTTACAGAAAACATGTAACTAACTTCGTTAAGTGGAAAAAGAAACCGAAAAAGCAAATTAGGATCAGTATCAGCAATTCCATCTCTCTAGTTGACCAAAGACCTAAACAGAAAGTTGAGAATCTTAAGTACTTCTTTTATCCTGGTCCTGGCCAACTTTAATTAAACCCAGACCCTCCTACTCTGCAGTTTTATGAAGCTACAGTAAACACGAGGCAAGGGATGACACTTTTCTCACCTCCTCTGGATTAGATAATCCTCTAGGATATCTAGGCATCGTACCATCTGGGAGAAGATCAGAACCTTATGGCCACCAGCTTTAAGTTTTGGAAGTAACTTGTCAATAAGAACCAATTTGCCAGCTGAACGAACCATGGCCTGCAAGTGGAAGTCATGAGGTATAATATGGCAAGCTTCTCGAAATTCTGTTAGGATTTTTTCTTCTGCACCTACCAAAAGAAAAATCAAACTTGATGGTGAGATGGGAAACAAAGAAAAGTAACCTGACTTGAAATAAACATTTTCCTCACAGAGAATTTCAGCACCCAAAAAACCCTAAATCATCTTCAACTGTGTTATACAAAATACTGCAAATAAGTTAGACTTAAGATTGTAATTGGATAAAACATCTGTAACAACGAGGACTAGGACAGTACATGCAAACAGCTATCACCACCCTACTGGCATCCAAAACAGAAACTACAAAATGGAGTACCAATGAGGACATTTATCCAGAACACAGAATGACTTGAGTTCTTGTTCATGACATTCTACACAGCAAATCCCATAGATTATGCAGGATCAAGGGGGGAGGACTAGAGAAAGACATTCCACATAAGAATTGTTTGGGTTTTTTTAGAAGAGGGGTGCTTGAGGGTGCCTGGGTGGCTCAGCTGGGTGTCTTGTCTCTGGCTCAGGTCATAATCCTGGGGTTCTAGGATCAAGTCACGAATCGGGTTCCCTGCTCAGCAGGGAGTCTGCTTCTCCCTCTCTCTCTGCCCTTCCCACGCTCCCCCTCGTGCTTGCTTTCTTTCTCTCTCTCTCAAATGAATAAAGTCTTAAATAAATAAGTAAGTAAGTAAGTAAGGGGTGCTTGGGTGGCTCAGTTGGTTAAGTGTCCAACTCTTGATTTAGGCTCAGGTCATGACCGCAGGGTCATAAGACTGAGCCACACATCAGGCTCTTCACTCAGCGGGAAGTCTGCTACTCTCCCTCTCCCCAGCACAGGTGCGCGCTCTCTCTCTCTCTCTCTCAAAAATCTTTAAAAAAAAAAATCTTAAAGTCTTAAAAAATAATTGTTTTATAAGAAGAATCCCCTTCCCTCCCAAATCAGTCATCATATCCACTGTTCCTCAGGGATATTATTTGCAAGTAAATGCATGGGATATAGAAATGTAGGTATTGTCCAGAACTCTCTCACCATTGATGAGATACGGGTGGTTGCAGCATTTGCGCAACTCCATCATTGTATTGAGTAGATTAGGCATGTTTGTATGACCTGCCCCTTTGGAAAGGAAGGAGAAATTCTTCTCCAGAATAGCCCGGTAATATTTCTTCTGGATATTGGTCAACTCTACTTCAATGATAGTTTCCTGTTTGGGTGCCAGATTTTTTTCAACATCCTCTTTGAGTCTTCTTAGCATCATTGGCTTGAGAATGGCCTGTAGCTTTTGAACCTGTGCCCAATACAGGAGAGAAAATAAATAAAAACTATTAGACAAACATTCTCACATTACATGGAAACATGAAGGAATACATGAGAGCTTTCCATTATCTGAAAATGTGGATTTTGTACAATGCCACAAATGACGTAGACACAAGGTTATAAGGAATTCAGAGAGGTCCTTGTGGTCCACGGCAACAAAGGTGTGCCTAGTACAAACGTTACCTTTCTTGTCCAGATAGACTTCCTACCTGCTCCTCTGTCTTGAGATCCCCAAAATCCTTGAGGAACTCTGATTCTGAAGGAAACTGTGAAGGTTCCAAGAAATGAAGCAAGCTGAACAGTTCCTCCACAGTATTTTGCAATGGCGTTCCTGTGAGTAGCACTTTGTGTTCCTAGAAATGGAGAAAACAAAAAAATGGTAAAACTCAAAAATATAAAGGACTTCTGGGGTTTTCTCTTAGGTATAAAACTTTAGTTTTAATTTCATTATCTATAAAATTATGGGAATGGACCAGATTACTATCTTTTCTTTCACTTGCTCCCTCTTCTGATAAACACAAAACATTAAAAAAAAAAAAAAACCAAAAAACAAAAAACCAAAGCCTTGATATTATTTAACAAGAATTTAAATATTAAGTATAAGCAAATAAAGAAATATTCAAAAATACGGGGCTTTTTTGCAATTACATAGGCCTTTCCACACTCAACTCCCCACAGATATCCTAATATGTCCCCCTCTAGGGAATGTACCTGTGCTGGATTAAATATGGCCATTAATTCTTTGTAGTTCCTCCTATCAAGGTTCACCCCTTGAATCTGGGCTTGCCTTGTGGCTTGCTCTGACAAAGAGAATGTAGCAGAAGTGATATTGTGTGAGTTTCAGAGCGTATACCTCAAAGGCCTTGCAACTTCTGCCTTTGCCCTCTCTGGATACTACCCTGATTCTACCATGTCAAGAAGCAAAGTCTGGTCTACTGGAGGATGACAGGTCATATGGTAGATGACCCAGGAGCCCACCAATTGCCAGCAGCAGCCACATTACTGACTACAGGCAAGACCACTAAAAGGGATGGCCTAGCTGTGCCCAGCCCAAGTTGCTGACCTAGAGAATCATAAAAAATAATAGTTGTTTTAAGTGAAGTTTTAGGGTATTCATTATGTCGCACTAGGTAACTAATATCATATCCCTCCTCTCCACCTGATTAAGAACTGCTAACATATAACTATCTTCTAATTCTAAAGTTTATAGGACTTTTATATGACTTTCAGGTGTCCATTCCCGTAGGCCATACCCACCACCCAATAGTAAGATCCTGATGTTTTTTCTCTGCCAAATTTGTTACATTAATTCCACAGGGAATTAGGATTATTTTAATTCCAGGTGTTTCTGCCCATAAGTCAACATGAGGAACTCACCAGGTCCATGTGCTTGAGGCTATCAAGCAGCTTGCAATTACGGTTCTTTAGCCGATGGGCCTCATCAATGATGACACAACGCCATTCAATCTCACGAAGCTCAGGACAGTCTGACAAAATCATCTCAAAAGTGGTGATCAGGGCATCAAACTTGTATGCGCCTGGGATGAGGCGCCCCTAAGCATGAAGGCAATAAAGTTAAAAAAGGCCTAATGTCCCCTAAGTGAGGACCTCTTCTGCATTACACATTCTCTTTTCTATATTCAAGCAGGCTTAGTAGGAAATACAAACAGCACCACCACCCATCTCTGCTGCTGTGTATTTTCCTGATAAATAGTGCCAAATCACTGGATCAAAGATACAATGTCTCCTCAAGCTATCAGTTTCTTGGGAAAATGACAGACCTCACTGTATAAAGCTGGACACTTTCAACTTTGCTGTGTGCCTAGCTCTTTTATCTCAGATCTAGATCTTTTGGTAGTTAACACTGAAATCCACAAATGTTGGGCACCGTTGAAATATACAAGACAAGACTGAAAGTGAAACAGGTAATACAGTTACTGTCTAAAAATGGACAGGAGAGGGGCGCATGGGTAGCTCAGTGGGTTAAACTTCTGCCTTCGGCTCATGTCATGATCTCAGGGTCCTGGGATCAAGTCCCGCATTGGCTTCTCTGCTCAGCAGGGAGCCTGCTTCCCCCCAATCCCCGCCACTGCCTACCTCTCTGCCTACTTGTGATTTCTGTCAAATAAATAAATAAATAAAATCTTAAAAATTTTTTTTTTTAAAAGGACAGGAGAATTGAATCAGTTTAACAAAATTAAAAGCAGCAAATATGACTTAAGAAAGGATGAATGATTCAAATTTTTATTTTCAAATTTGTATAGAACAAAGGAACTAATCTGAATGAAAAATTTTAGTAGTCTTTAAAAAAAAGAGAGGAAGTGGCTTAAGTTCATCACCTCAATACTTCTTGATGAAAACTCATCAATGCCAATAAAATTCTATTTAAAATGCATGTATTCATAAATAGTCAGAACTTCCACTGGATCAAAATGTCCACTGGATCAAAAGAACAAAAGTCAAAGAAAAAAATTCCCCGTGCAATCTAGACAAAATGCCGTAAGTCACTTCAGAAAATCTCAATACTAGTCTTTTATTCATATAAAAGCCTCTAAAATACCAGGTACCATGGTCTACTCTCTCTGAACCATTACATTCCCATGAGCTACAACTCACCCGTGAATCTTTGCAGTACATTTCATATTGCTGAATCATCTGACGGCTGGCCAGACTGCCATGGTATACAATAGTGTTCATTTCTGTCCATGTATTGAATTCTCGCTCCCAGTTAGTAATTGTGGACAGTGGGGCAATGACCAGGAAGGGGCCATGGATGCCCACATTATAAACCTCCTGCAAGAAGGCAATGGACTGGATAGTTTTGCCCAGTCCCATCTCATCAGCCAGGATACAGTTCTGCCTGAAGATTCATCATGGAAAAAGAAAAGCATGTCAAAAGATACATCTTTTTAAAAAATACGTAAAAAGGAACTATTTCAACAGAAAAGAGATAAAAATAATTCCAGGCCAAACCTACATTTCACGGGCCTACTCTTTTCTGTACCTGTTATACCAGTTAAAAAGCAGCCAGTTGACCCCTTCCAACTGATATTCCCGTAACTGGTTCCTGTTTTTATACTCATGTGACAGCTCCAACTTCTTCCAGGCACTTGCCTGTGGACGATTCTACAAAAGAGAAAATTTGAATAAATGGGGTGAAGACACTAACAAAATTAGGCAAACTTACTAGGGAGTTCTAGGAGCTAAAATCGATTAAAAAACATGGATTAAAAACATTTAAAATATATTCAAATTCATGAGTTCATAATAAAGTTTAAACTAAAATAAAGTTGAAGAAATTTAAAAAAAAGAGGAAAACCAAAACCACTGGTCACTTTTGGAGAATGCAAGAGAACTACTTCATTATTTTGATATCTGAGAAATAAAGAAAGAAAACAAAGGATTTATCTTCTTTTCCTATATCATCTGAACGAACCTCAGAGTAACCAAACAGTACATGAATCATTATTTCCTTTTTTAGGAGATTCTAGCTAATAAATAAAAACAGGATATAATTAAAATAACATCATTTTGAAATCATTAAAGAATAGGCCTAGGCAATGATCATAAATGACTAATAATATCACAAAAGACAACCTGATAGAATCACCTATGAAATAGATTTAGTGTCTCCCTTCCCCATTTGATCAAGCCTTTAGAATAGTGATACTAATGGAACTATGTTGATGTTTTACATCTGACACTAGCCAAATGTGATTACTGAGCATGTGCAATGAGGCTACTGGCTACTATATTAAGCACAGTGCTAAAAAGTTCCAGTGGACACCACTGTTCTATATCTAACCATTTATGTAAAATGATAAAGAACAGAGAACACATTAGAAGTTTCCAAGGGGGGTGTAACTGGTAAACTTCACACTGTGGAAAACCCTAGAGAACAAACCACCTGATTTCTTCAAGAGAAATTATAAAGTAGGGGGAAACTAAAATTAAGAGACACTTGAGACACATTAACTGACAGCACTATATAGACCTTTATTCAAAATCCAATCCAAACAATTTAACAAAAATTAGAAGATAATTAGGGAAATATATATAGCAATTGGTTATTTGTTGATATTTAAAAATGGTTAAATTTTCTCAGGTATAAAAGTGGTTTTACCTTTGGACATAAACACTGAAATACTTAAAGATGAAGTAAAGGAATCTAGGATTTGCTTTAAAATAATCTGGAAATTAGTACACTATACTATTTCTTTTACTTTTGTATATGTTTGAAAATTTCTATAATAAACGCTAAAACAACTACATAAACTTCTATAAATAAAAATTAAATCATTACCTACATCGACTTTACATTCTAACTGCAAATGTACTTACTACTCTTTTGAGTTCTGGGTGTCTTGACTGAATCCGTTTAAATTCTCGAATCTTGCCCTCATCAACATCCTCTTTCAACTCCCACGTACTATCCTCGTAGGGCAGCGAGCACCATTTCACCAGGTAGTAAATTACAGGCTAGAAGAGAAAAAGCTAAAGCCTTAATAAACTGATTCTGTGTTCTCTGCTGTTATTAAAGGGTAAGAATTTTTTTTTTAAGATTTTATTGATTTATTTGACAGAGAGAGAGACAGTGAGAGCAAGAACACAAGCAGGGGGAGTGGGAGAGGGAAAGCAGGCTTCCCGCAGGGAGCCTGATGTGGGGCTCAATCCCAGGGCCCTGGGATCATGACCTGAGAGCCAAAGGCAGATGCCCAACAACTGAGACACCCAGGTGCCCCAAAGGGTAAGAATTTGACTACAGAATCAGATCACAAAGTGTTAATACCTAGAAAGTGCTTTAAAAAAAAAAAAAAAAAAAAGGCTGGGAATACCAATCATAGGCTCACCTGCTGAGGCACTGTACTATTCGTGGCTTGGATCATTTTTCCAGGCAATTTATCAGAATCTGTTCTAAGAGGCAAAGTTATACCCAGTAGTTTCTAGAACACTAAGCACTGAAACATTATGCTCATCAACCATGAAAATGCAAAAAATAAAATAAATGCTTTTCCAACATTATGTTGAATTAGGTTGAAACTGAAAGATAGGGCTCTGCTTCATACTATTATCCTGGCACCAAATTTAATACAGTGGAAGAGTGGAAGCCAGGCTACTTTCCTAAGTGAGGAACGGATTAACCCATTAGAGCAAAGCAGGGTTGAAATCCCTGGGCTTCTGAGCTTCTGTAGCTCTGACTGCAGTTGCTACTCCAAAAAGCAGTCATATGGTGAAAAAGAGATTTGCTTGTGAGCTAGGAGGTAACTAGGAAAGGTGTCACTGAAGACAGGTAACAAGAGAGAAGAGAGGAGGGGCAAATACTAAAGCTCTAACTACAGTACTGTGCTCTTATCTATGTGTTCTGCTGCAAAGGGACAGGCAGTGACCTGGGGTAAAATGGCTCCTGTTCTCACGACTCAAATTGATCACTGCCCTGACTGCATTTCTATTTTTGGTCTATATGAAAAAAGAAGGATTAGGGGTACCTGGGTGGCTCAGTGGGTTAAAGCCTCTGCCTTCGGCTCAGGTCATGATCCCAGGGTCCTGGGATTGAGCCCCACATCAGGCTCTCTGCTTAGCAGGGAGCCTGCTTCCCTTCCTCTCTCTCTGCCTGCCTCTCTGCCTACTTGTGATCTCTGTCTGTTAAATAAATAAATAAAATCTTAAAAAAAAAAAAAAAAGAAAAGAAAAAAGGATTTGATGGGGCCTAGTGTAATCAGTAAGAATCTCTAGTACCACTACACAGAATACCCCTAAAACAGCCAGCAAGAAGTCTGAAGATATAAGCACCTCAACAGAATTACAGATCAAGGAATCCCTAGAATTAATCTAGCTGCTCTTTCCCTATTTTCTTAATTATAGTGACACAGGTCATTTCCTACATAAAGCCATTTGTCCAGGTAACATATTTCCGGCATCTTAACTTACTTTTCCAAGGACTTATTTATAATCCTGTTTTCCACTATTAGGTCATGTAAAAGAATGACCAATTAAATTATTTTGGGGAGAGGGAAAATTGGGTTCACAGAATGTTGTAATCCAATATTGGAGCACAAGTTATAGCACCAGGAAACTAAAACATTTTCGTCTGTCTTGCCATTTCCGACACAGTCCAAAGATCAATTGGTTTTTTAAGAGTGGTAAGTATGTTGGTAAGAGCATAAGATGTTCAAGACTGATAAGGCTGAGATCCTAAAAATGACAAGAATTTAATAGTAGCTAACGTGTCCATTTTAAAAACTGGTCCATTCCCCACTCACCTCCTGCTAATGAACAATAAACAATAACTCCCACCCCAACCCATAGAAGCAGAAAATGTGTTTTCTAAGGCATGCTTGTCAGGATCTGAAGACAATGAACTGTAATTGGCCTTGGATGTCTAAGGTTCTGAATGACCCTAAAGGTTTCTAAAATAGACTAAACATAGAATTTTTGAGAGGGAAGACTTTTGATTCTTAGAACCCATAAGGGTGATATATGGACACATGTCATTTAGCTTGTGAGTGAGCCTAGCTCAACACTGGCACTGACATTTTAATTAAGTTCTGTTGTTTGGTACTGGTCACTGGGTAAGCAGTAACTGTCAGATGTGATAAAACTTGATGAAATGTGGCCCTACCAAGAACTTATAGTTGAAGTGAAAAGAAAGCGAGAGTTTCTAAGGGAATGGTGATTCATAGTCTAAGTATGTTTGAAATACATTTAAAAGACACAATGTTGAATTCATTGGTGGCTTAGACCTTTTCAACTTATTTGGAAAATGAAAAAACTGATTTATGAAACTGTATCAACAGGTTAGTTTTAGCACATGCAAAATCTGCTAACAGAGCTTTAGTGCAGTGATTCCCAAATCAAGCTATGTTTGACAATCTCTTGGAGAACAACTTAAAAATCCAGATCTCTGGGTCCCACCTAGAGATCTACTGAATGTGAATCTGTGGGAGTGCAATTCCATAGTCTGTTTGAAAGTACAGATTCAAATGTAGTAGACTGGTTTTAATGATAAATGAAAATGCATTCAACTGATGGTAAGTTCAAAAAGTAACTCTCAGTGACATGGAGAAAGCTAGGAGTCTGTGGAGGCATTTTTAGATTTATAAATATGAAGATTTGTGAAAAAAAAAAAAAAAAAAAGATTTGTGAAGTATCCCTATTCCTCTCCCCTTCTATAACCCTTAACCGGACGTCAGGGGTCTCCCATATAAAATCTAAGAGAAAACAAGATCAAGGTGAAGGAGTACTCGTTAATATAGCTCCTGGTACTTATAGCGCTCAGACATTTGACTTTATGAGAAGCTTTCCTTTTAGCCTCTCTCCCTATTCCCTTATCTTCCCAGTATCATTCTAAGGAGGACTCAGAAAAACTCAAAAATACCTTTTTGTCTAAGGGATTTCTCAGCCATATCTTCGTAATAAAGGATGAGCAAGCAGACCAGTAGAAATCTCTGAGACCTTCAATGTTCTACCATGCCCCAACTCACCTCCCCATTGTCTTTGTCAATACTGTGAGACTCATCCAATATCCTATCCACTTCTACATAGTCTGGATTGAAGGGTTCTTCATCCTAGAGGAGTTATGAAACAAACAGTAAGACCAAAAGATCACTGTCCAGTAAACCCAACCTTCCATCCCACCTTTACCTGGTGATCTCACTTCAAAAATTTTTCTAAAATTTTTTAGAAGGAAGGGAGTCCCCCCACCATTTTCACCATATAAAATCCTTTTTAAAAACTTAATTAAATCTGCACCTATCTTCTCACCTACGACCAGAGGAAGTGTCTTCTAACAGAGGTCATTCTCTCTGTATACTCTCTGGATTCTACCCCTTCTCAGCCTCTTAGGAATCTCTCTCCTGGATCATTCCCATAAACACACAGATATATTCTACTATTTCACATCTTAAAAAGACCTCCTTTATTCTTCATCTGCCTGCAGCTATTTTTCTGTTCTGCTTCATACCCAAACTTTCCCAAGTTTTAACCACACGGTATCCCAGGCAGGTCATCACCTCCACTGTCCAGCCACTCCACTCTGCCTTCCACTTCCTTCACACAACTAAATTACTCTTGTCGATGTTATTAATAATCTCCAAATTGCCAAATATAATGGAACATTTCTGTCCTCATCTCACTTAACCTCTAACGAAGTATTCCACAATTCCTAATTCTCTCCTTTAAAGCCCCTTGGGTTTTCTGAGACACTACACTCTTGTCAGTAGCCCTTCCCACTTTATTTTGGTTTTAGCCAATTCTTGATCACCTTCACTGGTTCTTTTTCTTCTAAATCATTGGTATCCAACTTTGGGTGGTATCTGAAAATAAATAACCAAAGACTCCAAAGAAAGATCTTAAAGAAACTTTAAGGAGAAAACTCTTCCTTATTAAGACACTTTTCCTTCTTGCTTTTCGTGACTTTGCTTCCTAATCTTTCTCCTGCCACTCTGGCATACAGTTCCTTCTCCTTCACCTGGACCTCTATATTTGGGAGAAG
The DNA here is from genome assembly GCF_010015895.1 of Lontra canadensis. Classification (NCBI taxonomy): domain Eukaryota; kingdom Metazoa; phylum Chordata; class Mammalia; order Carnivora; family Mustelidae; genus Lontra; species Lontra canadensis. Next base: position 29,826,498 of record NW_022631006.1, read on the forward strand.
TCTTAAAGCCTTGGTTCTGGGCTCATATCCATGCTATTACAGAAAGAACTTTCATAAGAAAATACAGAACTATTAGAATGTATAGAAATCCCTCCCCCCTCAGGTGGCTTTAATCATTAAGGTTTTAATAACTATTTATATGCTGATAAAATCCAAATTTTAATTGCAACCTGAAAAATCCAGATTTGTATATCTGTGCTTACTAGAGATAGGTTAAGGAATTTTAAGGTTAACATAGTCTAAACTAAAAAAAATTTTTGAACGATTTTATTAATTTATTTGACAGAGAGAGAAGCAAGAGAGGGAACACAAGCAGGGGGAGTAGGGGAGGGAGAAGAAAGCTTCCTGTTGAGCAGGGAGCCTGATGCAGGGCTCGATCCCAGGACCCTGGGATCATGACCTGAGCCAAAAGCAGAGGATTTTTTTTTTTTTTTACGATTTTATTTATTTATTTGACAGAAAGAGAGCACAAGCAGGCAGAGAGGCAGGCAGAGAGAGGGGGAAGTGGGCTGTCCGCCAAGCAGAGAGCCCAATGTGGGCACTGATCCCAGGACCCTGAGATCCTGACCTGAGCTGAGAGCAGAGGCTTAACCCAATGAGCCACCCAGCTACCCTGAAAGCAGATGCTTAAGAAATGGGCCACCCAGGCACACCTAAACTCTTGATTTCCCCCAATCAGCTGCTTCTAACATCTTCGATACTTTAATAGATGCCACCTCAACCCATTTGCTCAGACCACAAACCTATCTATATAAGCCACCATACCAAGCCCTGTCAATTCTAATCTATCCATTCTATTCACTTGAAACCATTCTACTTTTAAGCCATGATATTTCCTATGTAGAAATCTTCAACTGCTTCCTTACTGCTCTTCATACTTTCATGCTTACTCTTCTTCAATCCACTCTCCAAAGTCTAGGTGATCTTTTAAGCATATGCATTTTTTTTTTAGATTTTTATTTATTTATTTGACAGAGATCACAAGTAGGCAGAGAGGCAGGCAGAGAGAGAGAGGAAGGGAAGCAGGCTCCCTGGTGAGCAGAGAGCCCGATGTGGGACTCGATCCCAGGACTCTGGGATCATGACCTAGCAGAAGGCAGAAGCTTTAACCCACTGAGCCACCCAGGCGCCCCCCCTAGGTGATCTTTTTAAAAATAAACACTGGATTAGGTCTTTGACCTGTTTGAAACAATGTAATGATTTTCCTTTTACAATAAAAACAAAATTAAAACCAGACTGCTTAAAAGGTCTGCACCGCTTCCCTAAATTTCTGATCTCATTTTGGGCCATTCACTCTCTTTTGTTCAACTGCACCTTGTTTTCAGTGCCTCACCCTGTCTCAGGGCCTTCATATATGCTATTTCCCATGCCAGTAATATTATTTACATGGATTCATAGCCTTGCTCCTATTCATAGTTCAATTCTCAGATAAGTCTTCCCTAATTATCCAAAGTAGGTGTTTCCTCCACCTCCCCTTATGTCTCCTTGTGCTCTTTCTTTTCTGGCACTTAACACAATTTGAATTATTTTTTAATATTTCTCTCTCCCCAATTAGACAGTGAGCTCTAGAAGAACACAGTCCATATCTGGTTTGTTCTCCATAAAGACTAGCACATGATAAATGATGAATAAATGAATGACTGATTTGGTTAAATGGCCTACCTATATATGGAGATTTAATTGGCATATGAGTTAGTAGAGACTGGTTCAAGAGTCACAAATTGTACATCTAGTATCAGCTGGAATGGTATTACAGTTTCATTGTACATTACAGAAATTATGTTTTAAAAGAACATAGATGAAAAAACACAACCCAATTATTACTTTCATATAAAAAGAAATTATAAAACTACATGGTCCTACTTGCCCTCTCCAGGTGATGAGAAATAGTTAATTTATTTGCAAACCTGGTGGTCTCAAGTTAGCTTTATCATATATATTCAGGCAGAACTGAGGGGTTTTTTGCTAAAACTATGCATTTAGTTCCTTCCTTCCTTCAATCTTTCTTACTAGAACTTTTTCCCTTTAGCTCTAAGAAGCTTTGAAAAAGAATCTGTCTTCTCAAGGCACGCAGTTCTATATATATGCTAATGACGACAAACCCCAATTCAGCAAAGGTATGTATACACACACACACACACACACACACACACACACACACACACACACACAAAGCTTTCAAAGCAAAATGGACAGTTAAACTATGGCTCAAAAGACCCTTAATGCATACTCCAGTGTTTATCCAGTAGTTAAGAACGGTTATGGGAGGGGTGCCTGGGTGGCTCAGTGGGTTAAAGCCTCTGCCTTCGGCTCAGGTCATGATCTCAGGGTCCTGGGATCGAGCACCCGCATTGGGCTCTCTGCTCAGCAGGGAGCCTGCTTCCCTTCCTCTCTCTCTCTCTCTGCCTGCCTCTCTGCCTGCTTGTGATCTCTGTCAAATAAATAAAAAATCTTTAAAAAAAAAAAAAAGGAATGGTTATGGGAAATCAAATCTCCTCTATCACCATTTCTTGTTACAGTGGATTAGAAATTTTAGAAAATAAATGTTCTTTCCTAATGAAACGGTTGCTTATGCCTACAGAAACCATCAACTGCTACAGATTGACATTAGAAGAAGAATGCCTCAAGTGGATGAGGTCCGTTTAAAATCCATCTTGAAAATACTTCATGAATACTGAGCAAGTCAATACCAAAATATCCTATAAACTTATAAAAAGACCTCATTTAGACCTGATAAAACAAAGCATGGGGCAACTAAATTAGGAAAGTCCAATGATCAAAATTAAGACTTCATGGCCATATACACAAAGCAAATATAAGTCTTAAGTAATCAGTCAAGACTGATAACCCCAATAATTTATGCTTCTGTGAAATAAATGATAGGCAATACCTATTCCTAATTACCTCATGGAAGAAGTGTCTCATCTGAGCCATTTTGGTTTTGAAGCGCTTTAGTTTTTGATGGATCCTTTTATCCTTCTCTAGTTGGGAGATGGTAGCCCATTCACAGTGTAGATAGGAGCTGAAGGGGATGGAAATAGCTGGTCATGCTGTGAGAAAGGGGAACTGGTAGGCTAGATTTGGGGATAAGCCAGAAGCAGGCACAATGGTTAAGTGCTTCTTAAGACTGATTTTGCACACAAATACCTGGTCTGGGGCAGGCTTGAAAGTTCACATTTCTAACGAGCACCCAAATGACGCTAATTCTGCTGGTCCACTGACCAGTCTGAGTAGAAAGGTCTTAATGTTAAATTAAGGTATCACAAGGAATCACAAGGGATTTTATCAGGAACCACCCTTACCCCACCTTCCTGTTGGGAACCAGGAAGAGAAACACAATTCCCGAACTCCTCTCCGAATAGACATTTTCCTCAAAAGAAAACAATTTGGGCTAGGAGACTATTAAAAAGGGACACATTCCCACCCAGGATGGACTATACAGGAGAACTTTTTACAACCCTGTGGGTTTAGGGTGAAAAGCTTTTTGCACAGATCACATACTAGTTCTTGTACTTGACAAAGAATTCTTCTGCCTCAGTATATTGTCCAGAAGGAAGCTGAGAAGAAAGAAATCATCGTTATTAATAACCTTATTTGTGAAAGAAAGAAGCTTTAATTTTCACTACTCATGGTAGAGCTTCATACCAATGTTCCTAGAGTGTATTAGTGACTGAGGGATTAAAGAACTAACCTAGTACTCCAATACAAGAGATCTGACAGCTGGAAAAAATAAGTCTATCCATCTTAAACAGAAAACCAAAAGAAGAGGCAATAAGACAGTTCCTATTTTCTAGGTAACTTCCCTCCACCATAACTATACTGTAGTAATATACCCTGGCATCCAAAGGTGTTTATTAAATAGAGCCTGTGAATGCAGCATTATCGGTTGACATGAAGGGTTAAGGCCTTACCTCCTTCTTCACAATCCGCATAGAAAGCACTTTGTCAACTATGGCTGCATCTTCTTCACTGGGATTCTCCTGTAGCAAAAAAATGCAGTTAGTTAACAGAGACTGTGAGGAGCAGGACAACCTCTCATATTGCTTAAGTTCTCAGCTTACCACAAAGAACTGCATGGAAGGCAAAGTCTCGCCATCTGGTTCCTGCACAGGTTCAGGGAGGATAGGCTCAGTTTTTATTGGACCAGTTACATCCACTTCTTCTTCTTCTTCATCATCTGTGATCTTTATATCCAGATCCTCTGTATATTTTTTTCGCTTAACTTGGCGGTTTGAGCGTCTTTTCTGTAGCAGAAAGAATGGTTAAAATAACTATGTAGGTATCTCAAAGAGAAAAACCTTTAAAACTATTTGCCTATAGTCATATAGTTAGATTTTACTCCAAAATCCCTACAAAAACCAAGCCAAAAAGATAAAGAGCTTATTTACCAAATTATGTGATATCAAACCATATACTTTATGTACCAAATACATATTAATTTGCCAAACTGTTTTTTCAAAGAACCAGAATCCACTTGAAAGTAACCTGGCTACTACTGGCAAGAAACTCTGGTAAAATGAAACAGGACTCTACTTGAAGGGTACAATGTGCTTTCTATAAGGAGCAACCCTGAAGTGCCAAGGTACAAGAATGTTTTGTTACTAATTTTGCTTTCTGTTTTAGTTCTAAGATTTTTTTGTTTTAATAAATAGAATCGTACTATATGATGACTATAGCATTGTTCTGCTACTTACCTTTTTGTTAACAGTACTTTTTAGGGGAGTTTTCCGCATCAATACATTTTAGATTTACGTTATTCTTTCAAGTGGTTGAGAAAACACTTTTGTAAGATTTTATTTATTTTGGAGACAGAGTGTGCATGCACATTGAACACACAACTGGGGGAGGGAAAAAGTGCCAAACAGACTCCACACTGAGCATGGAGCTGGACTTGGGGCTCAATCTCAAAACCCTGAGATGACAACCTGAGCTGAAACCAAGAGTCAGATGCTCAACTGAGTGAGCCACCCAGGCACTCGAGTAAAACATTTTTTAATTAAGTAATTTAAGTAATACTTTGTAGCTCATGATAAAAAGTTGGGAAGGATAGAGAGATAAAATTATTTTTCAGGGGTGCCTGGGTGGCTCAGTGGGTTAAAGACTCTGCCTTCGGCTCAGGTCATGTTCCCAGGGTCCTGGGATCAAGCCCCACGTCGGGCTCTCTGCTAGGCAGGGAGCCTGCTTCCTCCCCTCTCTCTGCCTGCCTCTCTGCCTACTTGTGATCTCTGTCTGTCAAATAAATAAATAAAATTTTTTTAAAAAAAGATTTTTTTCAATCATGATTATATCTCTGAAAAACCCAAACAAATTAAATGAATTATTAGACACAGAACTACAGAAATGAAGCAAACTTCCTTGGCATAAAATCAATTTTTAAAACTATCACTCTTATGTAAACTGAGCCATAAAACATAACGAAAGGAAAGATTTGGGGCACTGGGTGGCTCAGTAAAGCATCTGCCTTTGGCTCAGGTCATGATCCCAGGGTCCTGGGTTTGAGCTCTGCACTGGGCACCCTGCTCAGTGGAGAGCCTGCTTCTACTCCTCCCTCTGCTATTCCCCCTCCTTGTGCTCTGTCAAATAAATAAAATCTTAAAAAAAAAAAAAAAGAATTCTACATATAAAAACAAAAAGATTACTTATCTAAAAAATTAAATTTAGTAAGAAATATGTAAAATCTATATGAAAAAAACTTTAAAACACTCCAGGAAGCCTTAGAGGACTTGAATAATAAAATACATTGTTCTACAATAAGAAGACTTAATTCTATGTATTACATAAAAATGACAAAATAAAATTAACATAAGTTTTTATTTAGATAAGCTGATTCAAAAAGTCAAAGAGAGAAATAAACACTTAAGAATAACCAGGAAAAATAGGAAAAGTGTGCTTGGCCTTACCAGATATTAAGGACACAAAAGAGCTATACCAATTAACAAAGGTTGGTACCTCTCCAAGAAAAGATAAACAGGTCAATGAAATAATGTCCAAATACAGACTAAAATACTAGGTGGATATAGAACATGATAAAAATAGCACTTCTAATCAGTGAGGGAAAAGTAGATTATTCTATAAATGGGACTGGAAACAAATGGCTAGCTATCTAGAGGTTGAAAGAAACTAAATTACATAAAAATAAAGGATTTCCAAAATCTTTTTAAAAATCTTAAAAAGGGGATGCCTGGGTGGCTTAGTCAGTTAAGTCTGACTTTGGCTCAGGTCATGATCCCAGGGTCCTAGGATTAAGTCCCACATCAGGTTCCTTGCTCAGTGGGGAATCCTGCTTCTCCCTCTGCCTGCTTCTCCCCCTGCTTGTGTTCTCTCTCTCTCTCTGACAAATAAATAAATAAAATCTTTTTAAAAAAATCTTAAAAAGATGTAACATTTCTAAAAGAAAGTGTGGAAGAATTTTTTATAATCTGGCAGTAGGAAATAAGTTTCTAATAAATTGATCAATTTTACCTTGCAAAAAATTTGAGATATTTACATATTATAACAAAGTTGAGAAAAATAATAAACTGATGGGGAGAACACCAAATACTCCATTTCCTAAGCATAGAGTTCTTTTGAGTAACTAAGAAAAAGATCCATAACATAGCAGAAAGATGGGCAAATACCATGAATAGATAGTTAGTAGGAAAAAAACATGAATGGCTTTAAATGTAAAAAGATGCTCACACTCATAATAAATTATAACTGAAACCTAAATTGAGATACCTTTTTTCTTTTTTTGCACCTAACAGACTGGTAAAAAGCAGCAAGTGTGATCAAATACTGAAATAAGAACTTGCACATACATTGTTGGTCAGACTACACATGGGCATAACCTCTATAAAAGAAAATCGGACAATACCCTTTGGTCTAGAAATTTCACTTCAAAGTTACTACCCTACGAATAAATCTGCACATATATACAAATCTTTGTAGCATCACTTGTAATAGTAGAAGACCAGAGAAAAACCTTAGTGCCCATCAATAGGGAACTAAACATATTATAGTATAATCAAAATATAGAATACTACAGAAGAATATTCAAAAAGAATGGGTAGTTGACAAAACCAAATACTGAAGATGTGGAACTGGAACTGTCATTACTGGTGCAAGTGTAAAATGACACAATCACTTTGGAAGTTGACAGATTCTTACAGAGTTATAATGTTTATACAGGTAACTACTATGGTCTAGCAATCCTATTCCTTAGATAGGAGAAAGGAAAACCCATGTCCAAGAAGTATTAAGACTGTTCACTGCAGCCTTACTCATAATAGCTCCAAAATGGAAACAACCCAAATGTCCTTCAACAGATTTGTGGGGTTTTTTAAATTATTTTTAATAGTTACTTGTTTGTTTGTTCATAAATCTACACCCAATGTGGGGGTTTAATTCATGATCCCAAGATCAAGAGTCACATGCTCTACTGACTGAGCCTGCCAGGCACCCTTCTATTTTGTTGTTTTTAATTGCCATGCAGTATTCTATGGTACGGATTTTCAGAATTTTATTAACTATTTCTCCTCTATGGACAATGAATTTTTGGACATTTCTGCTATTACAAATATTGCTACAATACATATGCATCATTACATACTTTTCAAAGTTTCCTTCATGCATAATCATTGAGTCCAAAGTCACTGACGTTTTAAATTTTGTTACATATTGAAATACTGACTAGCTAGAAAGATTGTCTCAATACTCCCATCAACTGTGTGAAAAGCACCTTTTCCTTAACTCCACTGCCAACGCTGGCATTACCACTTATGGGCTGAATTATAACCCTCTAAGTTTTTTTTTTTTTAAGATTTTATTTATTTATTTGAGAGAGAGAGTAAGCAAGCGAGCAAGAGAGAGTGTGAGCGTAAGCAGGGGGAGGGGAAGAGGAAGAGGGATAAGCAGACTCCGCCAAGCAGGGAGCCCAACATGGGGCTTGATCCAAGAACTCTATGATCATGACCTGAGCCAAAGGCAGATGCTTAACTGAGTTAAAAAAGTGCCCCAATCCCCCAAAATTCTTATGTTGAAACCCTAATCCCTAGTACCTCAGAATGTGGCTGTATTTGGAGAAAGAGTTTTAGAGAGATGATGAAGATAAAATGAGGCTGGTAAAGTGAGCCCTAATTCAACTTGAATGGCATAATTACAAGAGGAAATGTGGACACACAGAAAGACACCAGGATATATGCACTGAGAAAAGACCATGTAAGGACATAGTAAGAAAGCAGCCTTCTGCAAACCAAGGAGAAAGATATCAGAGGTAACCAAACCTGCTGACTCCTTGATCTTGGACTTCAGAACTATGAGAAGATAAATTTCTGCTGTTTAAGCCACATAGTCTGTGGTATTTTATTATGGCAACCCTAGCAAACTAACACACCACCTTTTAAAATTTGTATTTTTGTTATTACAAAGACTTGCCTTCAGTTTGTCTTCTCGTTATTTAACAAATACTTTATCTGACCCTTTATTTTATTTAACATACACATATATAACTCTTTCTATACTGTCTTACCATGAGCTAAGCACTGTCCTAACTGCTTTATAAATGCTTCCAGTCAATTCTCCTAACCACCCATTTGGTAGGCATTATTATCTGCATTTTAGAGATAAGGAAATTGGGACACTAAGAGGTTAAATAAACTTGCCTGAAGTGACGATGTTAGTAAGTAGTAAAGATAAGAACCAAGGAATTCTTGCTGCAGAATTTATGCTCTTAATGACTATGTTATTTGTAGAATTTTTTGTTACATGTGCATAATTTTTACATTGTCAAATATATCTATCTTTCCTTTTATGACTTCTGAAAACCCCCTTAGAAAGAGAGAATTATTTATAAATACTTGAGAATGGGGCACCTGGGTGGCTCAGTGGGTTAAAGCCTCTCCCTTCGGTTCAGGTCATGATCCCAGGGTCCTGGGATCGAGCCCCACAGCGGGCTCTTTGCTCAGCAGGGAACCTGCTTTCCCCTCTTTCTCTGCCTGCCTCTCTGCATACTTGTGATCCCTGTCTGTGAAATAAATAAATAAAATCTTAAAAAAAATAATTGAGAATTATTTTAAAAACTCATCCATGTTTTACAAGAAGTTCATGATTTCAAGTTTTACATTTGGACCTTCAATTAAACTAGTATTTGTTTAAGAAGTGACACAAGAGGGGCGCCTGGGTGGCTCAGTGGGTTAAAGCCTCTGCCTTCAGCTCAGGTCATGATCCCAGGGTCCTGGGATCGAGCCCCGCATCGGGCTCTCTGCTCTGCGGAGAGCCTGCTTCCTCCTCTCTCTCTCTCTGCCTGCCTCTCTGCCTACTTGTGATATCTGTCTGTCAAATAAATAAAATCGTAAAAAAAAAAAAAAAAAAAAA